>NC_090928.1:873264666-873567697 GCF_040938575.1 Ambystoma mexicanum | reverse complement strand
GAGTCAAAGGCCTTCTAAAACTATTTATTTTTGCATGTCGCAAATGAATGAACTCTTATATCACCATGAAAACAACACGTTTGGCCGACTTGCACCGTAGGGAGAATTTATTCATGAAACGATGAATTAATACAATTAGTCACTTTGACCCAAATGTATTGAGAAAGAGAGACCTCAAAGACAAAATGAAGTTTCCGGGTTGGCCCAGATACTAGTAGCTTCCAACAATAGTTGGGTGCAAATCTGTACACCGTTTTTTGCTGTAGGTGAGAGAAAAAATTCCCTATTGGAGTTTAAGTAAGAAATGAGACTGTTTAAGCCCTCTTATAACTTGGCCCCCCTTGAATGAAACGCCACAGAACTTTCCAAAATATTTCTGGGGTGGCTGTATATTTTCTTTCAAAGGTTTTGTGTAGTTTCTGCGAAAGGGCGCAACGTTTCTTGCAACTCAACAAGTGCTCTTTGTATGGGAACATGGGGAGTCCAATTTATCCTCAACTCCTGTCGCTATCGCTGCATCTGGGAAAGATAGGTAGATAAATAGCCGTCCTACACTTAAAATGAAACCAATTTGTATTGACTTTTCCCAACATTCGAATGCTAATATGTTTTGACTGAAATGTGTTTAACAAGGGTCTGGTACAAGCCCTCAAAATGGCGATTTTGGATAAAGTTCAAAAGTTATTAAGAAAAGAAAAAAATAATATTTTGGGCCCATTCGTTTTCCCATAGAAATATAGGTGCTTCAATTAAACACGTGCACCGCAAAAACAGTTGGATGGATTTGTGCCAAATAAGAAGCAAGTTAGGCACAAAAGGCTACCAGGTCCATGAGACATTTGCGAGGGACGGCTAGAAGGGCACTCTGTCCTATATATATAATAGTTGATTACTTTAGCCATTAAGAACTAGCCAAGTTTACCACCCCTGTGTGCCAGGCAACCGCAAACCTGAGCTTTGTCTCCTATACATAACATGATTTACACTTATGTAATTCATTTTTCGGCGCACAGGTGGTGCACAATTTCCAGATGCATGTACCTGTACCCACTGAACTATCCTAGTAACAGGTGGTAGGCAATTGTTCGATCGGTAGTTGACACCGGGTTACCATACCCTCAGCACGCTGCCCCAAATTCATTTCAGTCCAAAGGTGACTGCAACTATTGCATTCGAAGC
Organism: Ambystoma mexicanum; assembly: GCF_040938575.1. NCBI lineage: Eukaryota > Metazoa > Chordata > Amphibia > Caudata > Ambystomatidae > Ambystoma > Ambystoma mexicanum. The sequence continues at coordinate 873,566,518 of NC_090928.1, read as the reverse complement.
CAATTTGCCGGCTTAAGGGACACAAGCTAATTTAATGTCCGGTGTAAAGTGAGCTCCCAATTAACTAACAGGTGGTCGGTCCATTTTTTAGATCCAGCTACCCGTAAATAAGTAGTGCTGTGTGGGAGAAACATATCAAACTAAATTCAATTCCCAACTATGGATTGCTGAAATGGTTAGCATGCTTTTCTTCATCACTTTACAGCTATAAAAAGAAGTGGTTACTTTATAATGGCCATAATGAACTCCCTTAAATGAATGCATTTCCACTAAAATAGGAGACTCCCTCGTTCCCAACGCCTGTAAGATAGAGGTTTTGCTTTTTAACACACCATTTATTCAGGGCACTTGCACATTTAGAAGAGCTTCGGTAATGCTTCATTTGCACACTCGGGAATTTGGCTTGCAGGGGGTGGGCCTTTTCAATGTCTGAACTTACTTACTTGGCTGCATATGTGTGCTTATGACCTAATATGTTGGTGACGCGTTTCTTTAATGTCTTTGGTTGGATTCAACTTCTAGAACACAATCCCGACTTGTACCAAGCAGGATTCCCGCTCCACTGTGCTAAATAACAGGCAATAGAAAATATTTTAAAGCGTTATAGTACGAATTAAATATAGAAAGACATTGCACGAAGCAATAAGGAAGTGGTGATTATGTGGTCACTTACAGCAAAGCATAGAGTAGAAACAATTTTTCTTCATACTAACAACAGAGTTTTTACAAACTAAACTTTATGTAGTACTGGCTAACACAATTTTCCATTTTTTTTTAAACATTGTCTAAACAGGAGTTGCTTCAAATGGTGAAAGTTTGCATTAAACTCTCTAGTTATGAACATACAACCTACAGGGTTACACACTTTTCTGAGGCAGATGCTTGCACCCACACAGCTCTCCTAGCAACAGATGGGGAGACTGGCTGGTGCAGTCAATGACTATAAAATAAAATGCGTTCGAATTCGGCGTTCTATTTCCGTTTGTATTATTAATATTCCGTCAATGAAGACCACAGGAGGCCAAATGTATATAGAAACACAAGAATTAACACCACCTCATATAATCAACTTTGGTCTACATTTTGTACGTAGATCAAAGATTTACAAACGTTTGCAAGTTTGCATCATACTGCGTTAGTCGAAGCACGAACTAAAAGTAAAATTACAACTTTTATTGAAAATATAACTGTCTCTCCAAGAGAGTAATGGGGCAGCTACAAATGACATTATGTACAATCTGAACTTCTGTTTTAGAAAGAGGTTAACACCCTTCTAACAAAGGCGCACTACACTCACCCCTGCCCCTTCCACCAGACCACTGGATAACGGACTATTTAACACTAGGACACAGGTGCTGCATCTCCCGATCATACCGCTGAACCCTGTAACTTTGAGGTCCATTTGAACACTGGCTGCAATGGTCACTTCTTCCACATACCAGGAGGCTCTGCAATAGGCCACACCTGAAGCCTGCTCTCTATCTCACATTTCACAATACAACTCCAGGGGGAGCCTTTGTTATTCCTGGCCAGTTAATATCTGCTAAGTTCAATGTTCATAGTGCAACGTCCACTGACTACAGCATTTAGGCTATTGAGTTATTTAGATTTTTATTTATTAATTGCTGCAAAGTATCTGGTTTTGCAGAGTGGCCAGCCCGTATCTACTATCAGTGTAGCCTTTATATTGTACACTTTAAGCCTAGTTCTAGACAAAGGTATTGAATGGGTGAGATCATCTACGTACTTTCAAAAATTGATATTGTACTCTCGATGCATTCAAACTTTGAACAAAACACCCTGTATAATATGCAGGTTGGTAACATGCTTTCATAAGACTTTTCTATGGACAGAATACCATGAGCTTTATTATAGTGACAGAATCTACTTAGATATCCGAATTTTAGATCGGCTCCTAATGTGAGGACTATTAAGTGAGTCTTTCACGTGAGACCAGATTCAAAATGAGCCCAAAATATTGATAGGTCTTAATTATTTCTACTTTTTCTCCATTTAAAAACCAAAATGAACACAAACTTTTTCCCGAGAACTAGCAGAAATCAAAGAATCTTCGTTTTTTGCCAGGTTTATCGTTCTCTATTTTTCATGCTGTAGGCTTCCAATGCAGAAATAGATCCGTGTAAGCCAATATGGGTTTAGTCCAACAAGAGATTATCATTCCCATAAGGCAGCATCTGAAGCAGGAATATGGTGAGCTTACCTTGGGGATCGAATTAGACGTCCCAAATCCAGTTCACATCATCATAAAAGATTGAACATCTTATGCGGCAATCAAGTTAATTTGATCAACGCTATAAAATGATCTCACAATTAACTTAAAGGTGGTTCACTATATATCGCACACAACATCTCGCCACAGAGAGCCATCGAGGCGCCTAGTTTGAACTACCTCACAATAACTACTACCTTGTGTTGTTTGGCAGGGATGCATAACCCTAAAGTAAATGCAACTGGCATCAAATTCTGGAACAGTGTGCAAAAAGGAGTTACAACACAGTAGATGGCAATTACCACAGCTGGGGTTGACTCCATTAGAATCGTTTGATTATGTGGTAGAGACAAGACATTGTGTTGTTCTTTAATCACTTAGTGAACCCAGGATGTGGATTTACAACCATGATTTTTTCATGTAAGATACAAATAATGTAAAATAATTAAATAAACTAAAAAGCAACATAAAAAGGCCAACATGCATACCGTGTGAAGCAGCGTGTTAACAAACAAGGTATTGGGGCTGGATATAGTGATTAATACCTGTAATGGTAGATATTGCATTCGGAATATATTTCAACAGGATAAAAGACTTAAAAACCTCTTCGGTATTAAGCCTGTTATAAAAAAAACAATTATAATTATGCCAGAGGTTGTGTATGTTGTGTGTATTGACTTGGTGCACGAATTTAATATGTGTTATACAAATAAGTGGATGTGGGCTGGACTTGTAATTTTAATATGTTTGGGCAAGGGAGCGTTCTATTGCAATATATGGCTTCTTTTTGCATACTCCTTCCTTCAATGGTTCAAATGCGCTTATGTATTACCCCTTTTCTATCATCTTGAACTGCCTCCTATTCCACTGCACACCTTTATTATGTAAAATAAAATTTTAAATAAACCAGAGAAAAAAGGGGTGCAAGCAAGAACTTGGAAGCTTAGATTTGAGAGCGAAAGAGTGAAATAAATCTGCATCACTTAGTGATATCCTAAGAAATGCCTCTGACACTGGCTCTATATATATATATATATATATATATATATATACACACACACACACACACACACACACATATATACATACACACTGAGGGCTTTTCAAGTATTTACATTTTAATGCAAACCCTATATAGGTAAGTCTCAACACAAAAAATGAAGGACGTAAGGATTTAGAAATGTAAATACCATTAATTACAATCCAATTGTGTTTTTTTCACCTACTCCTATATTATGACATAATTGTTAATTCACTCAAAGGTTTATAGCAGTCGGGTAACAGTCTGCCTGTGAAGTAAGCAGTACATTTGATAAGACACCCTCTATTGAAACCAACCAATTGTGTATGATGATGGATGTGCTGTGGCACTATTGGGTGATTTTTCCTTCCTTAATTCAGCATGCATAGGTTTCTGTTCATGTTTGGCGCTTGCGGCCAGTGAAGTAGATTTTGTTTCTACTTATCTAACTGTAGTCGTCTTACCCGGGAGGATAGCTCAGTGGCAATGTGCTCGCCTTGGAAGCAAGCCTACACGAAGCAACACAGGTTCGATCCCCAGGTCCGTGCTAAGAAAACTCTGTGTATTAAGCGCATTATAAATAGATGTAACAGCGCATCGATGCCCCCGGGCTGTGTGAGCGCCTTAAAAAAAATGCAAATAAATAAATTACATATAACACACATTATCCACCCCAGAAAAGGCAGTTTCAATAGAAAAAAAAGTGCAGTTCTGCCCAGTGGAGTGGAAGGTGAGTGTAATAAAAGGACAGCATTGAGGAACACTGATGCTGTAGTAACAGAACACATACACTGCATACACTGCATGCTCTGTTTATACATCTGAGGCATTCCGTTTCTAGCACTGTCAATCCAGCAACCGTTCATAGGACGAACTTCATACCAAAAGGCTTAAGTGACATATTTGAATTCAAACAGACATAACAAAAACATGCCTTTAAAATATTTACATTTCATAGATATCCCATATTTATCGAGAAAGATAATGCCTAAGATGCACTTGCCAATAAAAGCAATTATTTAGCAGGCAAGATAGCAGGATGAATATCATGTCACGCTCAGAAACGCGTCACTTCCTGACGTGCAAGAAATTGCTTTTGCTATCTGAACTAGCAATGCGATCACATTCAGATGCAGGCCTCTTTTCGTTGGACGGCCCCCAACAGTAGAACAAAGTCAGCCTGTCCATGGGCCATAACCAAATTCTACAAGTTAACAGCTTTTCATGAAAAGCTGCCATTTCAAAATGTCAATCAAAGCCGAAAATAAGTGGGAACTCCTGCAGAAATAACCAGCTGCAGGTTTGAAAAACATTTTTCACTCAAAGTGGAAACACAAAAGTTGTTTGAATGGTATCCCGTTTCATGTCTGTAACATTAGACGGACATTTTTTTACGACATCAAGGGCAAATGTAGAAGGCACAAATGGGGTCTTGAAGTAGCCATTTGCAAAGTTGATGAAGGGTTCATGTCGCAATGACAGAAAAACTGATAAATGGAAACCGATCTGTACACAAAAACTATTCTTCTAAACGGAAGTGTAAGAGATTATAGTCCACTGCAGCAATACGCAAAGGTCAGACAACTCTAGTAATAATATGGCAATGCAGTTCCTACATAGCGCTGAGAACTGAGTGCAATCAAGAATAACCGACTTTGCATATTGCTCCTCAAGGAAGGGCACAAGGATCAGCAGTTCCCAATGGCTGTGTCCAAGTAACTTACCAACACGGGCGCACATTTTCTTCTAAATCCTTACAGAGATCACTGGAACAGAAAGGTTAACATTAGGCTACTTTAGGTCTGTTGCATACTTACACCCCCTCTTTAGGGAAGATAACCCGTTCCAATTTGCGCAACTAGCTCGTGCATACAAGTGGGCGCATTTTTAACAAACATTCTTTAAATAAATAGAAATGAATTGGTCACCAGGGACAGAAAATGGTCATACTTATGGAAAGCGCAAAAAGACAATCGCTTCTTTTCAGGATTTCACAAGTAGGTCACTTTTAAAGTTTAAAGGGGCCTAAAATGAAATTGTAAGTGGAAACGGCTTAACAGTTCAAACGCAGCAAGAGAAGCAAATCCTCATGGCAGGAGCTGAACATTTTGTGCATCTATTTCTAGGGCACTAGACTGCTAATTCTACACAGAGAGAGGAGGAGGGGTGAAAATGAGAGGACAAATCATGACATACATGTGTTCAGTTGTAAAATATAAGCTCTTTAAATGCAGAACATATCAAATAACTTGTAAAAGTGACATGGTTGGCTCACTGTTTAATTCAATAATTGTAATTCAATTATTTAATAAAATATTAAAAGGTACCCATTTCGTTTATACCTCAGTCTCCAACTTTCAAAACATCCGATACTGGATACACTTTCTTATTTAAACTGACCTGGATTAAAGTTTTTAAAAAATCCTATTTTCTTTTTACGCGACCAACTTTAACCTGCATGTTAGGGGCATTTGTTTAATTCTGATGGCCTTGTTCTAATTACCATCCTTATTTTCTGCATTAGCAACGCTTCTCCTGTTTCCAACAGCTGCAGCTACCTGGGAATTTCTTTCTGCATTCAGTTGGTGTAGCAAAGTCAAAGCGAAGACATTTCCTCGTATTTGTCACAATACACCACGAGTAAAAGAATGCAAAAAATAACCATGCAAATTATGCTTCCGACATACCTTTTGTAACTTGGCTAAATATTTTAAGTGGTTTTTCTCGGAATATATCATCGTGTTTTTCTTAGCCAGCAAACGATGTACTTTATGTTGGTCAAGCATTGTTACTGAGTTTTCTCATTTTCAAAATATATTTCAAAGTCTAAAATGCATATGAATAGTGTTAACAGAATAAAGGCACGATTGCCTACTGCTGGGTGTTAAGAGTCACATGATTAATAGCTGTATGCACGATTGGGTTGGTGTAAGGCAGAATGACTAACACCATTACACACAACATTCATCTGCATTCCCTGTTTATAGGAAAGAAGTATGCAGTCATTTGAAGTCCACAATATGTAGACTGTGTCTTTAATAACTGCAGATTTTACAAGCACATTATTCTTTCCATTAGGATTAAAACCTCACTGAATAGCAATTTGTGAAAGAATTCTAGCAGGGCCCTGTGCCCAGAACTCTGACCTCTGATGAGATGCTTGGCAGCAGAAAACTCTAAGTCTAGGCAGAACATCTGGTTTCAGTTAAGACTGCCTGAAAAAACCGCCCCTGTGCTGGGGGACGTGGTATTCACTCAGCTTCTTGGACAGACTCTGACTGACTTCAACACTGTCACACAACCCTTCGCGCCCCCACCAGAATGAATGTCCATCACCGGAGACTTCTTGGTGGCCTCTCTAGAGCCAAGCGTTGTTACTGGGCAACTTCAGTTCTACCTGAATTTCTTTGTATTTTCTACTGTTCCATCTTACCGGTTTTATGGTCTTTTGTTTTCAGTATATGGGTGAAGTCAATTACTCATAAATTACGGCTGAAATATTTTTACTTAAATATGAAGTAAACAAAGCACTTTTAAATTAAAAAATGCAAGCCAATTCGTAAAGTTTAGGGTCTGATGTTTTAAGTACATATCAAAATTATAGACACTTATATTGGGTTGGGAGAACTGCTACAAATGATGACGTCTCACATAAATGCTCTGGGCTTTCCACGTTTACCGTAAATACAAGAAGAAATGATACAATACATGGCAGCTTTCATTTTCACATATCAAATCAAACGTATCAAAGTTCTTTCTTTAAGAAATAATGAGGGAAAATGAAATACTTCAAATTATTAGTGATAATTCCTTTGTAATCGGTGCTTCATATGCCAATGCCGACTGTTTGTGTTATTGTGTTGGAGTGCTTCTGGATGCATTTGGCGCCTGGGTTTCAGAATAGCCACTTTTTATGCAGTACATAAAATACCTTCTGCTCCTCCATCCTATCGCGCATAAACATTCCAAGTTTTACCCACACCAAAAGTGCTGCTTAGGTTACGTTCAATATTGTTCCACGCAGATGCAGTGTTTTTTGGCACAAGTAAGACAGAGCTACATCACGCAGAGACAGGTTTCTCCTGACTCTTCCTCTGCCCCTTAGACACACCTCACTAATTTAAGTCAATAGAAAATGATCCTCAAATTTCAAAACGCAACACAATAATAGTAAATGCGTTTTTGAGTCATTAGAAACAGATTACAACACTTCATTGTGCAAAAAAAACTCCCTAGACCAATTTTGGGGCGACTGTGCTGCACCCCCCAACCCCCAGCTTTGTACAAAAAAAATCACCACAACCACTAACTGGTGGTTGATCGGACAAGAGTAATTGTCTCCGATATGAAAAATTAGATTTTAGCCACATTGCACAAAAACATCAAATGGGCCAAATCTTAAAACGAGCCAGTTAGCATGGCTCCCAATAGGAATTGTGAAAATAGTGAGGCTGCCCTGTGATACTTTTGTTCCTACATTCTCCAGAAATTCCTTTTGCGAGGGTGAGATTAAGCCAGCCTCCTAAACCCACTGTTGTAACTGCCCTCCTTGTAGTGAGAGAAACCAAAGGGTATCTCAACCGCTAGTCCTCAGGGACTTGTCATACACAGGGCCAGGACACCACCATCGCTTTTGGATCCAGTGCCCAGGGGTGGACCAGTGCGGTAGGATCACATGGATGAGGGTTCTTCGGGGAGTAGGGGTGAGATAGCCGATGGTGAGATACAGTATTTCTCCCTTTTTTGTTCTTCTGCCCCATCCTATCTCTTAGGACTTTCCAAAGTACCAACTCCCCGGACCCCCTTTGTTACACAGAGAGAGGGCCGATGAAGAGGGTGATGGAGAGTAAACAGACTAACTCTCTCACATCATACTGGACATGTCCCGTTAATCAGGTCAGCAAAGTCAGGCACTTACCCTAAGTCCATACACCCGATATCAATTGGCTCTCCCCACACAAATAAAAGGCAACACCTAAAGACACGCTCTAAGAAACTCGAGAACGATCAGAACATCTGGGACGTAGGCACACCTACTGGAGCAAAGCAAAGGACCAAGGGATGAGAGCAGTGGGGCGAAAACCCAAAGGCTTCCCTACTGGAGGTCGTTGCCTCAGACAGACCGCGAAAGACACTTGGAGAAGGCCATAGCCCACAAGTGAAGATTGCATTGTGTTTCAAGGACACCAGTGACCCTTCAGGGTGAACGGCAGAGTTGGTGAGGCAAGGTCAAGCCTGTGGTACTAAACTTGACTCGAGAATCGGAAAACATAAACAAAGAAAGAAGCGTACAGAGCCAGTGAGTTGGCAAGCAACCGGAGAGATGAAGGTGTGTGTTAAAGTGAATTACGTAGCAACATCATATCACGAGTGAAGGTTGCACACGTGTGGATGAGACGCGAAGAAAGGCAGACCAGTGAATGAAATATGAAAAAAAAATACATCTGTAAGATCAGCGATACTAAGTAACGGAGTGGTCCAGTGAAAGGAAGTAGCCCATTCGAAAGTCTCAGTGAAAGTTGCATTGCTTGAAGTTAAAGGGCGAACAAACAGTAAGAGTGAAAGTAAATAGTAAACGTTGAGTCGAAGTGGTCCTGCAGTGGTGTGTAACGAAAGCCACGCACATTAAAAAAATACTTCTATATCCCAAAGTAGTCTGAACCTGATTGAGGGAGGCCCACAGCATATTAAGTTTGGAGAAGGGAGCCCCCTTGCAACTTTATGTGAACTGTATCGTGAGAGGTCTGAGCCCGTCAGAAGGGGACCTACGAGAACTGTGTGGTGAAAGGTCAGAGACCGGCAGAGGGGGGCCTTTGTGAACATTTTGTTTGGAACATTATTTTGGAAGACAGAGAAAGGTCCTTTAAACGTGGAAGACCAGGTGGGACTCGATCTACGGTTTTGAACTGTGTGATGTGTTGGAAACCGAGAAAGAGTGTGTCATCCCGACTACAAGGATCTCCTTAACCCGTGAGGTCTAACATGGGGAGGAGAGCTGGTTCAGCCACATTATCATTTGAACACTGATTTTTCCTTTTGCATACAGTTTCTCCTTTTTGTACAAGAGACAGGGCAGGCATTAGGGTTTTGTTAGCATAGACCATTTCCACTAGGACTGCTTGTTTTGTCGTTTGATGGACAAGACTATTCCCATTTAGGTTGTAGGGCAGAATAGGAGTTTCTCCAACCCCAACCTTTTCAATAAAGGTTTTACAAATTGTAACCATTGTGTCAGTGTCAATACTTGTGATACCATGCCTTCCTGACATATGGTGACAGAATGGGATCTGATTCAATTGATACAAATTGAGAAACCATGCTAGTAATTGTCATCCGACCAGGAGGAGAGAATAGAATTATTGAAGTCCTTGATTCTGATCGAATATCCACTATTAAGGAGACCTTATTTTCCCCAACTTCAAAACCCAGGTAACCAACAGGATTTGTTATTCAAAACCCAGGTACTATTAGACACCCTTCTGCTAGCCTATTATCAAATACAACAGTGGGACTGGATAGTCTTAAAAGTCAGACCCTCACATATATTTATTAGACCTAGCACCTTAAACCCACCTTTTACTGAACCTTTTGTTTTTGGTATCAAACTGCCTTCATCAAAGTCAAGTTTGAAAGGGTCAGACGACTTCGAAACCTTCTCTGAGGAGGTTGAGACCCTTTTCTTTTCCGAGTCTGAAAGCCCAACAGAAGGAACCCTTACCCCTTGTAAAAAGATGACTGATATTGAAGCAGTCGTAGCTCAACTGGTGGCCCATCAAATTCAGACTGAGGCTTGCCTTCAGAAAATTTGACGAGATTAGTCAAATTACAAGCAAGACCCCTATTACCCTCAAGGGATACTTCAACCTTACCAGGAAGGTGAAGACTTCAGGAATTTCTTTTGAATTTCAAACTATTGGCTAAACAACTGGTATGGGGAGAAAACCTAAAGAAATGCTACTTGGGGCCCATGCTAAAAGGCAAGTTACAAACCGCCTATCAGTTGTTTAATCTAACCTTGGGAGCTACCTTCATATCCATCAAGGAAGGGTTCCTTAAAAGAGTAGGTCATACCAGTAATTTCTATCGACAAAAACTAAGGTCCATAAAATTAAACCCTGGTGAGACCACTCTGGAAATAGGAGAACAAATTAAAAACACGGTTGCCCTATAGGTCATAAATAAAACACTGAACGTGTTGGTAGCAATTGATCATCTTGGAACAGTTTATCAACTCATTACCTCCTTCCATTCAGATTCAGTAAAACATTACCATTCCTTCCATAAAAATGAAGCTAGAAAGGATAAAAAAAAACACCCTAGCATTCTCAAAACCTGACGTTAGAACGAGGAGGCCTCTCTAAAACCCAAGAGTGGACCCCAAGAGAAAAGGAAGAAACACAAGAACCTGACACTAAGATTAAAGAAGAATTAAGGAGAGAGGAACCCAGAGGGATTAAGCCAACACCACCCAGCTGTTTCTCTTGTAGAGAAACAGGTAATTTAGTGCAGTATTGTCCCAAAAATAAAAAGGAGGAGCCTACGGTAACAGGTTGCTTAAGAGGAGAGGAATGGGAAGAACAAGAGGAGGATCTAGAAACCTTTAGCATATGTTTATGCCGATCCTCAGTGAATTATACATATGAATAAGCTCTGGTGAATGGGAGGATAGTCAAAGCCTTAGTTGATTTTGGCAGTAAACAAGCCATAAGAGCCGAATTGGTCTCTTCAGCAGATCTAGAAGATGCAACCATGGTTAGAGTCACCTGTGTACACAGAGATAACAAAATCTATCCCCGAGTACTGGTGTACATTAACATCAGGGTACATTAACATCAAGGGAAAGTCCCGGCTAATTTCAGCCATTATCCTTGGACTTCCGGAAGAGGTTATTACAGGAAGAGACTTTTCAGAATTCTCCACCCTTCAAGAGCCTCCTTCCTCATCCACATAATTTTTGCCACAAGATCAATGGCAGTCTGATTTCTATTGCAAGACTTCCCCGGCAGGGAATGGATGGAAACAGAACCTCATTGAGACATTAGTTATGTGAGAACTCCTCAATCCCCGTTCATGGGCTACTCACAGGGAACAAAGGTTAACATCCAGACCCTACCAGCACAGCCAGAGAGAAATGATGTGGATATGCTAGAGTCCCTGGATAGAGTTTCCACTTGTCCTCTCCAGAATCCTTAGACAGAGAGGAACAAACCTATGCATCTCACATAGGGGAATGGTATGTGAGAAACCAAAGGGTATCTCAATTGCTAGTCCTCTGGGAATTGTCATCCAGGTAGCCAGGATACGGCCATCGCTTTTGATCCAGTTACTATGGGTGGGCCAGTGCGGGAGGATTACCTGGGTAAGGGGCACTTCGGGGAGTAGGGGTGATATAGCTGATGGTGAGAAGTGGTAATCCCCCCTTTTATGTTCATCTACCCAATCCTATTTTTGAGGATTTTCCAAAGTCCCAACTACCCCCCTTTTTACACAAACACTGGGCCGAGGAAGAGGGTGACAGAGTAACCAGACTAACTCTCTCACATCGTACTAGACATGTCCCGTTAATCGGGTCAGGCAAAGTCAGGAACTTTACCCTAAGTGCATACACCTGATACTAATTAGCTCTCCTCACACAAATAAAAGGCAACAACTAAAGAGACACTCTGAGCAAGGTGGAACATGAGAACGAGCAGAACATCCGGGACAAATATACACATATTGGAGCAGAGCAATGGGCCAAGGGACAAGAGCAGCGGGCGGAAAACCTTGAGGCTTCCCTACTGGAGGTTGCTGCCTCTGACAGACAGTGAAAGACATGTGGAGAAGGCCAGAGCCCAAAAGTGAAGATTGCATTGTGTTTCAAGGATGCCAGCGACCCTCCCGAGTGAACGGCAGAGTTGGGGAGGCGAGGTCAAGCCTGTGTTACTAACCTTGACTCGAAAATCGGAAAACGCAAAACAAGAAAGAAGTGCGCACAGCCGGTGAATTGGCAAGCGACCTGAGAGACGGGTGTGTGTTAAAGTGAATGAAGTAGCAACATCATATCACAAGTAAAGGCTGCATGCGTGCGAATGAGATGTGAAGAAAGGCACACCCGTGAATGAACAATAAAGTAAAAAATACAGCTCCAAGATCAGCGATACTATGTAACGGAGTGGTCCGGTGAAAGGAAGTAGCCCATTCGAAAGTCTCAGTGAAAGGTGCATTGTTTGAAGCTAACGGCAAACAAACAGCAAGAGTGAAAGTAAATAGTGAATGTTGAGCTGAAGTGGTCCTGCGGTGGTCTATAACGAAAGCCAGGGACAATCGAAAGACTTTGACAACTGAAAGTAGTCCGAGCCCGATTGAGGGAGACCCAAAGTATATTAAGCTTGGGGAAGCGAGCCCCCTTACAACTTTGAGTGAATTGTATCGTGAGAAGTCTGAGCCTGGCAGAGGGGGACCGTTGTGAACGTTTTGGTAGAAACATTATTTTGGAAGGCAGAGAAAGGAACTTTAAACGTGGAAGGCTAGGCAGGCCTCGATCCATGGTTTTGAGCTGTGTTGAAATCCGAGCCACACTGTGTCATCCTGCCTACAAGGATTGTATTACTCCATGAGGGCTAACGTGGGGAGGAGAGCTGGTTCAGCCACATTATCATTTGAACACTGATTTTTCCTTTTTCATACATGTTCTCCATTTTACACTTTTATGTACAAGAGATAGGGTAGGCATTAGGTTTTGCATAGGCCATTTTGATTTGACAGACTCCAATAGGACTGTTTTGTTTATCGTTTGATGGTCGAGACTAATCCCATCTTAGTTATAGGGCAGAATAGGTGTCTTGACCGTCCCTCCCGTATGAGTCATCCAACCATCACCACTCTGGATGCTTCTCAAACCCACTGATGCGACTTTGCGAAAGGCTAGGTTTAGAGGTCTTGGAGCTGCTATTGGACCGTACGGTCCACCCACTACAGGTCACACCACCACAACCCAATCTCAGTCCTTCTGCTGGGCTGGTTACCAGCCGACTGATATGATGCTTTCCTGGTGTCTCCCAAATAACATACGTTTGTTTCGCCGGGGCGTTATGCCGGCTATACTCTTTCTCAGCCTTACTCTAGCCCCTCGGCCACCAGTTTTCACTTTCTATAACATTTGTCGTTCTGCCTCTGTGCAGAACACCTTCTCCTCTTTCTGCTTCTGCTTCCACTACTGCCAACACCTATTCGGTCTGCTAGACGTTCCTGTGCTTTCTCTTAAACCACACCCTCCACGTCTCTCCCTTGAGCCTCGAGTCTTTCTTCTGTTTCAACCTCGACCTTGATCTCGATCTCACTTTCCAATTCTTTCTTTCCCTCTCACTCTCCCTCTCTCTCTCTCTCATTGCCACCTATTCCTGCGCACCTATGCACAAAACACAGCATCATGGGAACTCTTTGAGCTTGCTTTAATCAAGCCTTACCATCGAACTTTGCACTCAAAGTACCTGCCAGTTTTTCTCAAAGCAGTATTCTGAGAGTTAATGAATTATTAGAGTTATAAACATGCTACTGGTGTAATGAAAATGTTACCAGGCCTGCCTTCAGCCACTCGATTTAGAAGCACTCCATGTTCTTTTGCCAGGCATTACTATTAGATGCCTAGATGCTCACACATATTCGCACCTGCTAGCATCAATGGCCAGTTAATAGGACAATGGCTGGGCCTGGCAAGTGCCTTTCCCATGCCTACGCAAAATCACAAACAGTTGGCATTGTCAATGCTTGTTTCTTCTTAGAAGCAACTAGGCCTTCAGGTGTATGCATGATGTTCACTTTTAGAGCAAATGTGCTCTTCCCCCTACTAACAACCCCAACCATTCACTGCTGCGTCAAAACAGAGACACAATGAAAAAATATTAGCAGCAACCCAGTTTAAAGGCTGGGAGTGTAGTATGTGTGCCTCTGATGATGGAATCTGATGCTCCCAGAAAGCCATAGCCTTTACTGCTGGATGTTTTATAGAAGAAATGGTCCACTGATGATACATCTGGTGCTTCCAAAGGGTGATCCAGACTCCCTAATCCTGGATACCTACAGGAGGAATGGTCCAGTGATGATGAAAGCTATTGCTTTCAGAGGGGCTTCAGAGTCTAATCCTTGATGTATTCGAGCGGCACGATACCCTGATGATGGATGTGATGCTCCCAGAGGGATCTTAGCCACGGTAACTCTGGATGGTTTCAGGGGAAATGGCACGCCAAGGTTTGGTACCTAGGGTGACCACAAATCTGTTTTGGGGGATAGTACAGGTATTTGAAAACATTCCTGCATGTACTGAAAGGCTTCTTAAATAGCCAAATGCCCATGTTTTCAAAAAAGCAAGATCATTATCACAGCACTTCTCTGAAAAGGCAAAAGGTCAGTTGACTACAGTTAGAGGACATCTTATGTGGAGCTAAGAAAGGTTAAACATAAGCAGGAACCGACAGCCGTCATAAGGTCTGTTGGCTAAAACAACAAGCACTGGCAAAGCCAATGGTTTTGGATTTTGGTATAAGCACTGGATAGGCAACTGCCAGAAATATTCCTAGGTGTGCACATCATTTTTCACCTGTAGACACCTTACGGGCAGCTTGTACCATCATTTGCCATGTACTGGTATCATAAATCCAGGTACTCCAATTACACAGGATATGTCCAGATATCCCGATCACATAGCAGGTATTGCTACAATATAACAGGCATCGAGTTTATACTGCATATTCAGGTGCTGAAATCATTGGAAGGTATTGCCATTAAAGTCAGCTACTTAGTTTAGTTTAATTTATTGTTTTGTATAGCGCGGCCTGGCCCTGGGGCATCTGGGCACTTGACATGGTTACATGGTTACAGATAATATATACATATTTGTTGTAGTACAGGATACATATACATAATTATTGTAGTACAGGATATTCAAGGTATGTACAATCAGTTGTGGACCGAAAATATTCACAAAAAATAAAAAAAAAGATATATACAAAAGTATTTGACAGAAGGGTTAATACAGGTTGTATTGGCTATATATATTTATAAATTCAGTAAAAAAACTTTGTTAAAGGGACGTTATGGTTAAGATGCGCTACTAAAAACCTATCAGATTCAGTAAAAAAACTTTGTTAAAGGGACGTTATGGTTCAAAGTAAAAACGAAAACCCCCTGAAATTCAGCAGTTATGGTAAGATAAGCAACCATAACTCGCGCCACCGTGCACTGCTAACACTAACACCCAGGACATCAAAGATGACATCACAAAAGTAATTGATGACATCACTGATGACATCACATGTGCATTTACTTTTCATGAAAACTCTGTAGGAGGGATTCTTATAATGTTGACCAAAAAGTGTCAAGGATCATTTGAATAAATATCATGAGCTAATTAGTGCATTAAGCAATGCATTGCTATAAATAGCATTCTATCATGAAGTTCTATCCAGTATACTAAGCAACTCATGCAGAAACTTAGGCAGTGTGTGCAGTATACATGATGAAGTGGCAATATTCATAATCTTGCCATGTAGACTAATGAAATGATAACTGCTTTCTTATTAGAGTTTTGCGTACTGTGAAACATGTAATAAGTAGCTAATAAAACCCACTTAATACATAATTACACTTAATACAGAAAAAACACAGAGACAACAACACATACAAATATGAGTATACACAGGGACAGAGAAGTAAGCAAAAAAGCAGAAGTAGTAGCAGAAAGAGTTCATAACCTAACTGATTATCTTTATGCAGAGAAATGATTGCTCTGTTTCAAAGCTGCTACTTCCTGTATGTAAGTGTATCAAATGATGTCAGTGAACCCCAAGGAAAGGAGTGTGAGTACAATGTATACAAATATGAGCATATACAGGAAAGGTATAGTAATAAAAATAAAACTATAAGAAAGTGCTGATAACTCTAATGATTATCTTCATGCACAGAAAGGATTGCTCTCTTTCAAGCCTGTGTCTTCCGCTATATATATATTTCATATGATATGACTTGACCCTTAGTCCACAAATATATTACCTTTTCAATTTTTACTTCCCAACTGTTACTGAAGAAAACTATGTGGCTTAGATATGTCAGTAAAGGAAAGAAAGGGAGAGCCAGCCATTTGATGTCATCAGTGATGTCATCAATTACATTTGTGATGTCATCTTTGATGTCCTGGGTGTTAGTGTTAGCAGTGCACGGTGGCGCGAGTTATGGTTGCTCATCTTACCATAACTGCCGAATTTCAGGGGTTTTTCGTTTTTACTTTGAACCATAACGTCCCTTTAACAAAGTTTTTTTTACTGAATTTCGTAGGTTTTTAGTAGCGCAACTTAACCATAACGTCCTTTTAACAACTTTTTTTTACTGAATTTCATAGTTTTTTAGTAGCACAACGTAACAATAATAACTTTAACTTTATGTACATGTAATATGGAACATACTGAACCCTTTCTACTGAATTTGACTGTCCGCGGACATGTTCGAACAACAGTACCACCACCTAAAAACTCTGGGGGGGTATGTGTAATTGTTATATCATAACATAGGAACATTTAACAAATTCACAAAGCAGCACACATACAAAGTAATACTTAAGAAATGTAACCCAAATATGTAACACACTAACCATTCATTTAAATACAATATGTTCTAAAATGGAATATACCAAAAGAGGATAAAGTGGCTTTCAACATAATTACCTCACAGACAATCCACAACTAAGAGCAAGACCAGATGTACAGACTACTCATCACATACTTTCCTGAAATAGTAAGTGCACTTCATTTTACTCATATATTTATAAACTTTCTGTATTAGATAATATATTACTTTTTTGTTTTCTCACAGAAATGTGTAGTACTCTGGAGTGGCTAGAGGAGCATTTCCCACAAGACGAAATGTCAGAAGATAGTGCACCTAATGGTACACACTTTACTATATAAACCAATCAATACATATTATTTTTTATACATTTAACATATAACATTTTTTTTTTAATTTTTTCTTTTTTTTTTTACACACCATACAAAAATTGCCACTACCACAGAAAAAGAACTGGTGGATAACACTCTGGAACACATTAACCAAAAAATTGACCAACTTAAGGCAAATTTTAACGATTTAAAGAAATTTGTGGAAGATCACCTAAAACTACCAACAACAAAGATGGATACAGGGTGGATTCTCACAAATAATCCACCCTGTATCCTGCGCAAGGCCAACCAGGTCACCATATACCAACATGCTCTGTGTACCACTAGTAAAAAGAGCCAGAGCTGGAGGTTCCAGCTTCCCTTATCTCGCACCATCACACTGGAATGCCTTACCTCCCACAATCCGAGGCGAGCCCTCCCTCACTGCCTTTCCGAAAGCTATGAAAACCACCTTCTTCACATAAGGTCTTTGCAGCACCATGTGTGCCAATCAACTGTCTGTAATGTAATAACCAAAGATGCATGAGCTGTAATGACTAATATGTTTGTAGCAATCATAATGCGCCAACTACTGCTACCAATCCTGTACCCCCTGTAACTAAGTTCCTGCAAGTAACAGCGCCACAATGCCCCTGGGCTGTCTGCACACTATATAAATATAAATAAATAAATCCCACTCATTTAACCCCAAACCCTCTCCATGGACCAAAACGTTTTGATGACATTTCCATCCCTTCTTCACCTGATCCCAATTATGTTGAAATCCCTAATTCTCCTGTTTTTGTTTCCATTTCTGCCCCACCTTCTCAGTCATAAATTGTTTATATTCGTCAAACAAAGTTACTTTTTTATATTGTGTTGTAATTACTTTCAGTTCTTTGTGTTAAAACCAATTTAGGTGTCCACGGACAGCGCGGTTGTTCGGAAATGTTCGTAAATAAACGAAAATGTAAGTGTCCTGAGGACACTATATCTGTCCGTAATGTTCTCATGCAAGTTGAAACTGTTCTAAGAACACTCGTACTGTCCTGAAATGTTCGTAAATAAATGAAAATGGAGGTGTCCTTAAGAACACTATGCCTGTTCGTAGTGTTAGCTAGCAAGTTGAAACTGTTCTAAGAACACTCCTGGTGTCCTGAATTGTTCGTAAATAAATGAAAATGGAGGTGTGCTGGGGACGCTATGTCTGTCCGTATTGTTCGCAAGTAAGTTAAACTGTGCTAAGAAGAAACGGCTGTCCGTAACTGTTCGTTTTACGAACACTGTCCGTAGAACATCAACACGCATGCGCAAAACAATGTCCGTACATTGGGTGTCCTGCAGACGGCCGCTTCCTTAGCGAACATGCTCACGAAGCAATCATGTGACCGCGCCCACGCTGATCGCGTGTTCTGAATGCGGCCACTGTTCGTATCCCCGAACAGTTTAAAAGTACATTTCCAAGTAATCCACAATATTTCTCATTAAAAACTCACCATACCACAAATCCCACATCCTAAGTTTTCACATAGTTTTTGTGACTTGTTGAACCTTTTTTGGTGTTCGATCTGTCTTACGGACGGTGCACATGTCCGCGAACCGCGCACAAGCACCCCTATAAAAGACCACGCCCCAGAGCTCATTCTCATTGTGTTTCTGGCTATTCCACAGAGCACACTGCATTTTTCTGCATACTTTGCAGATTTTGAGATTTCCATCTCCAAGACGATGACATCCATGGCTCCACTATTGCCACCTGGTGCTACATTTGCCTCAGCACCACCCTCACCCGCTCCACCACCACCATCTCCCAAGGGACTGAAGAGGGGAACAGGAGTGAGGATACAGAGGAGGAAGCCGAGGATGACGAGAATGAGGTAGAGGAAATCCCTACTACCCGCCCTCGGAGTGATTGTTGGGTGTGGCGGTTGTTTACCGTTCATGGGAATGTTCCTAAGGCTCGTGCGAACCGTGTCACCTGCAATGATGGCAAAATGGTACTCAGTCGTGGGAGGCATGGTGCGTACAGCTTTGGGACCACGACCATGAAGCGACACCTGAACTAATTCCACACTGGGGCCATTAGCCAGGTTGTACCTTGCGAAGAGCGTAGTAGGTTGATTGCCTCTACTTCATCCTCCGTTTCTGATCCTGTCACCACAAGGAACACCTCTGTGGGACAGCGTCTTCCTCAAGCTGCCTCACAGGCCATACAGAATTCTGATGACCCTTACCTTTCGAGGGTCACAGTTGTATGTATGTACTGTGACACAGTACTCTGCAGGGGGGAGCGACTTCGGAGTGCTTTTGAGACTATCGTCTCAGAGCACGAGAAGACCAGCTCACTACCCAAATAAAACCCACTCTACATCTTCCTCTCTCAGCTCGCCCTTTCTTATTCCTGTGGTAGGTGTCCCCCGCTTTCCTCTCCTTTCCCCTCCTCTCCTAGTGTGTCGTGTAAAAAAAAAAAAAATAACAAAAATTAAAAAAAAATAAGGCTCTTTTCAGAGCCGCCTTTCACAGTTAAAAAATAGAAGTGAAGATAAATAAAGCAGGGTTCTTTGTATATCACAGAAGTCTGAGGACAGTTTGCGAACATAAAAAAATGGGGGTGCTACCCTATTGTAACCACTGCATTTTTCTCTGGGAGCAAGTGGTGGCTCTGAAAAGAGCCTTTGGGAGGTGTGTGTATGTCAAAAATTATAAATACTTAACACCTACTTCAAAATGGATGCTGTATTTCTAAAAAAAGGTCGCAATGCATTTTGTACATTGCTCAGAAAAATCTGATTGCCAGTATAAGTAAGATGGACTCCATCTCTGCGAAAAATGTAAATACTACAAAACATAATATTTTCATTGTGAAAAGAGGACATGCCAAAATCTCTTAGGAAGGCACAAACAGCCTTATTGACATTACGCCTTGCTTTCTCCATTTGTGGACACACATGAGAAAGAACGAAGCCACATTTGTCTCTGCGCAATCCGTGAAAAAATTACTTTGGAGTTTGGAAACATGTGAATGATCTTCTGAAGTCCTTCTTTCATAGCAAATTGCAAAGAAATTCCAGACAGATGTCCTAAACTGTTCCCTCCATAATGAATTACAATTATGTCTGGATGTTCCTCTATCTTCGAAGTTGCACAGAGAGGTAGCAAGTCCAACCACTTCATTCCACACACTCCATGCCAGTGCACTTCCACATGTGGGAATCCAAGATCTATAGATACTCCACAGCTTTCTGCATGCACCTTCAACCAATGTATCCACGAGTCTCCCAAAATCCACCCAATCTGTTTTTTAGAACACTCAGCCATAGCTATCTGTTCTTCTCTCAGCAAAAAGAATATCTGAGAAAACCTCTCCTAGCACAACACACTCACTAAACTTTACTGACCAATCCCTTGCTACATTCAATCTCATTTGCATGCCTCCCCACCCCAAATTCCCCGGATGTAATACGCGGTGTCCTAGAACTACCGCCATGTCCGCAAACATATCGTAACATGGACAGCCCTTCTTCCATTTCCACTTCACTCTCTGTACCATTCCCTCGTTGGATTTAGCTAAGAAATCACATGACCATCCACCAATCAAATCCAAGACCTCTACATGCTACTGCATCATCATAGATCAGCACTGCAAATGTACGGTGAATCTCTCGGAGTACAAGTCTCATACCATTGGCAAGCACGATCTACGAGAAATACTATACAAGTCTCCAAGATTTCTACTTGCAGCTTCGTCAATATCCATATGCATGAACACAAACTACAGGTATGCATATTTTCTATACAGTACATGAACACATTTTCTAACGGACTTTTACCTTGTATAATCTGTAAAATGAATCTACGATCATTTTTTCATTGTCCTAAAATGAACTGTGACTTACAAACCTTTATACCGTTTAATTTCTTCATACACACACGCAAATAATGTTAAACCAACATTTTTGAAATAAAATATATAGACTACATATAATCAAACAAAATTACATGCACACTCTATGATCAAACCTCAAACAATAATATTTGTACAAACACATAATTGGTTTTAATATTTTCAATTTATATAATTACTTACATTTATATAGGACAAGCAGGCTATGACATTGACTCACTATTACGTGGAAAAGCTTAGTTACAGGAATAGTGGTATACAATGGTACATTATGAATTTCACAACCATAGTAAAGATATTTTCTTTCCTACAGTTAGTCATAAAATAGTTTTAATGGTTTTGAGGAAGGCGCTGAGCATTTCAATTTAAAAAATCTATGTCTAAATTAAAAACAGTGCTATATACAAACCAAATTACTAATTTCTTTCTTTTACAATTGCAGTGAAGACCATTCTCCAGAAAAGAAGCAGCCGAATTTGAAGTACAAAGAACAACTAAGAAGCAAACTGCTCATTTTAGAAAAAAAGTAAGTAAAATGTTGCCATAATATTTGAATTATTACTCAAACACACTGTAAGGTTAATTCATGCTATTTCTGTGCCTAAAAATAGAGATTCTGCACCATTCTGACCAAAAATCCCCCCGTCTTAAATAGTGATTTACTGGCAGAATGGCCCACAACTTCCTATTTTTCGACACACAAATTACCCAACTCAGCCGCTAGAATTTAGATGTTGTAGAACAAACAACTGTTTTAATTGTATAGCTTTAGATATACTATTTATACTTCTCCAAACCACTGGCTTACTTTTTTCTGTCATCTGAACCCCAGTTTAGTAACACATTAATTCAAGAATACCCATCCCTAGTAGTTGTACTTCCCAAAGCACAATCACACACCATTACATACATCTTCATCATCTTACTCAAACACTCATGCACACAACACACATGCATTCCAGAACACCCCAACCCATACCTTCTGTATTTTTTTCAACAGACCCTAAAGTATGCCCACCAAAAAGCAACTCTGTAGAACGGAACGCACAAGTAGAGCAAATGAAAAGAAAACTCTCCAACATAAACATCCATCTATAGCAGAATTTGTTAAAAAAAAGTTGAAACACAACAGCTAATACAGTCACGTAGTGAAACAGAAGACGTTTCCAGTACAAAAACGTTGCCTCCTCTATCAAAAAGTAAAACAAACCAAAAAACAATTAACAGAAAATCAACTATCACTACAAATAAAACTTCTTATATAAATCTTGATGTAGTACAAAGTAAGCATACCAAGAAAAATATTTTAGCCAAAATGTTCCGTCACAAAGTCCTTCAAAATCTTATGAAAACAGGAGAAACCAGGTTCAACACTTCAAACCTATCGTAGAAAAGTAATCTTAGAAGCGTTGATAGACAATGCAATTCTTCTCAAAAGAAAGTTATTTATTTTAGTGTTAAACAGAATAAAACCACTAACAAAACTAATAACTAAATTACAAAAAAGACTTCTCAATAAACGAAATGTCAACAGAAATAACTTCTTAAATATCTGTGGAGTTGAATGGAGTCACATTACAAGCACAGAGCCATACTTTAATGAAGACGCGTACAAACAAAAGCAAACAAATACAATTGCCATACACAGCAGTGGTCGAGGTTATGAAAAAGTTAATAATACCATAATGGAGCAAGAAGTACTCCTTACAAAAATATGCCCTGAAAACATAGATTTACCCCTCCATTCAACTGAATCAGAACATCTAGTGTACAAATGGCCATGCACGTCAATGTGTAACATTCCCAAAAAAATGTTCAAGTCTTTACGCCAATTCCTCAATCAATATGTGAAAAGCAAAGACAAAATCAAAAGTAAAACTTTTGTAAAATATGGATGCTTGTCCAGTACGCAAGTACACAGGACTACAAGGACATTCATTGGCCTGCATTAGAGGACCTACTTGCAAAACAACCTTCCATGATATCAAAAGGATTTCAACACATCATGCAAGTATAAGAAATCTAGTTTATAAACTGTACTATGCTAAAAGTCCTGCTTTAGCACTAGCCAATTTAAATAACATTCTTCTACATGGTACAGCAAAAGACCTACTAAAAGAAATCGACTATATCCAGACAAAATATTTTGGAAGTGAAACCCACTTACAAGATGAATTAGCTGTAAACCAACTTCGTAACAATTCTGCACATGGCAACCTTTCACTACACACATGCAAAAAAGAAATACTAAAATTTGAAAGTACTTCAGCTGAAGTACCAAACCACGTGTGTGTATGTTGCCGCAGAACTTTTTATTAAAGTAACATAAAAACTGTAGACCTATCATACAAAATAGAAGACAATGAAGAATCTAAATGGTTTGAATTAGCTCTCTACCTTATAGCAGAAAACAAATATGAAATAACTGACCCCATAATACTTTGCAGTTACTGCACTACAAAACTTGACAACAACTAAACTCCTTCACGTGCTATCACAAATAACTTGGAATTATATCCACTACCAAAACCCCTTCAACAACTTAACTTATATGAGAGCATCATAATTCAAACAGTGCACCCATTTTAAGCAATAATACGCCTTCAACCAAAAACTGCAAAATTACCTCCCTCTGAATTAGTGAAAGGTATTCGTGGAAAAGTAGTGTATTTACCATTAGATCTAAAAGAAAATGTGCACACTCTAGGAGTGCAACGTCCAATGCAACAAGTACCTACAAAAGACAAAAAAAATTGGCAACAACTGGTAGATTTACATAAAGTTAGAGAAGCCCTGCAATATGTTAAAGAGAATAATGAATAATACAAAGAAATTAATATTGAAGAAAACTTGAAAGATACAACTGAAATAATTCAAGAGACACAAGAAGCTGGTCAATTTCAGCTCCTAGATCCTGCTAAAATATCAAACACTTTATACCATTATACAATTCATCCATTGCACTCTAATGACACCACAGAAGATGCACTGGAAACGTACCAAATGCGTCAAACAAAAGGATCACCAATCAGCATATGGGAAAAAAGTATAGAAGCACATGCTTTTCCTCTACTCTTTCCGACTGGCAAAGGAGGAAGATACGATGATAGACCTATTCAAATATCAGCATCAGAATATCGCTCATTACGAATGTATTCTGATCCACATTTTGTCGAAATCTGGGAATACATATTCCACCTACTCTTTGAAAGTGAACTAGCAACTGTATGTTACGGAGTTGCACACATATTAAAATCAGGATCACACTTTCAAAATATGACAGCTACACAATTATTACAAAAAGTGCAACAAAAGGATGAGGTTTTACAAGCAAATCTTACAAATCTATGAGCAAATATGTGTGGTACTAAAGAGTACTGGTTTCGACGTCAAATGATGTACGATGTATGATCAGAAACCTTGGCCCACCCACTTGGTTTGTTACATTAAGTTGTGCAGAATATGCATGGGAAGATTTACATGCTTTCCCACGCATATCAAACGAAAACAAAACAAACAGATATACTAACACCTGGAGAACTTTGTTCTCAGGATCCTGTTAATGTTTCAAGATATTTTCACCATCGCTTCATTGCTATGCTACATTTTATTTGTAATAAAACTGTTCCTCCCCTTGGAGAAGTGCAACACTTCTTTTGGAGAAAAGAATACCAAGCCAGAGGAGCACCTGGATTAAAGATGCTCCTAAATTTGGTCAAGACAGTGATGCCACTGTTTTACAGTTTATTGAAAAATATGTCACTTGTGAAATTCCATCAGAATCCACAAACTGATCTTCATTCAAAAATTTTACAATTCCAAAGACACAAATGTGGCAAATATTGTCGTCGCAAATACAAAAACAAAGGGAAATACTACACCAAATGCCGATTTGGTTTCCCTAGACCAGTTACAAATACAGGTCAAGTGAACAACATCATGTCTTCAGTTAGACATAGTGATAAAGGTAAGTCACCTAAAAATACATATTGCATAAAAAGAAAAGAAGAAGAAAAATATATCAATGATTACAATGCAATCATTGCCCACTTATGGAATGCAAACATAGATGTGCAGTACATTGCAGACAATTCTACTGCAGTTGCACGATATGTCACAGCATACTTAACCAAATCAGAAAAGACAGAGCTCCAAGACCTCTGGAATGACCTGTCATCAGATAAAACAGTGTCTCAGAAATTATACAGCTTGGGCATAAAAATGCATAGAGAATGTGGATCCTATGAAGCAGCTGATTAACTGGTACTGCATTGTATGGTAAATCTGCAAATATAGTATGGCTAAGTCTTGGTTCAGATAAATCTAGAAAAAGAGTTCTAAAATCATACGAAGATATAGAAACAATAGCCAAACATGATCCCAACAGCCAAGACATTTGAAAAAACAATTTATTGAACACATATTACACAAACAGGAATACCACTTTGGAAACCATGTGCCTATACCACAAAGCTCAAAACTACACATACAAAAATAAAATAAAACCTGATGAACAAAACCGTAAATACAAAGTGACAAACTGTGAAGGCAGCTTAGTAAAACTCACCAAACCAAATTTTATTAATCATATCAAATTGTCATTAAAGACTCCTCAACATAAAGAAGTATATTACATGTCCCTGCTACAACTCTTTAAACCATGGAGAAAAGAAGAAGAAATACTAGATAACTCTGACTCATATGAAGACACTTTCAAAGCAAATTAAAGCAGTATAACTGATGTAAACTTTGCACAGTACAAAACAATGTTGCACAATGAACAGCAACACGAAGAAGAACTCCAGGCCCAACTAGATAAGGACACTCCTGACAGAAGTCAAACTTCTGTCACAGGAAGCCAAGAACCACTGGAAGACCCACTAATAACAAATGAGGCAGAATTAGCTATGGTAGAAGTAGAAAACACCATGTGTCAGTATGAAGATAAAGAAGACTTAACTATACTACAATCAAAGCTAAACAATGAGCAACATAGCATTTTTCAAGAAGTAGCAAAAGAAATTGCACATGGTGTACAACATAAAAACAAAGAATGCACCTGTCAAAATTACAAACCTATACTATTGTATGTCAGTGGTGAAGCTGGTTCTGGCAAAACATTCCTAATCAAAATCATCAGTAAGTTCCTTCAACAATTGACAAACAACAAACTGTCAGCTGTTGTCACTTGCCCCCCCTCACAGGTTTAGCTGCCTACAACATAGGTGGTGTCACTTTACACCAATTACTACTCCTGCCAGTAGAACACCAAAACAAATTAGATTATTACAAACTTTCTGCAGAAGCTGCAATGGAACTACGCAGAGTATTGAAACAAATGAAAATGCTACTAATTGATGAAGTGAGTATGGTGTCCAACCTAATGTTGGCTTTGATTCACCTCAGATTCCAAGACGTTCTCAAAACAAACTATGAAGAGCTCTTTGCAGGAAAACACATTATTGTTTTCGGAGATCTTCTTCAATTGACACCAGTAAAAGGTGAGCCTATTTTTAAAACATTAGGACACAAACTCTGCCGTAAAACTGTTGGCAGCATAGGAAATGTCAACCTTTGGCAACATTTCCAATACAGAGAATTAACAGAAAACATGCGCCAATCTGCAGATCTCACTTATGATAACATCTTTAAAAGTATCAGAGTTGGTATACTTTCTAAAGAAGCAGAAGCAATATTGAAAACCTGGCACATTCATGCACTTTATGGTGGTAATGCATGAGCTACAGATGTTATGGAACAATTAGCCCACAAAAATGTCAATTGTATGGCCTTAATGCCAACTCTTGCAAGCTGTTTCAAATTCAATGAAATAATGTTAAGTAAAGAAATGCAACCAATAATGGAAATTAGCGCCACAGACAAACTAGATGTACATGGAATGACACTACCCATGTGTGACCAAGCCACAACAAGACTAAATAGTTTAGAAAAATCAATCTCAAACACAGCAGGCTTGGAAAAGATATTAAAATTATCCTTAAATTGCAGAGTAATGCTGAAATGTAACCTTGACGTGGATCAAGGACTAGTTAATGGAGCACTGGGTACAGTTGTTGGCTTTCAAACATACCCACGTGACAACAAAATTCTGTTTGTCAATATTCTCTTTGACAAACATTTAGAAGTAAAAAGAATAGGACGCTCAACAGCTCGATTCCTTCTCTTCAAAGACAGGTATGTATGCAGAGAACAATTTTCTCTAACTCTTGCATTCGCAGTCACCATTCATAAATCACAAGGTCTTACCCTAGACAAAGTAATGATAGACATTGGTAACACAGTCTTTAAAGAAGGCATGAGCTACGTAGCACTATCACGCTTACGTACACTTGACGGTCTATTTCTAATCAACTTTGATGCAAGTAAAATAAACGCTGATATTCCTTGCATTTTAGAATACAATAGACTTTGTTCACTATACACTCCCCATCTAAACACATATTATCTTCCACAAAAAGTAAAACATTATAAAAGAAAAATAAATCAAACAGAAAAGCAACAGGATGTCACTGCAAATCCTCCAAACAGAGTAAAAGAAAGTAATACTTCATCAAGTGCCACAAGCAAAAAAGAATCAATTAGGAAAAGTAAACCAGGTACTTCTTCAAAGAAGGAAGACAAACTCCAAAAAAAAGCAGTCAGATACAGAACTACCTGGTCCATTTAAACTCTCAAATATAGTTGGTGTAAGTTGCTATGCAAATGTAGCAATGAATATTCTATTTCAATTACCACCAATTGTTGAGAACATTTACTTACACAGTACAGATCCATTGTGTTTGCAAATGTTAGTACTTCACAGAAACGCAGCAAACAATCCTGACAACCCGTATAGTGTTTATGGAATAAGACAACAATTGGACTACTGTGCTGGAATGGTGAAATTCACTATAAACTCACAGGAAGATCCACAAGAATTTCTAATGTACTTACTATTAGTACTGGAAAACAAAAACATACCTATAAATGAAATCTTCCAGATTTCATACATGTGGAAACATACATGCACTCTCTGGAACAATGTGACACGAGAACAAATCCCCAATGAACGCTTTGTGTATATATCAATACCTAATTGTGAATCCGTTCCATTTCAGCAACTTGTATAAAATGCAAACCATGGTAGATTATGTTCGACCTGCAATTCAGATAATCGCTCCATGTTAGTAATACAAACACATAGTAAATATGTAATACTAATGCTTCTACATTAGAATGCAGATGGTACCAAAAACAACTGCAAGCTGACTGGATTCACACATGGTCAAATATCACTTGGTAGGAAAACCTTCACAACAATAGGTATAATCTACCACGCAGGAGCCACAACCAATTCAGGGCACTACACTGCATATATAAAAAAGAAATGTGGATGGTTTGAATGTAATGATAGTACCATTACTCTAAAGCAGAGATTACCAGCAAATCTTAGAAACGCTTATTTAATGTTCTTAAAACCAAAATTTGATAACTAAACTGTACTTAAACCTTAAGTACACTTGTGGCAAAAAAATATAAACTGTCACAATATTCCAAAAGCTATCTAACTGCCCAAAGATGCTACAACTAATCAGATAAATTAATACCACTCAAATAGAGAAAAAAACAGACAGAATACGCCAATTGGTATCTAACTGTCCCAAAATTTAGAAATATCCAAACAGATAAATCAATACCACGAAATTATATAAAAAAAATAAACAGTTAGAATACGCCTAATGGTATCTAACTGCTCCAAAATTTTACAATATCCAAACAAATACCTAAGGTAACAGGGGCTGGTTTGGCGGCGGCAGTTGGTGTGAAGACCCTTATGGATCTGTTGTTCAAAAAGGATTGAATCCAGGCATTGGCTTTGTCAGAGAGGTTGGCTGCAGATGCTAGGTGTTTGCATAGAATGTCGTGATTTACCAAGTTGAAAGCGGCCGAGAGGTCAAGAAGGAGTAGTAGGGCCAGTTTGCCCATGGTCTTTAAGGTTGTCCATTTGTGCCTTGAGGTCGATCAAGGCGGTCTCTCTGTGCCATGTTTAGGGCGGAAGCCAGATTGTCTTAGTCCAAGTAGGTTGTTTTTCTCTAGGTGGTACTTGATCTGCAGGTAGGCTGCTCTATCCAGGATTTTTAAAAGGAAAGGCACTGTTGTGATGGGTCTGTAGTTGGTGGGGATGCAGGAGTCCAGTGTGGGTTTCTTGAGTAGAGGTACGACCCATGAGTCCTTAAGGTTGTCGGGTACTATGCTTGATGTGAATGACGAGTTTATGAGTGAGGTGATAAGTGGAGCTAGATGTTTGGCCGCGTCTTTGTTTACACGGGCCGGGCAGGTGTCACCTTGGCATTTGAACGGTTTCAGGGTGGGTGTTATGTCTTCGACCTCTTTGGTGTTGATGGTTGAGAATTAGAATGGGGTACTGTTGTATGTTTGTTTGGTGGGAAGGGGGTGGGGTAAGGCTATTAGCAGTGGTAAGGCTTGCTTTCTTAGATTTGATTTTTGCTTGGAGCACAGCAATTTTGCAGAGGAAGGCTTCTTGTATATTTGTACACCAAGAGGTATCTGGTGAATGTGTCAGTTATAGGGGATGGGGATTCAAGCTCTCTCAAGATATTAAAATGCTCTTGCGTATTGGATTTGGCCTTGCTGATTCTCGCATTGTACATGTTCTTTTTCATTTGGATGATTGCTAACCTGTAGTTGTTGGAGGCTGAGGTATATGACATCTTGTTGATGATTGAGGGGAATGTTTCCATACTGATTCGGCATGTCTGTTGTTTTTTCGAAGCATTTTTAGTTCAGAGTTGAACCAAGAATTGAGGTGCGCACGTGGTTTAGCTTTGCGTATTGTTGTGTTGGTGAGGTCTAATAGATATGTGGGGTTGGCAATGGTGGGTGTAAAGTCGGTGATGGGTTGGAGCAGAGGGATTCATTTCTCAACTGTGATTTTTGCTATTTCTTGTGAAGGCAGGTGGAGCATTAGATGGCGGTGGTAAGGCTTGTTTATCTTTGTTGATTGTGAAGTTGATAAGGTGGTAGTCGGTCCAGACACAGGATGTGTTAGATAGAATAGTGGTGTCGCAGTTTAGGTCCGCTAACCAGTCAAGGGTTCTCCCTTTATTGTGAGTAGGTTGAGAGATGTGATGGGGGAATCGTAGCTCTGAGATGGTGTTGGTGACAATTGTTTGCTTTGTCATCTGTCAAGATTTCAATCTTGGCGTTATAGCCAAGATTGAAATCGCCTAGAATAAGTATCTGTGAGTTGGGTTTGGTGTTGTTAGAGAGCAGGAGAATGATATTGTAGTTGAAGGAAGAGATGGGCCAGGTGGTCTATATAAGAGGTGGATGGTGCTGGTATTCGTGTTGGTTGTGGATAGTTTGATGGTAAGCAGTTCAGCAGATGGTACTGTGGTACTCACACCATTGTATTCAGAATGGGCCAAGGAGTGTTTTTGTGCATAGGAATGCGTGCTTGGTACTGTTGGATGATTATCATCCTTCTATAGAGGATTGGCTTTCAATTTCTCCATAATAGGATTGCTCAGTGCACCCTCACTAGGCATTTAAAAACTTCATATAGGTTAGACAAAGTTAGAATGAGAGGAAACACTTTCTCACTTGTAGCTGAAAAAATCTGTGGACTGTGCTACCATAGATGATCATTTCTTTTCTGATAGCGTAATCAGAGGTCTACAGATGCAAAGATACTCTTAGAAGCACCTTTATACAAATGGTTAGTGGCTGTGCTCAGGATTTGGGCACCTGTCTCTACCTGCTTAATAAAATATTATGAGCACCAGCATACTCCGATAACCACCATGTCAAATTGTGGGAATGTGATGAACAATTTATTAACCTGTCACTAGTGTTTTTATGTTTCATAGATTTCCTGTTGTCTGGCTGGGAATTCTCGGCATAATAAATGTGACAGAATAAATGTAACTTCATATCCCAGCAGTCTCTTTCCATCGGTTTCCCTGGGACAAAAGAGGCGGTGAGGCTTAAGATCCACCAACACGAGACATTTCAGAGTCTTAAAACAATCATATCGATGTCAATACAAAGCAAATTATCTAAAGTTTCCCTGACAAATATATAAACTTGTTAAGTATAATAAAATGAATTGCTCTTTATTGGTAAGACCGACTCCTTTTCATCACTCCCTTTGTGGTTCTCTTAGCGATCGAAGGGGCCCTTCCATATTTACTCAATCGCCCATCACTGTTCCCATATGAAGACTCCATGCTGGCCAAAGCTCTCTTCCTCAGTCTTAATGCATCTTGATGTTAGCCTTGCTTTCTCAGGTAATGCTTTTTGGTAATTTCAGGTAATTTTGTTGGCTTTCTCTCTCCAGTAATGCTCCTCAGCAGCTCTTACCAGACTTCCTTATTAACTCTCATATTTATTGCTAGTGAGCACTTCACATCCCTCTTGTTGCTTGCTCGCTGCCTTCCAATCATTCACCGTTGGATACACTCTTGGTGTCTGAGCTGTTCGGACTCTCAGAGTTCACATCTGAATCTTCTGGTCATCGCCTCCTTTGCCTGTCACCTCGCTATGGTGTTTGCAGGTGTCACTTAGGCATAAAGGCTTTGTGATCTGTTCAGCATGCTCCCGCTTCCTTTCCAACTTCTTGCACTCAGTTACCTTTCTATGCAGTAGTCGGCAACACTTATCGATGTACATTTCAACTAGGGTCAACTTGTGTAGGTAGCTTCATTTCACCTGGCCAAAGTGCTACAGCTTCGACTTGTAGAGGCTTTCTTCCTTTTTGCATTCTGCTGTGATTATGAAGGTCCAGCGACTTCAGTGGCTCCTACACCAAGAAACTCTGAAGCACGACAAAATCAAAGCATGCATTCTGACAAAAAGTCTAGGCAGTACTATTTGCCAAATGTGTGCAGAGAAGCTTTAGCATCTTCCTGACAGATGTCAACAGGGACAATCCCTTGCAAGTCAGAAGTAGCTGCCAGGAATGTGACAAAATTACTACTGCTCTTTAGGAGTACAGGGGTGTGTAGTGGATACAATTTGACTCACCCTACACTACTAAGCCAACAGTGATCTCAATCAAAAGAAATACAGGTATACCTCCTTCACTTCTTGTGGTAACGCGGACAGAGGGCAGGCTACACTCTTAAGGAGGGGTGTGACCTAGCAAAGGAACATAGAACAATAATGGTAGTGAGATACCAAAACAAAAGAATGCCCAACCAAGGTTTTATAAAATAAGGGGACTTTAATTGAACTACAAATACACACAATAGATTAAAAAAAATAAATCGAATAACCCATCCTTGTAAAGGAAGGCACACAATATGCAGACTTAGATGAAACAGCCACCCTTGGTCTGAAGGCAGGGAATAACAGTCAATATTTTTAGCAGCAATGTTCAGGTTAAATGAGGATGGCATTAAAAAGTTAAGCCAAAAGGTATAGTCCACTAGGGCCTTTAAAGGTAGATAAGGCGACAGAATCACTACAAATAACTTTAAGGTTTGTTCTTAAATCTTAATAGCATTAAGACAGGTTCCCAGGCGCTATTGCGCAATTTGAGACAGCATTTATACTGGTCAAGCCAGGCCTCCCAATGGGTCGTCAGTATGCAAAATGATTGATTCCATGGGGTCGAGTTGCTGTGGAGACAGGTCAAGATGAGTGTTTCCAGTGAGGCGAATCAATGTTCTAGACAGAGCGAGTCGATGACTTTCACTAGGTCAAGTCAGCAGTCCAGACTGGCGAGATGACTGCTTCTGCTTGGTGGAGTTGCATTCATGACAGGTGAGAAGATTCTTTCCAGTGGGTCGAGTCAGCATCAAGATGGATTAAAGAGCGATTTAAGCAGTTCAAACTTCATAGAATGACAAAGGCAGCTATAGGGGTCCTGCGGAAACTTAAAATACCTCGAACACTGTCGAGTCAGTCCGAAAAGCAGATCGAGGTATGAGACTTGCTGGGGGACCCGGATCAGGTTCTCCAGGGATAAGGTGAATCCGTGTTTGGTCGACCTTCCCAGGCAGGAATGATGCTAGAGAGCACATATAAGGGCTGTCACTTCCAATGAGCAGGATCCTGATTAAAGTGTTCAGGCAGGAACTAAATCATGACCACACAGCAGTTCACTACAAATAATCCTCTGAGATTGGTAAGGGGAATGTCTTTCCCCTTCAGTGAAGAGCTCCATCTTCAACTCTATTGCAGAGGACTTTGGGCAGACTGTAACCCAATAAAGCTCCAGCAAAATATCCTTCTGTTGTCCAAAGATGATTCAATTAAAGGGTTAGTCTCAACTCTCATACAGTCAATCTGTCACAGATGGTTGGTCTATTTACATCCTTCTGTCAATCCTGTCTGTTGTGATACCATAGTGCTTTGTCTGTAGAAAGTATGGAGGGGGAACAGAAAAGTAGGAGAAAAGGGATATTCCAAAATGGTTCAACCCTTCTCTGCATCTACTCTCATGAGCAATTTCAGCTCTATCCATTCTTCTGTCTGCCTACTTCAAAGAGACTCTAGTAATTACCATGCTCGTGTGGCTTCTCACTTGCTAGCACAGCCTATCTTTTAAAGCACAGGTCCTCTTTGTGCCAACTGGAGGCAGACCCTTTTCTCTTGGACAATGACAAGTCTTCCCATAGAGAACAATGGTTTTGCTAGAGTTTAACCTAAATGGGTATGTTAAGGGTGATGCTTGATTCCAGACGTATGGCCAAACGGAATCTGACAGGGGAAATGAGTCACTAAAAACCAAGGTGATAATTTCACACTATCAGGCAGATGCAGACAAAGGATTTTGGCAAGTATAACTGTAGACTCCCAGAAGCCACCTTTTACAAAATTAGACATGTCTTACATTTATATATTAATCTGCCACCTGGCCAAGCAGCACGCATTTATATATAATTTGGACCAGTGCTGCCCATGGTAACAGCTGGTCACTGGCTGTTGGAACTTTGAGTTCCATCAGGCTATTTGCAGGAATGCACATGTTACTCTCTACCTGCCATGTTACCAAACTACAACATAGATGCTGAGGGATATCAGTAGGCGGGCTAGTAGGGTTACATGTTTGTATTATACATTTCAGCATGAAGAATTATGAAAGGGAGCCCGATTAGCAGAACTCACTTTGAGATTCTATTCCATTTAATTTTTTTATAAAGCGCTAGCTCGCCTGCAGGCTTCAGAGCGCTAACAAACAACACAGAACAAACAGAACAATCATCATAGGATATTAAGGTAGATCAAGATGCTAATAGATCCATGATTGCAGAAGGGACTGTCAGAAAAGGAAATCTAAACACCTCCACCATCAAACAGACTGGTTTTGATGGACTTTCTAAATTGAGTGTAAGACGGCAGTAGCCTGAGAGAAAAAGGGAGGTCATTCCTAACCTTCGGAGCCCATGAATTGAAGCAGAGGTTCACGTACGTTTTTAATCTAAAGCGTGGTTGTTGCAACAAGTCCTTTTCATTAGACCGAAGAGTTTGTCTAAGGGGCATTCTCTTAATGCGATCTTGTAAGTACAGAAGAGCAGTACATGCAAGGCACTTCTAGACCAGGCAATAGGCCTTAAACAGAATCTTTTGAGAAACGGGGAGCCAATTAAGCTACCTCCGTGCATTAGTCACATGGTCTCAGCGCCCTATCCCGCAGACAGCCCTGACTGCTCCGTTTTGGATCATTTGCAATTTCTCTATATTAGTAGAAGTGGTACCTGCAAATAGTCTATTGCAGTAATGCAGCTTCGAGTTGATAGTTGCAGTTGCTATTAAGGTTCGATTTGCTTCTGAGAGATAGGGTCTAATCTGCCATAGAACATAGATACTATATGTACAGCAAGAACTTCTGCGCGCAACACGTTTGTCAAAATTAAGGTTGCAGTCAAAGACTACGCCCAAGGTCTTGACTTGACTAGAAACCTCGACAGTGGCCCCTCCAACTTGAAAGGCATTATAGCGAGAATCGAGAGACTTAAGCTTGGCCATAGTGTCCACAATCAGAATCTCTGTCTTTTTGTCGTTGAGGGCTAGGAAGTTATCTGTCATCCAGGCCTCAATGGCATAAAGACTCTGGAAACCAACAGGGAGTCTGCCTCATAGGAACCTGTAAATTCCAGGACAATCTGTGTGTCATCAGCATAGTTTGCATAACTGACTCCGATACTGTCCAAGAGATCAAAGAAAAGCTTGGAATAAATATCATAAAAGTAATGGGGACAGGCTAGAGCCCTGAGGTACTCGCAGTCGAGAACAGCCTCCTCTGACTTAAAATCTCCATAGGTTACCCTGGCTCTCCCGGGTCCCAAAAAGGATCTAAACCAGTCAATGGCAGGTTTGGAGCATCAGCCCACATTCATGAGCCTGTCTGCCAACCTCCCATGATCAACAAGATCGAAGGCGGCAGACAGGTCCAACAGGAGCAGCATGGCCACTCTGCCTTGGTCTACTATCCCATATTGCACTCATTTGGTGTCTATGAGCACAGTCTCAGTGCCATGATTTATCTGAAAACGGGATTGTCAACTCGACAAAATACCTTTCTCCTCAACAAAACTATCGTATTGTGAACAGGATTTTTTGTCCATAATCTTCAGAATGAAAGACACATTGGTTATCGGGCAGTAGTTTTATGGGTCCTACAGATCAAACCCTTCCTTTTTTAGGAGGGAGTGATCCAGACCTCCTTCATACCTTCAGGAACTAACCCATCGAAGAAGGAGCGATTTATGATAGATATAATAGGAGTAGCTATGCTTTAAAAAACATTCTTAAACATGGTTGTGGGATAAATATCCCCCTTACAGGTGGTAGGCTTTAATTTTTCAAAAATTAACAGTAATTCCTCTAGTGTAACCTGAAAAGAACCTTCATTTAACTCATCGCCACTAGCCATCAGGTTTTCTGCGGCAGAGGAAGTACCAATCACAAGGTGATCAGAGGAATTTGATGCTATAGTCTCTTGATGTTGTTTGAACTTAAGAGTAAGAGAGTCATGGATTTTTTTTACACCATGCGTCATTCACCTGCAGAGAAGCTTCCTGGGTTTTCTCTATTAGCTCTCCTAAGATGTTGAAGAGCTCTCTGGTGCTGGATCTAGCTCCCAAAATACGCTCTTCCAAAGTTACTTTTTTAGCTCCCAAGAAAACATTCTGGTAATGTTTGGCTGCCTCTTTGTAGCGGGCCAAAGTGTTTTTGTTGGGGAACTTCCGCCAACCTCTTTCGGCAGCTGGTTTAATGTGTCGAGCTGCTAGAACATCAGAGGAAAACCAATGGCTTGCACTTGGGTGTATGTACTTGCTTTCATAACTGGCTTTCAGTGGCGCTAGCTTATCATAGGCCTGGTAGGCGCAGTTGAAATGTATAGGAGTCCAGCGAGCTAGATTCCTCAATTGCTGCAAGTAAAGGTGTACATGTACGAGTAAATGCCTCATGAGTGACATTGCTGGTACATCCATGCATGGTAGATTTGTATGTACACATGCTTTCTTTACCATAAAATCGGGTACAAGAAGTGAAAATAAGATAAAATGGTGATCCGACAAGCAGCTGGTTTACCTCTATAGGTGAAATCAACTGGTTTCTGGGCATTATCCAATCTAACGTGACTCCCCCCCCCCCGAAGGGTGGCAGTGGTAACACATTGTTTAAAACCCAAGTTCGCCAAGAGATTCAACATGGAGCTTGCCTCCAAGTCAGTTGCGTTATTGGCCCATAAGTTAAATCTCACGCCGCTATGAATGGGGTTAGGGGTTTAATAAGGGGACCTAAAAAGCCAAGAGTTTCTCCCAAAAATCTGGCAAGGCAATTGGGGGACGATAATGAATTAAGAGGCTGAGGGTAGTAGTAGGATTAAAATGAAGTTTGACTAACAGACCCTTGCAGGAATTTAGTATCGGTGTACTTGATATTAGAAGTTAAGGGTGTCTTTAAAAATAATGGTGACACCCCCTCCCTTCTGTCCATTGCGATCCATATGCAAGGCTCTGTAACCCGCTGGAGTAGCAAGTTGAAGAGAATGTAGATTGGTCTCACATAACCAAGTCTCAGTGAGGAGCATTATGTCTACCTCAGCTGACACAATATAGTCAGCCATCTCGGTAGCATGCCATAGAACAAGTGTTCAACAGCACTGTATTAAGTGAGGCACAAGCCTGTGGATAACAATTCCTACTTGCAGAATTAAGTGGTGTGATAATACTAACCTCCTCTGTTTCTCAGCCAGCAGGCTCACTCAAGCCCATCCTGAGCCGAGTAGTTTCACCTGTCGGCAGACTAGAGTAAAGGATTTCAGTGTTGGGCGTATTAACTGCTAAAGAGTCCTGCACTTCCGCATGCAACCTAAGTTGCTGGTTGTGCTGGATGCGCCTAATAAGATTGCTACATGACATTGTAAACTTACAGGCAAAGGTGTAAGAAGCAGCTTATAGGATGTACAAATACACAACCCACCTTGACTTTAAAGAGCAGAGTGTAGCACCTCCTGGCCTCCCTTACACCTAACTTACACAAACCGGCACTAACCGGCCCATTAGCGCCAGGCGCATTCGCGCCTGCGTTTGAAATTTAAACTACATGGAGTCTGGGAACTGTAGCTCCCAAGACTGCCGACCGTGCATGCAGAACGAAAGTTACTGCTTTAAATCGCACAGGAGCTAGTTAAAGGAAGAGGAATTATGCACAAAGAGCACAGTAACAACAGTCAGCAAAGTAAAATAAATCAAGAGGATAAAAATTAATTAAATCGTGACAATCCGAAATGGCTAAAACAGAATCAGCAGCGTCATTTTGTGTATAAAAAGGGGAATGGCCTTGAGGCTCTCAAGCACTTCCTTCCAGTCCAGATTATAGCTTTTAGGGTTTAGGGATGAAAATGATGAGCCTCTTAGACAGGATCTAGGGGACAAGAGGCCGTCCAGACAGAGCTCCAGCAAAACGTTAACAGCTGGTCTTCTTTCCTAATGTCCCTCATCCGAGAGACATCG
The DNA here is from genome assembly GCF_040938575.1 of Ambystoma mexicanum. NCBI lineage: Eukaryota > Metazoa > Chordata > Amphibia > Caudata > Ambystomatidae > Ambystoma > Ambystoma mexicanum. The sequence continues at coordinate 873,528,462 of NC_090928.1, read as the reverse complement.
TAGTGCCCTCCTGGAGTCGAGATGGGGACTTCACAAGTCAGACTCACAAGATGATGATAATGATGGTAGGTCCTTAAATACTGGTAAATCCCTTCATTAACATTGATACAAAGATACAAAATTCAGATATATATTGATCGGACATACCAGTACAACACCACAAAGGTAAATTCCAGGAATGGTCACTGGGCAACCTTTCCTAGTGGGAGCATTTTTTCTATCATACCGATGACTGTCTGCCCTTGGAGAAGTCAAGGTAGGGAGATTTGATGAAGAGCCGAAGCTCACTCACCCGCTACATGGAATTGGTGGCAATAATGGAAATCACCTTAAATTGAGCACAAATGCTAAGGCTCAAACAAAGTGCCCATGAGAAACTTAAGAAAAAGATTCAAAACCTATGCAGGAATAACAGAGTATGGATGAAACTGTTAAGTCAATCCCCGTAAAAACTGGACAATGATGTGGATGAAAAAGAAAGACTGCTGGTCGGCAGTTCTCTTGAAGACTGAAATAGGGGTCAGGTGCTGTTTAGACATGCCAATTTGTAGGCCATCTTGGTCCAAAGACAACAGAAAATTCAGAACCAAAATTGGACAGAGCAACGGGTCGAGGCTCCTCCCACAGCATCAGGCCAAAAACAACTGCAACAAAGTGACACTTGGTCGTTGGCCTCCAGGCAGAAAGGAGAAGATCAGAGCATGTGACCGATATCCAGTGGTTAGACCAATTATAAAATAGGGAATGAAATGTTAACTATTGATCAATAACGAAAAATACAGATTCCAAGATGGCCGCCGACACCAGATAGACGTTTGTCGACAGCACTCCGGAGCCCCTCTGCCTGATAGCGGTTCCACCACCCCAATCGGGCACCAGGGAAGCCGAAAACAGGAAGAAAGAGCCCCACTCTGGGGGGAGCATACCAGGTGCCACCCTTGGAAGCGAGCTCCTAGTTTTTTGGCGACGGACGAATTGGAGCTCTGGGAAGCGGAGGCCCGGCCCAGAATCCTGGGCAAGGATCCGCAGCCCACCGAGAGGATGGGGCGAGCCGAGACAGGTATCCGGAGATCGGGCCACCTCGGGGTGAGCAACAACCAGGAACGCGACTCGCCGACCCATAGCGCAGGAGGAAACAAACCCAAGGAGGCGAGCGGATCAACAATGGCATCCGCTCCAGGGAGCCAGAGGCGTGGACCGGAGGCGCCGGGATCCACCACATGCTCCCCGTCACCTACCAGCGCAGTTCCAGAAAGCGGACGAATCCAGCTCCCAGGCGAGTTCAGAAGGAACGTATATACGGAGACCTGGAGCATCCCACCGCCAGGGCCAGCAAGATAAGTCCAGGAGTCAGAGGAGCAGGGGGGGCCCGGGTCTGCTCCCCCTATCTCGAAACAGGGACCAGGCAAACCGCCAAGCGAAAAGTTGCATCCCAGGGGGGAGCCCCAGCCCGAGGAGAGCCATACAGGCAGACACTAGCCCAGGGGGACACTAAAATCTGGTTCCGGCCCGCACACGGAGGGGGAACCCACAAAAACATCCTCCAACCCCTCAACGAGGGAGAAGAAGCGGCCAAACAGACGGACTGAACCCCGACTCATCCGGCAATAAGCCCGGAGGGTGAGAGCCGTGCCTCCCTGGCAAACTCGCCTTCTCTCCATCACTCAACATCCACAGTTACCGGTCAAAGGGGGGAAACACCAGAGTCCTAGGAAACAGGACTGGATATCCTGGAACTAAGCACCAGGGGGCCCCACAAAGGCATTTGCTGGGCACAACGGCGGAAGGGAGGAATAGTCTGGGCATACTGAATACAGGAAGGGGGTGAGAGACTTGGAACACAGACTAAGAATTCTAAAGCAAGCAGCCCAGAGGAAAGGGGAGACAGGACCCCCCAGCCCAGATAAAATCTGACACCTCGCCTACCACGAACGATCAGTGCACAGCGCACCAGACCCAGACGAAAGGCTCAGAGGAAAATTAAGGCAGAGGCCCAAACCCAGTACGCAGCGATAACTGACAAACGACTATACACCAGGCCTCACAAGTGTGGCTGCCAAAAACATGAGCAAAACAAATAAGAGTGGAATGCCACAGGGAGACATCTCGGGCCCCCTTAGTACAATGTGGGCGAACAAAGACACCAGCGATGAGCGTAGGGATCAACAAGAAGGAGCCCCGAGCCAAGACCAGGCAGCTGAGCTAGGACCGGCAGCACAAATCTCCCGCCAAGACTTACATGGGGAGATGCTCACCCTGCAAAACACGCTGGCAAGAACATTTCAGAACCAGTTCCAATTAATAAGAACAGATATAAACCAGGACTTGGCCGAAATCAGGCAGGAGGTGGGCCAGTTGGGGGAGAGGGCCGACATCATAGAAAAAGTCCTACAAGAGGTGGGCAGAGAAACAATGGAGAATAGTGAAGCAATCGAAAGACTAGATATTGCAACGCAAAATCTAGAAATCAGTATGGAAGACCTGGAAAACCGGTCCCGAAGGATCAACATTAGGGTGAAGATGTTGCCGGAAACAGTGTCGGACAGAGACTTAAAGGAGACAATCCAGGAACTATATGCGGAACTGCTGGGAGAAGCTATCCGAGACAAGACAGAGCTGGACAGGGTACATAGAATTGGCCGCCTCAACAAGAATCAGAACAGCAGACCTAGGGATGTCCTACCTGCCTTTGCGAGGTATGCACAGAAAGAGGCAGTCCTGAGGGCAGCTAGACAGAAAGAACCGATATTGTATGAGGACCAACGGATTGAGCTGTACCAAGACTTGTCTAACAGCAGCCTACTAAAGCGACATCAGATGAGCCCAGTGACCGGAGAATTTAAAGAACAAGGGACCAAATAGAAGTGGACCTTCCCGTTTGGCCTACTTTTTGAGTGGGCCGGTACGCGGAGGAGAATAACTACGCTGCAAGAAGGGGCAGACATCCTGCACATTGAGCTGGAACAAGAACGAGGGATGGCCAGTCCAGAGAAATCACCGAATGCAGGAAGGGAAACAAGACCTAGGCCATGGGAATGGTCAGTGGTGGGCGAGGGGAGAAGGAGACCTGCACTACGGGGCACCGCCGGGAAGGAAAGGGGCAAAGAAACAGCCACGAAAGAGAGGGCAGTGACCGAAGGGGAATAGCCCAGAGCAAATATGATAAATATGGGGTGGTGGACAGAAAGGTGTATAAAGAGAAATAGAGGGGTGAGGAGCGAACATCATGGGACTGGAGAGGGCGAAGAAGCCCGGGAGGAGGGGGAAGACGGGAATTCCCAAGAACATGGTCCGCAGGGTGGGGGGGGAGAGGAAGGCGGGAAGGGTGCGACGGGGGGGGGGGAAAGGTGCCAATCAGGGATCAAAGCGGGCAAGGGTACTCAGAGGCAGGGCCCGAGAGTGGGATGGTGGAGGAAGGAAAACAGTCATGGGGGGCACACAGAGAGGGGGAAGGAGAGACATCCATATTCAAGTGGGTAACCCATAACGTTAGGGGCCTTAACTCCCCTCTGTAGAGGAAAATGTTGGAGCTCTTCACGACAAGAGGAAAACAGACTTCCTGGGGCTACAAGAGACGCACTTACTCTACAAGGACCAGAACCGGCCCAGGTTAAGGGTATTTGACCAAATACTCCACGCAGCAGCGTCGACAAAATCAGCAGGGGTGGCCTTGGATATCAGGAACACAGTGAACTTCAGGATTGAGGAGACCATAAGAGATAAAGAGGGCAGATATATAATAGTAAAAGGCGAAATGGGAGGCGGGATATACACAATAGCGGTCATCTAAGCACCCAACTCAGGACAGGAGGCCTTCCTGCGGGACGTATTGGGAAAAATATAGGAGCGGGCACGGGGACATATAGTTATAATTGGAGACCTGAACATAGCTTGGGACAGAGCCAGAGATAGATCGGGAAATAAAAACTTGGGAGGGAGCTCTGTGGCCTCGCCAGAGCTAAGGGAGAGAATGTCCGGCATGGGATTAAGGTATGTGTCGGGAACTCAAAGGAAATGCGGAGGGCTACACCTTTCTATCCGAAGTTCATGGAACGCAATCACAAATAGATTATATTTGGATCTCAACTGAATTGGCGGGAAGGGTCAAGGAGATAGAGGTTGGCCCCATGGGAATTGCAGACCATAAGATAATATCAATGCAACTAGAACTGAAGGACGGAGGAGGAAAGTTTGGAGATGGAAATACCCAGAATACCTAATGACGGACACTGTCCTTAGGGAAGAATTGGAGGAATATAAGGGTAACTTCTTTGAGAATAATAAGCGGGGGGAAACAGGGGAAGATGCTAGATGGGAAGCGTTTAAGCTATCAATAAAGGGAGAAATCATAGCAGCCAAGGCACACAGACAAAAACAGCTCCAGATCCTTGGAGAAACAGCTGGAGGCAGAAGTAGAAGAGGCAAGGGAAAAGGTGGCGAAGACACCCAACGGAAATAACAAGAGTGAATACAGAAGGGCAATAGGCCAATTAGGGATCCTGCGGACTAAAAAGGCAGAGGGGACCCTTCTGTATGTACGGCAGAAATACTACGCAATGGCAAATAAGGCGGATGCCCTACTAACGCGTCTCCTTAGGGGGGCTCAGCTGAGAAACGCAATCACGGCCCTAAAAACTGAGACTGGAGAAAGAACCACACAAATAGAGGACATCCAGGAAAGCTTGGTCAAATTCTACGAGACATTATACACATCACAGGTCCCCCAGTCCCAGGTACAGGAGGAATTCCTGGAAAAGATAGGGTTGCAGGGAATAAGCAGGGAAGCCCAGAACACCTTACACCAAGAGATCATGGAGGATGAGGTAAGGGGGGTCATAGTAAAGCTGCCCACGGGCAAAGCTCCAGGCCCCGACAGCCATACGGCGGTTCTGGGTCAAAGTTTCAAATGCAAAGGATTGAATAACCAAAGGGTCGAATCAAAAGGACCGAAAACCAAAGGGTTGAATTTTTTTTTAACAAAAATATCTTTGGGGGGGGGGGGTCCCCCGCCAAACCCCCTTTTTTGTGGTAAAAAGACCTTTTTTTTCCAAAACAGAAACCCAAAAAAAAAATATTTAAAAAAATAATTCGCCCCTTTTGTTTTAGGTCAAATTGACTCACCTTTGGCATTCGATCCTTTTGAATTCGGTACTTTAATTGGACACCCCATACAGCGTCATTTTATAAAAGCTTTGCAGTGTTACTGGTACCACAACTGACTCACCTTTTTAATACGTTCAAAGACAAAGGCCAAATAGCTACCTCAATGAAAGAAGCCAAAATCACTCTAATATTGAAACTAGGCAACGACCCCGCGGAAAGATCGTCTTACAGAACAATAGCACTCATTAATGTGGATGCTAAAATATACACAAAAATCCTGGCCAACATATTGTGGAGGGGCTCCTGTCAGACCTGATACACCAGGACCAGGCAGGCCTTATAAAAGGCAGGCAAACGGCAGACAACATATGGAGTGTAGCACACCTCATAGAAAAAGTAAACAAAACAAACACCCCAGCGGTCCTATTATCATTAGACGCCGAAAAAGCATTTGACCGGGTGGAGTGGTCGTTCCTCTTTAAGACTGTGGAAAAGATGGGGCTCAGGGGTGCCTATCTGCAAATGGTTAAGGCGAATTACTAGGGCCCCCAAGCGCGGATAGTAGTAAATGGCATAACATCACGACCATTTACGCTACAAAGAGGAACAAAACAGGATTGCCCCTTACCCCCGCTATTGTATGCACTTTACCTGGATCCCCTAAACAAAGCTATAAGAGAGGCAGATGAGATCCAGGGAATTCCATTTGCAGGCAAACAACACAATGTGGCGGCTTTCGCTGATAACATGCTGCTTACCCTCACCAACCCCTCTGACTTGAGCAGGGCAAGCATGACACTGCTGAAGGAATATGGGGAGGCGTCGGGACTAAGTATTAATATGGGGAAATCAAAACTACTGAACCCGACATTGGGGACAGAGGAAAGGTAACATTTAAAAAGGACAACACCATTCGCATGGCGACCAGGGGGGTGCGGGGAATCACATATCTGGGGGTAAAAATAACGCCAGCACTCTCAGCGTGGTACGCAGCAAACTATCCTCCTCTGTTAAGGGGCATTAAAAAGGATCTCATTAAGTGGCGGAATCTCAGAATCTCATGGATTGGGAGGATGACAGCTATAAAAATGGTAGTATTTCCACGGCTGCTTTACCTATTTCTGGCTATTCCCCAGGTGGTCCCGGCGAGCTTCTTTAAGGAGCTTCAAACCATAACAAATTAGTTTATATGGGAGGGCAAAAGAGACAGGGTAAGCAAGCAACAACTTATAGCCCCAAGGAGAGAGGGGGATCTAGCACTTCCCAACTTCAGGCAATATTATGAAGCAACCCAACTAAGGGTAATTAGGGAATGGCTCCACGAGGAGGAAGAGAAGCACTGGGTAATAATGGACAGAGCAGTAACAAAACATGACCAAAGAGAGGTGTTGTGGCTACCAAAGCAACATCGACCAAAACATATCTACGAGAGCTCTATTACTAAATTAGTCGCAGATAACTGGGACAGGTTGGTAAAACTAAGGGAAATCACAATGTTCCCATCTCCCTTTACACCCCTATTTAAGAACAAGGAATTCACGCTGGGTTTGGAGAGGGGAGCATTCAAGAAATGGCAAGAGGGGGGTTGCCAGAGGATGCGAGAAATGTTTATTGGGGAGGAGATTAGTATCTTTATGGACTGTAAAAGGGACTCCGCATTGGGACATTTGGAGAGGGGGAGAGGATGAGGTACTCTCAATTGCGCCACTGGCTCCATGAATAAAGGAGCGGCCACCAGACCAACAACCCCCTTCGAGAAATTTTTGATAAAGAATGATGGCTCCAGAGGGCTAATTTGACAAAATATTGGATGGGGCTACACAGAGGCAAACCTGGGCCTACATGGGGAGGTGGGAACAAATAGTGGGAAGAGACATAGACTAGAGGGAATGGGAGAAACTATGGAGGAAAATTCCCAAAATAGCGAGATCCTCCCAAACGCAGGAAGCCTGGTGCAAAATTCATTTTGGGTGGCACTACACGCCAGCTTGCCTACATAGGATTTACCCTGGAACATGGGGGGTCTGTTCGAGAGACTGTGACGAAGAAGGCACAGCAGAGCATATATGGTGGAAATGCCCAAAATAGAACCATTCTGGAAGGAAATTCGCAAACGCAAGAACAGGCCTTCGGAACAGGGGGAAGTATGGCCCCGGAACGGATTCTACAGGGCCTCAAGAACGAGGACGCGTCGCGTGAACCAAGAGCCAGAGAAAGAGCGCAGGTGATGCAGACTATAGCAGGCATGACAATTACTGTTCACAGGTGGAAAAGCTCAAATATCCCAACGTTCCAAGACTGCTTGCGAAAAGTGTGGGAGATGGTTGCAATGGAATGGGCATCATATGCCATGAACAACGCACTACAGAACTTTACGAGCGAATGGGGGGAAGTCTTAACATTTCTCAGGGACGATTACAAAATTGGATGGCGTCCGCAACGCCTTAGTCTTTTGGATTTACATTGAGCCCCTGGAGGTAGACAAGTTACAAATGAAAGAAAAACCTGAGCTGTCACCGAGGGGGTGGGGGGTGGTTGGGTGGGGTATTGTTGGGAATGTACTACTTGTTAGAAACTTAATAAAAAGAAGTTTAAAAAAAGAATAACAAAAAATACAGAATTAATGTTTCGAGGTTTGAGGTGGGGTCTAAACAGGGGGAAAGACAGGGTTGCGGGGGCCTAAAAAAGGAAGAAAAAAAAAATCTATATTTATGATTCATTAACATTTAATTTTCTAACTTTTCATTCGCTAAAATCCCAGTAAACTGATGGGACCCACTCTTTGTATCTCAGCCTCTGAGCAGCCAACTATGTATTGGACAAGTCCTTAAGAGAATTTATGTTTGATGGGAGACATTTTGTTATCTCTAATATCATTATGTCAGCAGGGTCTGAATCCAAGGAAGCCCTGAGAAACAAGGTTCTGGCGTGGCTCAGAGAAAGGACTGGCGCTAGGGTTATAAGAACTTCTGATCTTACGTTTTTTTGATGAATAAAGATTGACCAATGGTGCCCCCATGATAGCAGAGACTGCACATTGGTTGGCTGTGGTTGCAGCAATCTTCCATTGTTTCTATCAAATTGTAACAACTTCATTATTGTGCCTTCTGAGCTGAAGTTTAATGTACATTCTTTTGCATAAGGCTATTAATGCTATTATGGTCTGCCTTTGTTATGGTTTAGTTTATTTGATCCTGTGCATGTATGATTGTATGTTCTTGATGTATGAAATATATTGGTGCTCCTGGTTGAGACCCTATTCTGCCCAAGAGGGCTAACTAATTACACAAAAACAAATGAAAGGGTCGGTTTTACCTACGCCTATGCCCAATGGTTGTGTATGATAGTTCTTAATTTGTAGGCAAGGTTTACATGCATTTAGTTTTATCCATTTTTGTTTGTCTATGTTGTTGTTAATGTTAAAATGTTCAAAAAGAAGCTTAAAACGTTCTCTTAAGAAAGCGGTCTGTCCTTAATTGGTTGATGCCTGCCTGATGTGTTTCTGTTGTTACATTTCTGAACTACCTGTTTTATTGTTTTTTGTCGGTTTGTTTTGCGCCCGTATGCCTCTGGGCCACTTGGTGTGCAATACAAATGTAATAAAGTAAAGTATAAAGGTTGAGGCTACTCTGGTCTCTGATGCAAGACACAGCTCTTTTTAAGGCAACAGAAATGTGAGGCGGACAACTTGGTAAAGATTTTTCTCACTTAGCCATTTTATTATCCCTTAAGTGCCAATGACGAGTATGCTCATCATTTTTGCAGACTTGCATAATAGCCTGGCACCTAAGGGTGTGACAAACGCCTCACTATCCCTAACCTAAAGAGAATTTCCCTGCCTATCAAAATAACTAAAGGAAACACTCTAATAAAAGGATTCTGTCTCTCACACTTGTACATACAAACTCATAAAGGTAATCCATGGCAGTTCAAATACAACAGAAATAACAGTCAAATACAACAGAAGTAGCAGTTAAGTTCAACATAGATCTGATAACTGTATATCCTTGTAAGCTGGATCAGCTCCTCTTCCCCAAGTTCAAAGCAGGATTCTCAACCCAAAGTTCAAATAAAAAAAGTTCCTCGTTGTAGCCACGCTGTAATTATAAAGTTGGTCTTACTCCAAAGGGTCTTCCAATTAGACTTCTTAACGACAAGTTCAATCAGAGGAAAAGTCTGTCTCTTCAAGTATAGATTAAAGTTCAACACCACTTCTCCTTCTTAATAGAACACAAATGATTTCACAATTCTTTCACATCAAAAACATTGTCCTGTCAAAGATACACAGTTCTTCTGTATCAACAACAATGTTCCGTCAGGATGATTCCAACACACATTATTAAAAACGTTAGTGGTCTTGTCACTTATTTCTTCTCCACAGTCTTCAACCACAATCTAGTACTTCAACAAGTTCCTCCTGGTTCACTAATCTGCCAGGACTACTACTAAAAGTCACTTAGCTTGGTTCATTCTCCTTCCAGGACCAACAAGCTTCTAACACTACTACAAGTACTTGGTGGTAAAGTTCACTTAAAACAGTATGATCAAGTCTTTTGACTTTCAACAACATTAGTATTTTTGGGAAGACATGATACACATTAGTGTTGTTTGTTCCACTCTTGTGATTGCCACATGCAATGCAGGGTATGGTAAATATGGTCCAGCGGGTTTAAGTTCGATGCTACTAAGATAGCCTAAAACAATACTAAGGCTATTTAAAATGACCGCGGTAGGAACAATAGGATAGTTACCACTCCCACCAGCCAAATCTTAATGAAAAGGGAACGAAACAATGTTCCATGAGAAACAGACAATAAGGGATCATTAGTAACCCTTTCCAAAACTCTATGCAAGATAGTTTGAACTGGGTCTGTGAATTTAAAAAGACTCATAAAGTCAATGGCAACTTTACATGTTCTGAGAGACAGTAGTCAGTCCCAGAAAATGGAGTCTGAGATGGGAAGTCTGAAAAAGACAACCCTGTGTCACTCCACAGACGGTGCTGTGTAACACACAGTAAAAAGATGATGCCTATGAAGTAGGTGAGGCTCCAGTCATTTGAACACAAAAATGTTAAACACACACAGCAAAACACAAGTAAGATTGGCGAAAAGAGGCTCACACTCTTACCAGGTGAAAGAAATAAATCCTAGAAATCCAGCAAAGCTGCTGAGGGACTCAGTAGGTAAGGGAAATTAGCAATTCTAGAGAATTCTCCGTAACACATTGATTACCAGAGATCAAGGGGCTGGCACAACCAGACAGGTTATAGTTTTGTTTGCTTTTTATTTATTTTTTGTGCATTTGTTAGGCATTTATATAACAAGTAAATTGTGTTTCAAAGAGCCCACAGGGCAACAGGGAGGGAACATAGGATGGAAACAAATGAATACACTGGAGGATAATCACGGACCTACTAGGCCTTGTGAACATTCAGAGCGTGCAAGTGCTGAGAAGGAGAGGGGTAGAGGAGTGTGAGGGGTAAGTGCAGGACTTCCCATGCTCGTGAATGAGCAGCAGATGTTAATGTTAAATGTTAAAGGTATTTGTACCGCGCACCGTCACCAACGGAATTGGTCCCCAGGCGCTCAGGCGGATCTGTAAACGATAAAGGTGGGATGGGATAGTAAGGTGAAGAAGGGAGTAGGATAGTGAGAGGAGTGGTGTTCTGTTGGCAGCTTCAACTCTATACACCAGGTGCTGAGCTTTTGTGCGGGTATCGGATCAGAGTCAGTCCGCGTGTGCTGTTGTTCCGGCTTATGTGTTGTTGCAGTGTTGTGAAGTGCATGCGGCTTGTTGTGCGAGAGATGGTTGTGTGAGTTTTTTGAGTGAGATAAGTATGCAGAGTTTGAGCTTATATTGGTTAGTGGGTTACCTGACCTTTACCATGCTAACATTCACAGTTCTGTCTGAGTGTGGCACTTGTTGGCCCTCACATTCCCATCTAGAAGCGGCGCAGGCCAACGCCTAGGACTCCATCCAGGTGTGGTCATGCCAACATTCACACTCCCACCCAGATGCGGCGCAGGCTAGTGTCCAGAGACCCGTCCAGGTGTGGGCATGCTAACATTCACAACTCCATCTGAGCGCCACGCAGGCTGGTGTTCACAACTCCAGGTGTGGCGCATGTTAGCATTTATGTTTTTCTAGGTGTGGGCATGTTATCCTTCAATCTATCCTATCCAGACGCGACGCAGGTCAACGTCTATCTAGATGCGTCTGCCGGTCTGGATATGTTGTTCCGGTACGTACGAGTGGGAGAGTCACTTGAGGCTTTCGTGTGGGTCTAGGTATGTGGTCAGTCTCTGCAGACTTCCTTAGTGGCTATTTTCCATGATGTCTTATGCTCTGTAGAGTGGTTGGTTCTTTGGTTTGAGTGTTTGTCTAATTTGAGAGTGGTCGAGGTTGGAGTTATTTTCATCATTGTTTTAATGTCTGGGCATTCTAGTGCGTCTCCGTTGTGGTTAACTTTTGAAGAGCCATGATGTGAGGAGTTTCCTGAATGCTAGGTGGTTTGTTGTATTCCGTATATTCTTAGGTAGGTCATTCCAGGTTTTGGGTGCCTGGTGAGAGAAAGACGATCCTCTGAGTTTTTTTCTGTTGTAGGGTTTAGGTTCCAGGCGTATGTCGGTGCTTGATTTTAGTGTTCTTGTCGGTTGGTGTAGGCGTAGTTTGTCGCTTAGGAATTCTGTGCCTTGTTTGTGTATTGCTCTGTGCGTGATGCACATGGCCTTGAACTTTATTCGTTGTCTCAGTGGTAGCCAGTGTAGTATTTTTAGCGCGGGTGTGATGTGTTCTCTTCTGGGTAGCTTGAGGAGGAGTCTGCTGCTGCATTTTGTATGCGTTTCAGTTATTTTTAGAAGTCGTTCGGGCATGCCCAGGTATAGGCTATTGGCATAGTCCAATCTGGACATGATCAGAGCGATGATGGTAAGTGTTTTGTTGGCGAATGACAGGAACGGTAGGATCCTTTTTGCTTCTCGCAGGAGGAAGAAGCATTTCTTGATTACCGAGTTTACTTGTGGCTCCAGAGTGAGGATGTTATCCATCAGGAACCCTAGGTTTTTTACAGTTGACGATGGTTCTGGTGTGGTGCCAAGCTCTCTTGGCCAGGGGATGTAGTTGATGTCTCCTCCCTTTTTTGAAACAATCATTATGCCCAATAGCCTCCATTGAAAGTGCATTTAGAAGTGTGCCCAATAGCCTTACTGTGAAAGTTGCATTTAGAAGTGTGCCCAATAGCCTCACTGTGAAAGTTGCATTAGAAGTGTGCCCAATAGCCTCACTGTGAAAGTTGCATTTAGAAGTGTGCCCAATAGCCTGTCTGTGGAAGGCCACATTTAGAAGTGTGCCCAATAGCCTTACTGTGAAAGTTGCATTTAGAAGTGTGCTCAATAGCCTCCCTTGAAAGTTGCATTTAGAAGTGTGCTCAATAGCCTCACTGTGAAAGTTGCCTTTAGAAGTGTGCCCAATAGCCTCCCTTGAAAGTTGCATTTAGAAGTGTGCCCAATAGCCTCACTGTGAAAGTTATATTTAGAAGTGTGCCCAATAGCCTCACTGTGAAAATTACTTTTAGATATGTGCCCAATAGCCTCACTGTGAAAGTTGCCTTTAGAAGTGTGCCCAATAGCCTGTCTGTGGAAGGCCATATTTAGAAGTGTCCTCAATAGCCCCACTGTGAAAGTTGCATTAAAAAGTGTGCCCAATAGCCTCCATTGAAAGTGCATTTAGAAGTGTGCCCAATAGCCTCACTGTGAAAGTTGCCTTTAGAAGTGTGCCCAATAGCCTCCTTTGAAAGTTTCATTTAGAAGTGTGCTCGATAGCCTCACTGTGAAAGTTGCCTTTAGAAGTGTGCCCAATAGCTTCCCTTGAAAGTTGCATTTAGAAGTGTGCTCAAAAGCCTCACTGTGAAAGTTGCCTTTAGAAGTGTGCCCAATAGCCTTACTGTGAAAGTTGCATTTAGAAGTGTGCTCAATAGCCTCACTGTGAAAGTTGCATTCAAAAGTGTGCCCAATAGCCTCAAGTGCATTTAGAAGTGTGCCCAAAAGCCTCACTGTGAAAGTTGCCTTTAGAAGTGTGCCCAATAGCCTGTCTGTGGAAGGCCACATTTAGAAGTACCCTCAATATCCTCACTGTGAAAGTTGCATTCAAATGTGTACCCAATAGCCTCCATTGAAAGTTGCATTTAGAAGTGTGCTCAAAAGCCTCAGTGTGAAAGTTGCCTTTAGAAGTGTGCCCAATAGCCTTACTGTGAAAGTTGCATTTAGAAGTGTGCTCAAAAGCCTCCATTGAAAGTTGCTTTTAGAAGTGTGCCCAATAGCCTTACTGTGAAAGTTGCATTTAGAAGTGTGCTCAATAGCTTCACTGTGAAAGTTGCCTTTAGAAGTGTGCCCAATAGCCTGTCTGTGGAAGACCACATTTAGAAGTGTCCTCAATAGCCTCACTGTGAAAGTTGCATTCAAAAGTGTGCCCAATAGCCTCCATTGAAAGTGCATTTAGAAGTGAGCCCAATAGCCTTACTGTGAAAGTTGCATTTAGAAGTGTGCTCAATAGCCTCACTGTGAAAGTTGCATTTAGAAGTGTGCTCAATAGCCTCACTGTGAAAGTTGCTTTTAGAAGTGTGCCCAATAGCCCGTCTGTGGAAGGCCACCTTGATGCCATCTTTAGCTCCAACATCCTGATTCATTAAAGCCATATGCAAGGCATGCGAGTCTAAATGTATGCAGTGGATAGGAGTGCATGGAACAGACTGGAGCGCATAGAATTACGTGACGTATATAGTAGGGTTTGGAATGCAGAGAACGTCTGAAGGTGCACATAACCCATCATATCTCACCACCACGCTCACTCTCTCCTTTACATCACCACTCAACTAGAACACAGAGATACTATGACACCATTCGGTATAACTGTTCTCATACCAACATCCGCCGCTCACTCCACATCATTCTAAGTAAACACTGCTGGTTACTCACCCCCCAGCCAGGCGTTCTCCTCAGGCCTAACGCAGTCACATCCGGTCTGGATAATTCCTGCCAGAACGAACACATACTCCTGATCTCTCAACCACCACACCTACCGCTAAGAAGCAGCTATTACACGGATACTGCACGAGCTGCACACATACCCAGTGCTCACACGCACGTTTTGACTCTCTTTACTCTCTCTACTAATCTGAACTTCGGTTCCCAAGGGCGTTCCTTCAGACCATACCAATGGTATATAAGGCGCTGTATAAATGCAAAATAACAATAACAAATTATGTTTCTCACCTGCTGAATATTTTCTATCAGGAGGGCCTCTTTCCTGCCACTCTTGTTTTCCCACTCTACATCAACCAACTGTTGGAAATGTTCCTTTACAACATTTGCTCTTCTTTGGCTTTGCTAAAACCTGTTGACTTCTACTCAACTACTGCCGCCTCTTCCTCACTTTAGCAATAATGCTTATAATAAGTTTTCTTCAGGATTGTTCTTTCTTTACTTTGGCAATGCTCGTTAGTATTAGTTTGCTTTAATATTGCCCCCTCTTTCTCTTGGCAATACCTTTGGCCTTGATAACAATGATTATAATGGTTCTTGTCTTGCTCGGTTACAAAGTTCCCATTATGCCAATTATACTTCTGTAAATTAAATCGGTATTCAATTTGGTTTCTTGTAGCCAGCGGTCATCTACCGAGCATACTGGGACTATCTGTGAATGGGAAACTCACTGGTGTAGTCAGACGCATCCTATCGACCCACTGCCACATCTCTCTGCTTCCTCTGTTGCCTTCCGCATTGCAACCTGCTTTTGCTGGTTTCCCATGGCCCACGCCGGTAGGAAAAGGAGTTTCCCTTGCTCCTGGGACACTATGGTTCTCGCCGGCCACTAGAATGTAACACGCAATACGGAGAGCCTTTCTCTGCTGGGGGAAGGTTTCATACAATGTCGATTCTCGCTGCAAAATCTTTGCAATCAAAGTCAGTACGCTTGGAGATCCTCTCAAGACTGTCACCCGCTCCACATACAACAGCAGCTCCGGGGGCTCTGCTTGCTTTCTTCTTCTGCAGCCACTACGAATGGCAGCCTCTGAAATAACTCCACCTCCTGGCTCTGCTTCTAATGGCCTGCATTTTAGGGGGGCAATACATATTCAGAGGTCCTGCTCAAGCATGCGTCATTAGACCCATTAACCTG
The DNA here is from genome assembly GCF_040938575.1 of Ambystoma mexicanum. Lineage (NCBI taxonomy): Eukaryota > Metazoa > Chordata > Amphibia > Caudata > Ambystomatidae > Ambystoma > Ambystoma mexicanum. The sequence goes on along the minus strand of NC_090928.1, from coordinate 873,513,180 downwards.
CCTCTGACAGTTTAGTGCCTCTGACTCCCTTTCCCTCATCCCAGTACTTAAGACATTGTGGGACTTGAAGTCCCCAATGTACTGATTCTTTTTTTCTGCATAATTGTGAACTTCAACCTTTCTGAATTGATAAGGTTTCCTAAATTAATCCTTAGAAAAGGGGTTTAGAGGATTTTATGGATGATTCAACTTGAAGGAAGTGTCATAATTATCATTAGTCAGATTATCAAGATTCTGATTCTCGCATGTTTTATTTCCCTCTTGTTTATATTAGGTTTCACTAGCCTCAATGTAATTAGCTTCATGAAGGGAAGTCTTACTCTGACAACATGCCATTAAATATCCTAGCACCCTAGAAATCTCCCTCTCTGAAGAAGACAAATACTGCATCTCTCCCAATGGAATCCTCCCGTTCCCCTGGGGCCCTTCTCCACCCAGTTGAGTCACCCGGCTAACACCACTGCCAGGGGTAGGATCAGGTAGTGGCTGCCTTCCCCTGGCCGCCTTGGAGGTGACTCTAGGCAAGGACCCTGTAAGGACTCCACAGGATGCATCACACCTTCAACTGGGATAGAAGAAACACTGTCACTGGGAGGCACCAAGGATGACAGACACACCCTGCCTACCCCTCTTTGCCCAGACCACTCAAACCAGAGGAAACGGGGTGAGGTTGCAGGAGAAATTCTTCCATCTCTTGATGACCAGTGGGATGACAGCAATCGGAGGGAACACAGATGAAATCGAAGTTTTACTCTATAATCAAATGTCCCCTAGATATCCCCATGGAAACTCCCTCGAAAAGAACAACTCACACTTTCTGTTTACACTGAAGGCAAAGAAGTCTACTTGAAAGCTATCTTAATAGGTGAAGGTCAGTTCAAGAACTTCCTGACAATGTTCACACTTGTGGGAGACCGACAAATGCTTGATGTGGGTGTCCGCAGCAATGTTCTCCATCCTGAATAGATGGACTGACGACAGGTGGATGTTGTTCTCCTTAGCCGAGAATCTCAGTCACATTGCTTCCCTTCACAGGGGTAGTGACCACACAACGCCTTGCTTGTTGAAGTAACATGTTTTTTGTGCTTGATACACCTTTTGGAGGAAGTTGTAGCCCTCGTCATTGAAGGCCCTGCCAAATGACATGTCGATACCCGCAACTATGAACAAGAGTATTTGAGATTGCAAGCTGTGGGACTTTCTCAAGTTCAGGACAAAAACCGAGTTGTGCGGCAAATGACAAATTACCTCATTTGTCATTACAGGTAGGCCAACACTAGCTCTGGAATGCGGACTCAAAAGAACCAGTGGTCTAGGTAGGGAAAGATGTCATTCTCTCTGTCCTGAAATGAGTGGCCACTATAGTCAATAGTTTTGAGAAAACCCTGGGGGCCAAGGACACCCAAAAGGGTAGGGCTGACAACTGAAATAGTGGACATTGCCAAATACAAGCCCCAGATACTAACAGTGTTTGGGATGGCTCGGTACAAGAAATAAGTGTCTTGAAGGGCTGAAGGATCTGGGGAAGAGTTATCCATCTTGAACTTGTTCTTTCACAGGTACCACTTCAAGAGACTCAATAGAGTATGGGACAAAGCGCCCGTCCTCTTTCAGTATACCAGAAATTAATGGAAATATCACTTTTATCTTCCTTTATGGCAGGCATATGTTTTATTGCACCCTTTGTTAGGAGATCCAAGATTTCCTCCCACAGGATGAGGACTGGGAGAGGTGATGTAAGGGATGGAAGATTTTCCAGGGTGGGTGTAGAACCAGGAGGCCTGGGAAATTACCTGCAAAGCCAGGTGTCAAATGTGATGTTTCTGCATTCTGGACAAAGAGCGATAAACTCGCACCTACTGAAGAAGGATGGACAGAGTCCAACTTAAAGAGTTTTTTTTATTTATTTTTTATTTGTTTTTGGTTACATGAAAACCGTTTACAAAATGTTTAAATTTTCATTCACAATACTATACTTGTTTGAAGGTACCAAGGAGAACAGATGGACATTTACAGATGTTCTGAGCACCATGTTTTCTGGGCCCAGTCTGGAGCGATCAGGACATTTGTACCTGGTGTCAGAGACTGTTCCTGTGCAAATTATAGATGCACTATTTGTTTTGTATATATCTTGGTAAAGGGTATAGGAGAAGGAGACTGACATGCATGGTGGCATGTTTGTTGGCACAGACTTATTTTGTTTAAAAAAAAGAAGAACCCTATCTCACCATAACTTTAAGAGGGGTTTATCTGCTCCTCTACTAAACAACTAAGGAATCTGTCAGAATGTCCAAGTAAATGAAAAAGAGTCCACCGTTGTGTGTCAAAATGCCTACCTCTATCCCTTAAACTAGCAAATAAACTAAAGATATACTGAATTATCTTGGTCCTGAGAAACGACTCCCTTCTTCTGGACACTGGATTACAGTTCCAATTGGCAGTTGGGAACTGCGCCTGAGAGAATGACTCCCTTCTCCTGGTCCCAGTTCCTTTCCAGGATAAAGCATAACATTTCAGCATGAGGTGTTGTAAAGTTCTCAGTTCAAACTCAAAAGTTCCAACTCAAACATCATTCCTTATTGCCCATAGTTTTCCTCATTATTAGGTTCCTGAAGAATGCCTCCCTTCTCCAGGTATCTTGTTCTTAATACTTTTGCAGTGCTACAGGAATGACTCTCTTGCACTGGGCTTTCTTCTACTTGGTTTCACGGTACACAACACCAGGGCGTTTAGCTTTCTACCCCTAATCTTACGCAACACCAGGGGGTTTAGCTTTCCACCCCTAATCTCTCTTGGTTTCACAGTACACAATACCAGGGGGTATGGCTTCTTGGCTTCAATGTAGTAGGGGGACACTTCACGGACATTGGGGGGAATGTCCCCCTTCCCCAGGCCCTTTCACAATTCCAAGCGATTGACTCACTTCCCATGGACTTTCTCAGGCTTCTTACAATGTTCACAACACCAGTGCCAATGACTCCCTTTCCCTGCCTTTACTCAAACACTCTGTTTGCTGTGAGCCTCTCCAGGGGCTCGGGTCGGCAGACCTGGCACACTTCCCTGCCAGGTACTGCCACAAAAAATATGAATGATCAATGTAGAAACGCTTCCTCATTCACCGGTGGGCCCTAACCAGTTTTCTTTCCCTCTGTTCCACATCTACTATAGCCAGTTTACTCTCTTGCCGGGTATATCGCTTTGCCCCAACTTTTTTATATCATAGCTTGGAATCTCAGACCCCTTTAAAATGTTTTTTCGTGTTCCTTCTATGGACCTGGGCAACCCCAGTACCTTCAAGAGAAGCTCCCAGTCCTTTCTGTCAGTCTCGGTCTTCGGCTTTCTCTCGGGTTCTTCGGTCCTTGTGCTGCTTCCGTCAGCTCCATGGCACTTCAGTTGAGCCGGGCTGCATGTCTCTGTTCGCCTGCGTGGTACGGCAGGCTTTTGCGCCTTGGCTTTCTTCTTCTCCCGTTCTCGGTCGGCCGATGGATGGCAGACCATAGAGGGACACCGTAGTTCCTCAGAGGGTGTCCCAGTCAGCAAATTCACTGTCTCCAGCAGCGGAACATCCTTCTTGCTTGGGATGTCTCCAGGGAGGGTCTGACTCCCTCGTCAGTACTTCGTCCATTTTTAAGCAACCTAGAATATTCAGTCTGGTTCTGATGATCATTCATGTTGGCTCTGCACTTCCTCATCTTCTTGCAATGAGCATTCACTGGAGTCAACCGTAGTCTTCCTCGTCACAGTACTTCCTATACTGCTAGCTCTATAAAGGCATATAGGAACATTAGGGATGATGTTGGTGTGATGGGGGTAGGAAGGTGTGTCAGGTTAAGGTGGGTTATGGGGATAGCATGTTCTCCCCAGGTCGTCACTATTCCCATAGGGGGGTTTCCTTGCTCATGAGATCCACCTGCTGAGTACCACCCCCATGTAGTCTATCGGGTAGCGGCTTTACCACCCTGGCCTCATAGGAAGGGTCTACCCATGCCTAGGGGAGAAGTGACGACATCTAGGGATTAATCACAATTGGCAGAGTCAAACAGGTTGCACATCATAACACAAAAGAGAAAAGCATATATATTTTGTTATTCTCAATGTCCAGAAATGTGGAAATGCTGTGTTCTCCCTGTGGTGTGGATACAGCTTATCGCTGGTGCTCCACCTGTCTAAAAGAGGGGGGTGAAGAACCCCAGGAAGAAAACCATGTTATGTCCCATGGAAGAGTCCCTTCTATTTTATGTTTAAATTAGTTTCTCACTAACCAAGACACTATGACTAAAATAGAAGTGCCTAACATGAGGATGCACATATTTTCAACAACATGAATCATGTCAAAATCTTTTTTGGGATTAGGGTTCACAGAGAATAATTAAAAGAATCAAATGAAAAAGATTATTCCAGGGGAGGCCTCTAAATAAATGACTGACACTCATTTGGGAAAGATGTCGACCGGTTTCTGCATTTAAATTAATTATTGCATTGGTCAGTACTGTGTCTAGAATAGGCCACCAAAATGCATTTGCAGTACTATGTTTTGTGGCTCTTTTTGTCTCTTATCTCTTAGACCAAAGGGGTCCGGTGCCATTAGGCTGATGAGTGGCTGGGATGTAAGGTCATTGTTCTCACTGCTTAGGGTGTTTTTTTTTACAAATTGAGTTAATTACTCCACGGTATGTGTTTAATTCTTATGTTAGGCCACAATCAACTTTTACAGTCTGCTTTTATTGCACACCATTGATTAATTCCACATCACCACAATAAATACAATAGATCTAGGCAATCTAGATCCGAATTGAGTTCATCATGTTTACATGATGTCTTTAGACTGTGTGACAGCATTTCTCTCGACATCAAAGGATTGTGTCGGCATCTCTCAAGTCTGTTCCTTGGTATATGATGGAATGCCTGTTCCTGAGCGTATTATGGTTATTTATTTTGTTTTGAAAAGCGCTTTTGTATCTATATGCCTTTTTGTGAGTGGTGAAAGGGTAAGATGCATGGCAAAGTGGAGCAGATAGCACAATACAGCAGGTGGAAGATGTCTACCCACTCAGCATTCACAGATGGAGTAGAACAAATTCATATTAAGTGGGAGCAAAGCCTTGGGTGTGGAGGGTTCATACCCAAATACATTTGTATCCAGGCGCATGATGGATACATCTCTGGGAGCATGACCAGTGAAAAATGTTGTCCAGATAGAGTGTTTTAAAGTCAATATGTTGCCGGTTAGGTAGCCATTATAGGTACTCCATGTTGGAGGAGTTGAAGTTGGATATATCAGGCCGAAGATGAGGCATACTGCAGGTCTTTGGACTTCAAAGTTGAATCGCTCTTGGGATTCCCCTCCAGTAATAAGTGAGGCATACACCAAAGCTACCATGTGTGGTAGGTACAGAAGGGGAGACTTGTCCATAAGATGTGCAGAGGCTAGAAGCCCAACTGGGTCGGGAGTATAGGTGGATGGTACCCATAGAAAGGTGCCATGTCAAGTAGAAGAGAAGGTGAAGTAAGGCGCACTGGACAGAAGACTAGCGTTTTGGTCTTTAAAATGTTAAAGGCATTTGAAGGTGCACATAAACATATTAGGCTATAATTGCATAATGAACTTTATCTTTAAAAATTATCACAGTACTTTTGGAATATAAGACTGTTAATGGGCACATTATACCTACAGGGGCAAGACATGGTAGGGTCAAGGCAGGAATTTAAAGCTGGCAAGCAGCTATGTGCAAGTACACATTTATTTTTCCTGGATCTATGTGATCACTGCGCCCACAACTGCGATGCTGAAAATGCTGACAGCAGTTAAGGCGCAGCGCAGTGATCATATGGATCATTGTGCCCGTTCCCCGGCCGCCCCACCCCACCCCACTTACCTCCAGGGCGGCACACTTCTGCGTGTGCCGCCAGCACTCTGCGATCCCTGCAGTGTCAGCTCCTCCCACTAACGTGGGTTGGAGCTGATGCAACAGAGTGCTTTTCTTTCTTTTTCTTACGTGTCCCCCGCTTTTCGAAATGGTAAGCGGGGGACACCCCTGGAACCCCTGACCCCCATTACTGCGTTAGCTCTGCTTGGGCCCAGTAAATGTCACCCTCATTTTGTGCACCTCCAAAGTCGCAGTGACTGCGGGGGCGCACAAATGAGGGCAACATTTTTGTACGATACCTTTTTCCTTGTTTGAAAGATTGATGGGTTGATGGTACTTATTTAAAATTCTAGCCTCCATAAGCCACCAGGGCTGAGTATGTATGTGCTGCACTACTGTTCATGGTCTCTTGTGTTGCTGCTGAGATCTGCTGAAGGCTGTCCTCACTGGCTCCTCGTCCTCACTGGCTCCAACAAGGCCGAAACATGTCTGGGGTTGCTTGCGTTTCTGTACAGAGGGGACCTGGCCTAGCAGTTTGGGCTGGGCTGTTCCCATTGGTGGCAGTACCTAACGGATCTGCATATAGACGTAGCCCTTTTGCAGTGACGCAGATGGCGAAAAATCGGTTGTGTGGAAGGTTGCTCAGAGCAGTGCCAGAGGTTCAGATTTATTCAAAACCTTCCACCCATCACTTTTATGGTTATAAACTACGATATAAACATTTCTTAATTCCAAACTCTGCACAGAACTAGGTTATTACAACACGTTATATGTTTATCCTTTGGCAAAATAGTCAAAAATAAAAACTGTTAAACCACTAGCCAAATCCAAATTAATAGTTACTCACCATAGTGACTAACATACTCTTCGTCCATAGTCCCCTTTCCTCCATACTGCATGGGCGTCCCTCGCTAGGGATGGGAGACAGAACCTTTTTCACCAGAAAAAACCTAATTCCCCTTAAAATTTACTGGTGCGCGCTCCCCTGACTCCGGCCACCGGCGCCACTCCCCAGTCCCCATTGACGCGTCAGCAATATATACCATTACCTAATGATACCAGTATTATTAGGGGGAGGATGGTGGGACGTATGGAGGAAAGGGTACCATGGACTATGAGTACGTTAGTCACTACAGTGAGTAACTATCAATTACTCTTACGTCCAGTCCCCTTTCCTCCATACTGCATGGGCGATGACAACTGAATGTAGCCCCCCCCAGTGGAGAGGAGACCCTCCTTAAGAAAATTGATTCCTTAGAACCACCTGCCTGACAGCCGGGCCTGACTTAAGAGCCGGCGTCTAAACAGTAATGCTTACAGAAAGCTGACAGGGTGGCCAGGAGCTGCCACGGTACCTGCCGTTGGAATGCAATGGCCGTGGCCTTGGCTCTGACAGTGTGAGCGTGCATGTTGGCTGACAATGGCCTGTGCTGCCCCTCGTAGGCTTCCATGATGGCGGAGAACATCCACTGTGTGATAGAGGCCTTGGATGCCTGGGCCTTGACCCCCCCCCCGAAGGTAACAAACAGTGTGTCCGACTTGAGGAAGCCCTTGGTCCTGTCCAGACAGAATTTCAGAGCGCGTCTACTTTCAGTCAGTGAACATACAAAAAAGAGACTGCACACCCTTATTGTTTAGTAAAAAACGTTTTGTTGGATTTATGAGATTTAGAGCTCCTACGGCTCATACAATCTTATCACTCTTCAAGGGTGCCGGGGAGAAAGAAAATGACTCTGGTATCAAGAAGTCAAATATATCATAGAAAAGAACAAAGTTCCTATCGATTAATAGAAACTACCGTCCCCTGCACACCATATGGTATTGGAAATAGAAATTCCAAACAATGTTTTGACGATTTAAGTGGTTAAATCAAAACGTCTCAAGATAAAAGATTTCTATTGTAGCAACTATTTTAAGACAAGAATATTTTGTGTCACAATTCGAACTGTGGCAGTGGTTAGTGATTTTCTAAACATACTCGAGAATACATTCAATCAGAAATGTTTTTAATCTTGTAAATGAAACTAAAAATAAGGATAGAAGTTCAATCCACTCAATAATATCAATTTAAACTAATCAGGAGCTCTACGCGTTACGAGAGTGAACCTCTCTTCTTCAGGAGCTATCAACAATATTTTAGACAAACATTGATATTATTGAGTGGATTGAACTCCTATCCTTATTTTTAGTTTCATTTAGAAAATCACTAACCACTGCCACAATTCGAATTGTGACACAAAATATTCTGGTCTTGAAATAGTTATTAATCAATAGGAACTTTGTTCTTTTCTATAACTTTCAGACAGTGCAAGATCCTCTAAGCCTCGTCCTAGGGTCAGTAAAAAACTTAGGTAAGACTATTACCTTGTTTAAGTGGAAAGCAGAGGCTACCTTTGCTGGAACGTGGGGTGAGTCCACAGGCCCACTTTGTCTCTATGAAACGTGGTATAGGGTTCTGAGGCCACCAGAGCCTGGAACTCGCTGATTCCGTAAGCAGAGGTGAGGCCCACTAATAAAGTTGTCTTAATGGTTACCAGTCTGATGTCCGCGGATGCCATTGGCTCGAAGGGCTTGTGCGCCGAGGTGCCCGGCACTACATTGAGGTCCCACACAGGGTGTGGTTTCTTGAAGGACGGGCAAAGCCTGGCGAGGCCTGCCAAATGTCTCCTCCTCAGAATTTCTGCAGGCCCCTATGGCTGCCAAACAGGTGTGGCATGTGTCCACCTGCATGCCCAAGTGTGCAAGATGTGCAGAGAAGGAGAGCACATCATCCAGTGTGCACATTAGGGGGTAGATCTCTTTAGAGTCTGCCCAATGGCAGAACCTAATCCATTTACCTTTGTACTGGCACCTGGTAGCTTTGCACCTGGCCCCCTGAATTAGCTCTAGGTCAGCCTGCGAGAGGCTCAGGTGCTTGAGCGTGCCTATTCAGGAACCACAAGGGCTATCTTCTGTGGAGAGGGGTGGACGACCCTGCCCCCTTGCTGTGCCAGAAAAATAGCTGGACCCCTAGGAAGGTGAATGGGTGGTCTGTCCCCCTGGAGCTATCAGAATGAGTTCAGAGAACCCCGGTCTCGCCGGCCACCCTGGAGCTATCAGAATGACGCAGAGGTGACAAGATTCCTTTATCTTGCAGATCGCCCTGTGGACCAGGGTTGTGGGAGGGAAGGCATACGCTGTCCTGTCGTCCCACTGTATCTGGAATGCGTCACCCTGGGAGCCGGGGCCCTGCCCCTGCCAGGATGCGAGCTGCTGGCACCTCCGGTAGCTGTAGATCTCCAGCAGTACCTGGTCGTTCAATTTCCACTAATTGTCCGATCCTTGTCTGCTGAGCCTGTCCGCCTCCAGATTGGACTCGCCCGGGAGGTGGACAGCCGTAAGGTAGATATCGTCCTCCAAGGTAAAGACTCTCTCTGAGCTTGTGTCCCAGGTGAGACCGAGGAACGTCAGGTTCTGCCTAGGTTGCAGCTGAGACTTCTTGAGGTTGATTGTAAACCCTAGGTCGTGGAGTGTGTTCATAAGTGTGGAGGAAGGGTGGTGTACCGCCTCCGGAGCTCTCACCCTGACAAGCCGGTCATCCAGGTATGGGTAGACGTGGTGGGCCTGGGCCCTGAGAAGGGCTGCCGCCGCCTTCATGACTTCAGTGAATACCCTGCGGGCTGAGTTGAGGCCAAGGGTAGCACCCTGTATTGGAAATGGCAGCCCAGAATCCTGAAGCGCAGGAAGGCACGATGCGGCTGCCAAATCAGGACGTGTAGATACATGTCCTTCAGATCCAGGGAGCACATTCAGTCTCCCATGTCCAGTGTCTCCGCAATGAGTGATGGAGTAGCCATCTTGAATTTTTGTAGTGGGAAGGAGAGGTTGAGGGTGGAGCGGTCCAACACAACTTTCCTGTCAGCCTGGTTCTTTTGTATGGCAAAAATCCTGGAATAGAAGCCCAATCCTCTATGGGAGGCTGGGACTTCTTCCACTGCCTGGCTCTCGACGAGCGACCGACTTTCCGCCAACTGAGTTGCTGTCCCAGTCTGTGGGAGTAGAGGGGAGGAGGGACGGACCGGTAGGTGGTACCCCGAGGAATATACCGGGAGGATCCAGAGGTCCGAACAGTTCTGGCACCAAAACTGCACGTGAAAGGCAAGCCTGGCCCCCACCGAAGATACATGGACCCGAAGGGACATGTCCTGCCTTCTTTCCCACTGAGGCTGCTGAGGAGGAGGGGGACTGGAAAAAGCACTTTACACACCCACCCCCCTTTGTTGTTTGCGCCGGTGCTGACTCAGACAATGGTCAGGCTGTCTGGACCTCCGTTCCTGGAAGCCCCGGAACCCACCAAACGCCCACCCTTTATCGGTTGATGCGACTGGATGTACGCCTTGGACGTGGCCTTTGTTAGGATAAAGACTTTGCAGTTTGCAAACTGTTCTTTTTTATCCAATTCCTCATCGGTGGTTGAGTGAAAGAGGTCACTACTCTCAAATGGAAGGTCCAATATGCGTTCCTGGACATCAGGGTTAAACTTAGTAGCCCAAAGTCAGGCAGTCCTTCTCATGTCCATGGCGATGCATATGGCTCGGCCAGAGGTATCAATGTGGGCCACGATGGACTCCATGATGTCCTGCGCTGCCAGCTTAGCTTCTCCTAACCCAGCCTTGAAGCATGCTTGGCTCTGCACCAGAGGTTCTGGAAGGAAGTCTGCTATTTCCCACTACCGCCTTTGGTTAACGGCAGCCTGCATGGCATCCGTGTTGGATTGACGCAGGTGCAGCGAGGCGTTGGAGTACAGCTTCTAACCATACGCTTCCAAGATCTTCTCCTCCTTGCCCAACAGCACTGAGGACGAGGTGGCCGAGTGAGGCATAGAGTAGAGAGATGCCGCAGAGAGTGAGGGTGAGGGTGCACCGACAGCAAGAGTGGAACCCCCTCCATCTGCCTATACTTGGCATTGTGGCGCCGAGTGTGGCTTGGGGCACCCCCTCTTGGCCAAGGTAACAAAATCCTTCTGCATCGGGACACCCGTTCTGGTAGGGTGGTCCCATGGTGAGGACTTCTGCCAAGAATCACTCCTCAGGCTGCTCGACCTGTGGTTGAGGAAGGCCCAAATATCCCACCAAATCGGCAAGCTGTTCGAGGAAGGCCATGGCTGACAATGGCGTGTCAGGGTCCTCCTCCTCGTCTGTGTCCGGCTGGTCCGGAGCGGGTGGATGGGTGCTGGGCGCCGTGGGCTGCGGTGTGGAGACCGGAGCCGGAGGCTGCTTCGAAGGCTGGTGTGTAACCGCCTGCACAGTGGGAGGTAGGGGAGCCGGAATCGAAGGAGCCGGCAGGGGCTGCACTGGGGCCTGTGGCGCCAGAGCCATAGGAGGAATGACTATGGGCGCTGGTGGAGTGACCGCAGGGAGCAATTCCCTGACTGCATCCTGCAGGATGACCCCCATCTGAGGGGTTTGCATCAGTGCCAGAAGCCTGAACGGTTGAGCGGCCATGCTGTCTGACGCAGTGGCCATTTTGTTGAGCTCTGTGCCACGTGCCGAAGTCATGGTCCTTGACTCCCAGGGCCCGGCCTCCTCCAAGACTCTTGACGGTGGAGCATGAGCCCTACCCTGCACCTCAGGCCAGGGCCTGGAAGGCGTATTGCCCTGGGCTGGGTCACCGGTCGTGCTGCGTGCAGGCGCCCCCTCTGACATTTAGGCCGGTATTAGGGCATTGCCCCTCGGGTGTACAACCGGTAAAAGAACCTTGCGGTCCCTCAGCTCTGCTTCCGGAAGGATCTGATGACCCCCTTGGCCATGAGGCCAGTAGCTGGACTAGCCTCGGTATGTGTTGCTGGCACGAGAGCCCGAGAGGTTCCTCCCGCTCGGGCGTTCTCTTGGGAATGAGTCGCCATTACGGGGTGTGATGGAAAATAGCCTCTATCTCTGTCTCACGAAGTCCTTCAAGTGCTCTCGAGGCAACCTTTCGAAGAGCTCCCTCCACCTAGCTAGCCTGTTCTTCAGTGTATGTGGAGTCAGTGCGTGGCACAAGGTACAACCTTCCCAGCTGTGGATGGGGCCAAGGCAGCGGAGGCAAAGAGCATGGGGGTCGGACGTAGGAAAGAGCCCCTCGCAGGCTGGACACCTGCTGAAGTCGACATGCACCGGGGAGGAGCGTGACGCCAGAGGACCAAGTACCTGAATGACAAAAAGAAAGAATAAGTATCGTGGGGGAGAGCGCCTGGTATTACATGGCATAAGCCAAACCCCAGAGCGCTGGTGAAGCCGGGCCATTCCCGTCAACGTGGAAATGGAGACTAGGGAGTGCCACCGGTGGGCGGAGTCAGGGGGCGCATGCTCCCAGGGCCACGCCGCCATGCGCCTCTAAATTTAAAGGGGAAGTCGTTTTTTTTCTGGTGAAAAAGGTTCCATCTCCTGTCCCTAGCGAGGAACGCCCATGGAGTATGGAGGAAAGGGGACGGGGCGTAAGAGTAAGATGTGGCAAATTAAACTGCAAGTCCCCAGGAGGTTGTTAATAGTCCCTGGAGGAAGTTAATAGTCTCAACACACGTTGTATTCTCTAGGACTTTGTATAGTAAATGACTGTGCCGGTATTGTAAACACTTCCAATTGCTGAGAGGCATTTCCAGGAGTCAAAGAAGCACATTGTTACATCTGGCTAGAGAGTTTGCTTTTTTGGAGACCTACTGCATAGAAACCTTACACGGACAGTCACAAGAACAATGTAGCATCAAGTTCACTTGATTGATCTGAATCATCTCAGCGTTGCTCCTTGAATGAAGTGAGGCCAGTGTGGGTGACCTCCTCTTTACATGCCTATTGTCCTGTGGATTTTTATTTTTGTCCCTGCCCTTGTGTTTGTGTCATCAGCTCATTGATGCCTATAGGCGCGGAAGACGCCATCAAGTTACTTGGAATGCGGGCTGAGAACATGGGATTCAGCCCGCAATTGGAATAACGCGATTGGTTGGCTCCCCTGCCCCGGGTGCTAATGTTATTTCTTTTATGCAACTCACTTATTGTTAGGCAGAATCCTGTGTAGTTCCCTTGGGGAACACTGCAAAAAGATTAAGACTACAGGAGCAGCTGTAAACCCAATTGGTAGCAGTCTGCACCACCCAGATTTACCTGGTAGCTGTGGCTGAGCAGTCAGACTTCTCTCAAGAAGAGTAGGGTAGTATGTAGAGTATACACAATAGGGCCAAACACAGTAGAGCAAACAAACACTGACCAGAGTTTTGTATAAAAAGTATATAGTTATTTATTTAAAAACACTCTTGAAGTAATATACCAGCACTCATCAGTAAAAGAAAGTTAAAACACAATCAGGTAAAGTATACACACCTCCCTTAATAGCTATCAGACAAGTCCGGGTTAAAAGAAGTGAGCGCTTAACCTAGATGGCACTCCAATAGGTTAGGTTAGAAAGGGAGAGAAAAGGCAGAGCATAAAATAAACTTTGTAAGAAGCAGAGCAAAAGGAAGAAAGGCAGGTTATACTGTAGAGCCAAAGTTCATAGGCCAGGCCCACTTAAAGTGGAGCAAGCAAAGATGCGCCCAGGATCACACGGTTTAAAGTGCACTAAAAGTCTTTGCAGAGTGTCACAAAGGAGTTGGAATAGTTCAAGAAACAAAGTTTAGCAGGTCTGGGGCCAACCCAGTATAGAAGCCAAGGATCTAGGGGACACCTTGAACACTCTGTAGAAAGGGAGGCCAGGCAGGACACAGTACCTTAAATGGGAAGGAAGCTCCAGCGGGGGCAGTTGTTCCTGGCAGTGGTTGCAGTTCGTTGTTCCAGCCAGAGGAAGAGAGGATCTCGCCGTGGAGGAAGTCTGGAGTCGTTGCACTGGCCAGGGGTGAAACCAGCCACGGAGTTTCCGATTTAAAAGGTGCGGCCCTTTTATTCGCGGTCAAAAGTGGTGAGCTTGGCTATCTGGCCACCGGGGTGCTTGGCACGGGCGATTCGACCAAGTAGCGCTTCTGGGAGCGAAAGAGGGCAAACTGGTTGGTCCCACCAGCTCAAAGGGGAGAAGACTCTCCAGCAGAAGATCTTCCCTGTCGTCGGAAAAGTGGTGAGTTCATTGCAGCAGGGCTTCACCAGTGGTGTCATCGGGTTGCAGGTGGCTCAGCTTCTTCCTCGTCGGATTCTTAGGTCCTGTGGCGACTTCTGAAGTTCCAGTCCCAAAGGCCCTGCTTTTATGCAGAAAAACCCTCATTCATCAGCCTAGCTGTCAATCACACATGCTAAGTGGTGAGCCGGGCGGCTCACCACTGGGCCAATCCGAGTAGAGTGCATCTTGGGTTGCTAAGGCAACGCAGACCAGGGTGCCAATTCCCCCCTCCACCCTCCCTGTGGAACCCAGACAGAGTGGCACCACTTGGAGGGCTTCTGTGGAGAAGCCCGCCAAAATAGTGGAACAAAGGGCTCGACAGTGGTCAGAGTTACAGAGACGGACACAAACGCCATTTTAGAATCGAGTTCTGGCAAAAAGACCCAACCAGTGATTTAATATTAAATAAATAAACCGGCGGTATCTTTAACATTGCACCAAAAAGTGGTGCGTTTAAAATGAATGGGAGAATCCCATAGAGAATATTCCGGTGGAATATTTTGCGTGGTAAGCACTGCCACAAGCCAGCAACTCGACAAGGGGGGACAGGACAGTGCCCCCTCGAAAACAGACCCAAGGGCAATCGAATTACGTCTTATCAGTACTTCCACAATATGATGGTTTGTACTGGTTCTGTTCACAATTTTGGACTAGTAAAGCCAATGGTGACTTTACATGCCCTGGGAGACAGTAGTCAGTCCCAGGGTATGGAGTCTATGTTTGGGGGTCACTGTGACATCCCTGTGGTACTGCACTGAGGGTGCTGTGTACCACACATACAGAAAAACAGATGATACCCTATGGAGTAAAAAGAAACCCCATAGCCCATAAGCACATAACAAGTCAAAGACATACCTCAAATCATGCCTAAGAGTGTGAATAAAAGAGTCTCACTCTTAGCAGGAGAAAAAAACAAACCCCAAAAATCCAGAAAAGCTGCTGGGGGACTCACTAGGTTTGGGAAATTAGCCTTATAAGAGAATTCTCCCTAACACGTATTTCTCAGTGCTTAGTTCCTACCTCTAAAAAGTAGCAGCATTCAAAAGGCTAACCCCTCAATGATGGGAGCGCTGGGAAAATGACATGTAAGGAACTGTGGGGTGTCCTGACCCACGTTTGGACCAGTATGCTGCAACAATTTTTGCGGTGGGCTTAGGAAATGCCAGAATCCTGGAGAACCGTGCAGTTTTGCGCACAGCAAAATGGTCCCCTGACCTGCCACCCACCAGTGCAAAGAAAAATGGTTCTGTTCAAAACCCGTTTTTATTAATGTCAAAAATTGCTAAGATCATGGGCACGGAACCACCAAACAAAAATCCAACTATGGTTGAGTGTTTTACTTTACTCTACTACAGATCCACATCAATGCCATATCAAGCAAGGATCATATACTATCAAGTAAAATCCTTGCTTTTGGAAATGTATTAATTCAAGACAGATCCCAAAAATAGGTGCAGTACCGGCATTTTCCACAAACCATCGCTAGCGGTCTAAACTCTGACTGGGGACCTGTATTGCAGAAGCTAAACAGCATCCTGAGCTAGCTGGGACTTCAAAGGTTTGTTCCCAGGAGGCAGTCTGATTCAATTAAAATTTCAAAGGGGTTGCCTTTCCCGAGAACTCTTAACACCCCAGAGACCCACACCGGGAGGCAGGATATCACATGGCCCTGTTCATTGGGAGGGAGGGGGTTTCCCCTTCAGCCTGGAGGAGAAGGACAATAGACCCTTTCAATTGAATGGGGTATGTTAATTTTGGGTGTGGACTGTAAACAGAGCTCTGCCTGGAAGAAGAAACATGTGATCCCTGACTCACCCAGTTCCTAGGGGCGGGCCAGACACTTTTTGTGAATTGAAGGCAAATATATGTTTTATAAAAACACTGATAACTAACTGTAACCAGATGACAGGAATGTACAATTTGGAGATCCTTAAAATGGAATATGTACCTACAATTTGAGTCTAAACTCAATTCCGTACGATGTTCTGGGACCAAACCCCACAATTTATTCATGTTGCAGACACTGGGTTTAAGCTTGAGACATGGAAATTTACTGGAATATGTGTAGAAAGGCGGTGTACATTTGTGCCATTTTTGGTAAACGTCCGATATTGGTATTTTATAAAAATAAGTTGTCATTTTTTAATGCAAGCTCTTAGGAAGATCAGAGTTGAACAAGAATGTACCTTAAGTCATCTGCAATCTGTACATGTAATGTCAACCACTTGTGTATCTGGGAAATGTGTTTAGTTATGAAAATGATTTTCTAAGGTAAAAGCAAAGGGGAGTGTTCTTTCTGTATGCCATAAAGATGACTCACTCTGACTCACTGCTCCCTTCTCAAATCAGGTCAAAGAGAAATCCTTGACCTATCAAATCGTGAGTGGGTTGGGCAAAGAAAGTTAGCATCCACACCCATTTTCAAAAGACATAAAAAGAGCCACTGGAAGCCAGACAGGGACATTCACTTTCCACTTTCTTGCGGGACGCTTTGCCAGGAGACTCCAGACTTCAAATCCATCAATCTCCAGAGACCAGAACTTTGAATCCAGACTCCAGAACTTGTAGCAGAGAGGCCTGAATCCACAAGCTGAATCCTTTTTCAGCAGGCCTCGAAAATCATTTGCAAACTATTCAACAGCTGGGTGAGCTGTTTGAATTCTTTGCCAAGAACTTTTGCCAGAACCAGTAGCAGACCCAGAAAGCAGTGCTGAGAGCTGACCCAGATCGCTGTGCGCAGAACCAGTACCCAGTGGCGAGAGAACCACAGCCAATCCTGACCTGATCCGTGACAAAGTCGCATTCCTTTCCAAATTATAGTGTGAGTACTAAGCCAGAACTGTGCAAAACCCAATCTTAGTTTAAAATAATCTAATTCAAACTATTTTAACCTATTGAGAACTGCATCATAGAAATCGTGTCCCCCCTGTTGATTCAAAGCTGCAAAACTGTCATCTGTCATTCTGAGCTTTACTTTTATTTTGAGAATCTACCTTCACAAAATCATCCGTATCTCTTGAACCGTTTGTGATAGAAGCGAAATTGCTACTCCTTATAGTTCCTTCGTAATTGCGCTTGATGCACGTGACCAAATTGCCGCGATTTTACATTTTGTTTAATTTCAGCCACAATATTTGTCTTTTGCTTCCATTACGGAATTCCGTTTTCAACCTGGTAACCAGCCCTGAATCATTGATAGGGCTGGCCTAAACTGATTTAAAGTATCTCTCACTCACCCTGAACCTCTAGAGGTAATTCAAATCATTTTTAGCATATTTTTCCCTTCTTTGCATACCACATTTAAAGTACTTTGCCTGCATTTAAAATCATCCCTGTTTCTCTAAGCTTGCTGGGGGGGAATTGGAACTTTGTATTGCATTTTTGTTGGTATTCTTGAAGACTGTGTGCTCTCATTCCATTTCCTTATATTGCATAAAGGGGGGCAGTGAATTGTCAAAAGAAAATGCGATCACATTATCGCTTGTTGAAATCATATCAAATTATTTCTGTGTTGCATTCTGTCCCACCTTGCATTTCCTTGAATCATATGAAGCATTCTCTGCTACCTTAGTCCTCTGTTCTTATTCATAAGTAACCAAGAACTGTGCTACTGTAGGATTACCTATTGCTGATTACTGCTCATATTCACAAGTGTGCTATCAATATTAACTTACTATAAAAGTGTGATATATCTCTATTGTTTATTTTTTCAAATAAACCTTTTTAAATTGCAAAACAAACCTACTTCTTGGCTCAGTGAGGTCTGAGGGATTCAAGGAGAGGGGTGTTATACAAGGGTTCATCATCCAGATTATAACTTGTCATAAAATATATAAATAAGGGCTTCCCTTGAGTAATCCCAGACAAGGCACTGACCTAGTGGGAATGCTTGATTGGAGTCATTAACAGAACAATGGAAAATAAAACATGCATGTTCTGAAGCACACCAATCATCCTATCCTTGACAGGATACTACCTTTATATTTCCAAGCAATGTTGTAGGTATACAAATTAATATGCTTCAAAGTAAATCAAAATACAAAAGCCCTGTGAGAAAATACTTCAAAGTTCATTCCAGCAACACCTGCTATACTTTGGAGCTGTAGGCTATATGGACATACAGCATGGGTCGATTAACACAGCAATTACACATTTTCAAAAGCAATGGGAGCAGTTTTTATGGAGCAGTTAACGTCGTATTTTATAATTCCTCCTCTTTACATGCCTATTTCCATGGTATACCTATCACTCTCAGTAATGCTAGAACTACGTAGTAGGAGTAGTAACTTTATAATTAGTAATTCTGCAACTCCTTCTGGCACTTCCATTGGCAACAACATCAGCCTAGTACTAGCATTCGAAGTAATGCAGGTAGTAGCATTTATAGCAGCATCACAACTATTATTAATGACAGCTCTATTATTGAGACAAGTAGTCGTTGCACAAGTACACATTTTACTTTTAGCAGTAGTATCCCTGTTAACAGTGTTCACAGTAGTATTAGAAGTGGTAGCAGTCCAATTTTGTGTGCCACTATTAACACTGATATCAGCTGTACTGCTTCTAGTACTGTTGAGTATTTCTATTCAGAATTGATGAAACTTACATGCCAATAGTCATAGTACAGGTAACAATGCTACTAATAGTGGAAATGGCAGCACTAGTAATACCATTGCTTGGAGTAGTAGTGCTAGTACAAGTAGTGGTATATTAACAATAGTAATAGGGCCAGCAGTCTCAGTACTGGTGTTATTTGCACTGTCAATACTACTGTTAATATCAGTAGGGGCAGTAGTATGTGATATGAGTAGTAGCAGGACCGAAAATAGTAGACCTACTATTAGTACCCAGTGAGGGGGGGTGGTGGCCTTCCAGCCATTGAGAAGGCTCAAAACATGGTCCTTACCACACAGGCAAAGACCCCGCCCAAGTCACCTCAGAGCGGGAGGACATCAACGTCTCTCGCTGGGAATCAGGTGAGTGCGCCCCTGCGCCCCCTACGTCCCTTTCCCCCACTCCACACAGCTTTTCCTCAAATGTAAGCCCTCCTGACCTCGTGCCCACTTACCTTGTGCTGCGATGTCCCTTGGTGGCACTGGGCATCGTGTTCCAGGTGCATCTTTGCCTCGCGAATGGACGCCATGGAAAGGGAGAAGGGACTACTAATGTGTACAACATGCCAGGGTACTAATAGCAATAGAACCCCGAGGGGGGGCATTCTCGGTCTGGTAATGCCCCGGGACGTACGTTAAAGTCCTCGCTTCACTCGGGCTTGTAACTGATGCCCAGTCGCATTACCAGACCCGTAAGATCCCTCCACCCCGCCCCTCCTCGGGTTCTATTGCTTAAGTAATGAGATGGGTGGGTGGGTTGTCCAGGTAAATATTTATATGGTGTGGACTACAGGATTGCATATTGACTGAGTCTATGTTGATAAAGGATTAATTAAATATTGTTTATATAAGGTGAACAGAAAACGTACTCATTATTTCACGTGCTTGTTGCAGTAATGGATTGGCATTGTACACTTCCTGTTCTCCTTTAATGTCACGCTTTGCTGCAGCTGACGATGGCCCTGCAAAAAATGGAGGGCAGCCTAAGGAAGTGAAATGTTTACAAAAACGTTCAAAATAATGTTGATGGCAAGAGCTTTTGACTTGGGGAATCCGGAAAAACCTTGGCCACTAAAGAGTAAGGGAAATATAGGTTTTCTTTTTGAATGCTCCATCTGAAGACTGATGTGCTCATCCGGGAAATATGCATGGCAACTGCAAATATAATTTTATTTATTTCGATAGAGGTCTCCTTTGGAGCCGGTGTTTAGTGGTCAGCCTTTGTGTCGTAAACAGAAATCCCGACAGGTTGGCACTTGGTTCATTAACTCTGCTCACTTGCAGACAGAATAATATGGCCCAATAAAGTTAGTTCTAAAAAGGGTGTCATGCATGGCTAAGTACTTAACACTCAACATGTGAAGCGCTGTTCACAAACTTAGCGTCGATCACAACTAAATGAAGGTTAGAGGATATGGGATGGTGAGGCACACTCGCTTAAGAATGCAGACAAATGTGCTTTATATGGACTACAAAGACTTCTTACGTTTGAAGAGAAGAGTCATCTAGCAAGAGAGATATGAAGGGGGAGCAGTACTGTGTTCTGTGATGATAAAATTCAGTACAAAATTTGAAACATAATACTGCTTATTACAATCTGACCTGAACTGTGTTCAATTTTCGAGTTACATTCAATGTTAAAGTCGAAGTTATTACGTGCAGCACAGAGCAGCCATGTTAAAGTCGAAGTTATTGCATGCAGCACAGAGCAGCCACTGGCACGGCTTTGTAGCGCTCTGATATCACAATATGAAGACATTTCTAGATCAGAATAGTGACACTGCTGTTGTGTGAGTTAATGTTCTACATTGTGCTACTTGTTTGCTGGTTCTATGTGGCTCTTCGCAATAAAAAAAAAAAAAACGTTTTACAACCTTGTCAATATGGCATGAAATTGAACAAAAGCAACTATCATGAGCTACAACAGGCATTGCTCGAGCCTGTAGCCTGGCGCAAAGAAGAACAGGTGAGTGAGTGACTGTTCAACATCGCACAAAAGATGCAATCAATGCCTACAGGTTCTGGGGATGTTTAATGAGATGCAAAGCTCTAACTACATGAACCTTTCCTCAGTCTCTACTGTAGGCACGTTTCTTGCATGAAATTGTGGAAATTTTATCCCCAAAAACTATCGTACATGCATCGTCTAATTTGGTTCATCATAAAATAAACTTGAAACTAAACTTTACAAAAAACGTTGAGAAACTTGATAACTGTTTGTACAAATGGTCTGCATGATCCAATATACACCACAGGCAAAGATTCTTCAAAGAATGAATCCTTACATTACCGTACCACGAGAGCCAACGGTACAGAATAAATAACACATCCCCAAAAACAAATGGCTGAGTTTTACGTACTAAGTCTGAACTTAACAAGTGCCAGTATTAACACATCAACAAAAACGACCATGTTGGCAAACCTCTACAAAGAAAAACATGTGCTCTAAGATATACAATGAAAGCGATTCATCTCTTTTGCAGACTTTGGCCAATGCTTCACATGGGATGCAACGAGACTCGTTCTTCAAGCACCCAGACGAACATAGCATGGTACAATGCACAGATTTCTTACCACTCGAGCTAAAAAAATTAAACTCAGCACTCCCTTTCAAGACGAGTTAAGCTCGAAGTTAGGTAGACCCAACATGCATTCACTTGACTCCATAAACCACGCAAAAGTGTTTATGAACAAGAGATCTTCAAAGCAAACACACTGCGGTATTACACGCTCAAGGCCAATCTACAAATCAGAATCCCGAAAGAGCAAAATACACAGTTTGAGATGATTCAGCAGCTGGATTAGATGTCTAGACCTGAAAGTCAGGCTTGCAGATGACCAAAGAGAACTTGCTGACAGTGATACAGTGAGAGAAGGAGTGAAAATAGTACAGTGCTCACCATCACAAAAAAGTGCAAGCTACAAAAATAAATGTACTTTATGTGATTAACAGCACTTTTAACTGAAAGTATCTAATTCGTTGTTTCTTATTGACATGCACTCATCTCAAAACATCTTGATGCCAGACAATAATGCATTTGACAGTGACAAAATACAACACAATTCCAACTCAAATTAGCCAAATACAACTTTAATATTTCCATTAAAAATATGTTGTTGTGGGGTGTGGCTAGGCACTCCATCAGGAAGATGGCTGCCTGAGAGTCTCCAGCATAATGAAGGCAAGGAACACTGCATGTCACTCTCCTGGCGAGCCCAACTCGGTGCAAAATTCACGGGTGATCCGCCTGACACCTGGGACTACAGCTGGGTGCTTTTCCTGACCCAATTGAGTCCAATGGTGTTCGGCCCGCCTGGACTTACCATGGTGGCCCCAGACTGGTACTGGCTGTGAAGGTGTGTGCCAGAGGGCTCTGTAGCTCTAGCGGGTGGTTGATGCTGGAGCCGCATACACCGTTCCTGAACGTGGCAGTCCCCTACGCTTGCAATCTGATGGGGGACGCAGAGTGTGCGCTGAGGTGCTCGGGACAGTTCCCAGAGGCTGGGGGAGGTCTGAGTGAGCGGGACTTCCAGAAGACTGCTTCCGGTTTGCAGCACTCCAGGCCCGGAGTGCTACAGGCCCCGAGGAGTACCAGGCCAATGCAGCAGTGACTGCCCGGTGATCATCAGAGGGCCCGGTGTGAGTGGCGGGCAGGCCGTGGCCCTCTGCTGCTACATTTGTTTCAGCAGCGAGGTGCCCGGGGTGACGGAAGGGGGCACCTCCCATCGGCAGCTTCTACAGCGTGTGGAGCAGTGAGCTTCACCCGCCAGGGACTGCCGGATGTGCTCCAGCTCCTTTCTTGGCAGCCCTGGCCAACAGAGATGGATGGTGTGGTGGGGGTCCGCCTCCGTCTGCAATAAACGTCTAAGCTGGGTCACTGCAACATGCCGATATGAAATGGAACTGTTGGCCTGCACCCTGCCATGACAGCATTGGGCCCATATCAGCTGCATCTGAGAAGGTCCTCTCTCGAGGTATGACCTATTGTGCTCCCGGATTGGGGTTGTTTGTTCGTGTGATCATTGTTTGCAAAATTAATAAAATGTACATCATCAAAATAAAATTAGCTCGCACAAGTGATCGAATTACTGGTAAAAGTGGAAGTATTAGAGGAATGTACTTGCAATAGAAATCTCGCGAGAAATGCTAAAAGGGCGTAACAGGTTATGTAACGTCTTGCATGAGGGAACCAACGTATACAGAAGGGATTCGATTGCAGAATAATGAGAGATGAAAGAGATTGCTATTACAACGATCAATCAGAGCTTTGAAGAAATAAGAATAAGCAAACAGAAGTAAAAAAGGTAAGTTTGCTATTATAAATCACAGGAGAGGATATGAAAATAAAGCAAAGGGATGAAGACATTTTAAAATAAAATCATTGTAATGATCTGTGCTTTGTGTTTGTGGCCGCGTTCCAGTTTTACAAGCTACGCTTCTCGTTCTGTGCGGCTCATGGAGCTGGAATGCGGGTTTCAACATTAGACGGTTGGCAGAGCCGTGATTAAGTGGGCCCGCTTGATTAAAGCTTGTTTACTTACTTTACCCGACTCAGCAACTCTTTTCATTGGCGACGAGGTTGCAGCGGGCCCGCCAAACACCTCCTGCCTCTGGGGGCCCTCGAAGCACAGTGCGTGTGAGGAGCGGACGGCTGCGCGGAGAGGCGCTTCTGCTGATTTGGTCGAGGCTCGCCGGTGGTGCACACAGGGAACAGCTGTGACTGCTGTTCCCACGTAAGCTGCTCTGCCCTTTCCCAGGGCATTGAAGCGGCCAACCGGACTCGCCGCAATTCCAGACCGGGAGCAGCTGGTTGCTGTTCACATAGAAGCCGCTCCGCTCTTCCCCTGGGTGTCGATGCGGCCAACATAGTACAGCAACGTACCCCTGCCTTGTCCCGCCCATTTGTTTATGTCTCAAGTATTGCAAGGCCTGGTAAGGAGGTACAGGAAGTGCCTCCCAGTTACCATAATAGCTGTAATAGAGCGGCAAGCAGTTATAATAACTGAAATGCCTTTCAATCTGAAGGTTCTCAAACCTGGTTTCTTGAATGTTCTCCGTCCATTCTTGAAGATTATATTAAGCTCATTAGCCCATCGAGAGCCATGGGACCTGATGGTCTCAGTAATTTCATGTTTAAATCTAATCCCTCAATGTGGGCAATAATCTTAAACAATCTTTTCCAACAGATCATGACTTCTCGCACCATTCCTTATTCTTGGAAAACTTTCATTATAGTTCCTATCCACAAGAAGGGTGACCGCACCCTCCCCTGCAATTACAGGCCAATTGGATTACTGGATGCGCCTGGGAAACTTTTTTCCAAACTCATACTCTTGAGATTTCAATCTTTGGACCAAAATGACCCATACTAGAGACCCCTTCCAGACAGGTTTTCTAGCAGGCACGAATATCAACATGCTCTGCCTTAATGTGGTCAAGACCAAGCGCAAGCGACTAAACAAGCAATCTACTTTGCTTTCATAGATTTGCATACAGCATTTGATGCTATTTCTCGGCCCCTACTTTTTGCCAAATTTGCTAGAGACAAATGTCCTCCCATATTACAACAAATCATCTATTCACTACATTCCGAAACTTCAGTTCGTATTAGACTTACCCTAGTAGGATTACTGTCTATGCCAATTCCAACTGCCCGGGGTCTAAAGCAGGGTTGCCTTTTGGCGTTCGTAATTTTCAACTATTTTATGCATGATGTCCATTTGAGTCGATACCATCTGATTCACCCAAAATCAACAATCATTTGATCCAGACTCTTATGTATGCCGATGATTTGGTATTCATCTCAAAAACTCCAAGTGGCCTTCAAAGTCTGCTCGATGCGTCCAACAGCTACATAATACAAAATTAATTGCGGGTCAACACTTTAAAAACACAGATTGTAATGTACAGACCTTCCAATTCGACCAAGCATAAATTTCAATGGACCATTAACCATATTAATTTGGTAGTAGTTCCAAATTATATCTATTTGGGAATGGTGTTTGATGGTAGCGGCTCAGTTGCCAGCCACTTAGACGCGGTACAGCATAAGTTAGACACAGCTATTTCACAAACTAAAATTACAATGCATTGTTTTGCTACCTTTACAATGAAGCCAGCGCTGATATACTGGAAACAAAAAGCTACCCCTTGCATACTATATGGCCTGGAATCACAACCACCATGGTCCCCTGCCGTGTTAGATAAAATTGAAGGCAAATTCTGGAAAGCGAATCTTCAACTTCCCCAAAGCGTTCCAGTGGCTTGGGTGCGCTTTGAACTAGGCCTAACCTCCCTTTACGCGCAGTACCAGTGGAAAGCCTGTGCCCTCCTCCGTAAATGTTTAGTATCAACCAAGGAGATTAATCTCCTAAAATTTCTGTCCATTACATTTTCAAGACGGAACATTACTTTGTCAAATACTGGTTACGTGCCGTTTATACCATTCTAGTGCAAGCGGACGTTACTCTTAACATGCTTCTTAACAATCCTGACAAAGCGAAACAGCTCATATACCGTTGTGACTGGATTAAAACCAGATTTCGATGTCTTCAATATAAAACTGCCATCTGTGAAAAATGTAGACATAAAAGCTTGGGATCCATGGAACTGTACCCACTTAGGTTTCCTTGTAAAAAAACACGCTTAGGTATCATCAGGCTGCGCTTCAACTTGTGGCACACTCGAGAACTTTTGTGCAAATGTAAGTGTATAGAGTTGAAGTGGTCCTTTTGTCAATTATGTTCAGATACCAAGGTGCTTGAAACTTTAGAACATTGTGTCTATGTCCAGCTTTAACTCATGAACGATTGAAATACTTCTCTGGTCACTGCAATCATTTGAGAATTTTGGACCCAGCTGAGAGGTGGTCCACATTGCTGTGTACAACAAATGTTTCGTTATAATTTGCAACAGTTTATTTTCTTCATGCAGTGAATCTTACCTGTTGAACTGTTTATACATTTGTTTTGTCTTTTGAAAGTTGTAAACTAATTCAATCTCCTTTTCAACTAACTGTGCCAGCCACTTAACCATGTAATTGAAAATATCTTTTTGTTTGATGTATTTTCTGTACTATTTGTTCTGTATTGTATATTTTAAAGTGTAAAGTTTTGTATTGAAAAGTTGATTCAATTCAACAATATCAATTAAAAAAAATAATAATAATAACTGAAATAGAGCGGCAAGCACACCTATTGGAGAAGTTCAAGTACTACAAAGTCTGGTAGTATGGGGAAGGAAGTTAAATCCCCAGTTACCATAATAGCTGTAATAGAGTGGCAAGCACATCGGCTGAATCAGTTTTACAGCTGACCAAGGGGTAGTGAGTGTTTCCAGGCCACATTTTGATTACCCTAAGTTGTTTGAATTACTACTCACGCTTGGGGCCGCTTCCTGCACTGTGCATACCGTCAAAGCAAGCAGTGTGCATGTGCACAGTTCAACCTAAATTGACACAAATAAATAAAGACTTGAAGCCCACATTTGTGTCCTAAAAGCAAACATGGCGGCTGCCAGCATGTCTCCTCCCCCACCTTTCCTATCAGAACCAGGCACACCACCAATCAGATGGGACAGATGGAAGAAGTTGTTCGACACTTACTTGATTGCCATTGGGGGGGGGGGATACATTTGCTCCAGCCAGGAAGGAGGCCGTATTATTACAATATTTGGGAACTGATGTATGCAGTGTTTTCGACTGTCTGTCAGAACCCACGGAGAGAGGTCAGGGAGAGGAGGATCAGTTCTCGATGGCGATCAGAAAACTGCGAATACATTTTGAGCCATGGAAGAATGTTACATTCGAGAGACACAAGTTCTTTTCACGGAGCCAAGGACTCCATGAACCCGAGGAAACCTTTATTGGTGCACTTCGTACCCTCAGCCATTCGTGTGAATTTGGACTCTTGGCAGAATCACTCATTCGTGACCAGTTGGTGCGTTGCAATAACAATAGCAGGGTGCAAGAAAAGCTACTGTCAAAGGATCTACCCCTCTAGCAAGCAGTGGAAGTGGCAGGGGGCATGGAGGAGACGTCCAAATACATGGCAAGTATAAGGACGAACAAACAAATCAGTGAGGTGGCAGCTGTCAGAAATAGCAAGAAGCCCAACAATGCAAGGAATTTAAAATGTTTTAAGTGTGGCAGTAATAGACATGTCTCATTAAATCCATTCTGTCCGGCACAGAATGCAAATTGTCTCAAGTGTAAAAAGAAAGAGCACTTTGCCAGGGTCTGCAGGGAGAACTCTTCAGTGGAAAACAGAGGCCAATGCCAATGCTAGATGTCCAGAAGAGGAGGAAAATGTTGGCGATTATCACCAAGTTAAGCATGTTTTGGAAATTGGAGATGTGTCCAATGGTGATAAAGGGCCAATTGATGTCTTTATGGTCAATGGCAGGGTAGTCACCATGAAAGTGGATAGTTGCTCCCCGTGGACAATAATATCTAGGCAAACCTTTGAGAATTGCGTAAATGGGAACATTGAACAATTAAAGCATCCGGACATAAAACCGTACGCGTATGGCAATATCAAAATAGAATTGCTAGGAAAGTTTTCAACTACCATCAAATTTAAGGGAAGGAGTTGTGAAGCTGATATATTCGTCACCAAAGAGAGATTCTCGTTGTTGGGCTGGAGTGAGCAGAAGAAGCTGGGGATAAGGATTAAAGCCAATGCTGAGAGTCCAGTCACGATTGCAGAAGTGAGAGATTAATGGGAAAAGGAGTTCCCGAATGTGTTCACTGAGGACCTAGGAAAATTAGAAGGTTATGAGCATCAAATTAGGCTAAAGAAGAACAAGTTACTTACCATATCTGGTAAAGTTCTTTCGATGGGATGTCCCTCCGACGTATTCCACATCTATGACAGGTAATGTCCACAGCTGTGCTGCTTTGGAAAATTTTCGGCATCGGGCGTCCTGCGTCGATGGCGTTGATCCGGTGTCCCTCTAGGGCCTCCGTCGAGGGTCGACGTCACTGGATGTTATATATAGGACGCAAAGCGGCCGTCGCCTCAGTTATAGTTTTTTTCCCAGAACGTGTGGCACCAATCTCCTGCCAGTATGACTGCAGAAAACCTTGCAGAAACGTAAGCTGAAATCGACTAAGAAATTCAGAAGAGGAGCAGGCTGGGAGGGCGATGTGGAATACGTCAGAGGAACATCCCATCGAAAGAATGTTACCAGATATGGTAAGTAACTTGTTCTTCAAAGGGATTGTGTCCTCCGACGTATTCCACATCTATGACAGACTCCCAAAGCAGTACCAACTTATGGAGGTGGGAAAAGAATTTAGAATTTTTGAATTTTAGAATGCCCAATCAAATGGTTGAATAGAGGACTGCCTTACCAAAGGCCAAATCCTGCCCTTGGATGGAGGCCAAGGAATAGTGTCTCACAAAAGTATGGACAGAGGCCCATGTGGCTGCTTCACAAATATTGCGAATAGGAACACCCCTCTGTAGAGCAGTGGAGGCAGCCACACCCTTAGTAGAGTGAGACCGTAAGCCTACTGGAGGGTCCTTTCCTGCCAAACGGTAACACTCAGAGATCGTCAAAATGATCCATCTAGAAAAGGTCTGTTTAACAGCCTGGCCCAAGCGCCTCCCAGCATAACCAACTATCAGGAGGGATGGTAGGGTACGCAGCCTGCTTTGAGGAGGCCGTAGCCGCCTGCAACACCAAACTCTTCGGAGTAGGGTGCCTCAATAAGTAGCAGGGTTCACCACTGGATGGGCGGTATTTCTTCGAAAGTGACTTAACTGCCGGTAGACTCTGGAGCAGTCCAAGCCGCCACCATCCTCCTTTGCAAAGCCATGTGAAACGGCAACATCGGGTCAGTTGGTGGACCTTGATCCAGGATGTCTGGCAAATCATCCTGAGTAAAATCAACAGGTGGAGCAGACTACCCCAAGTATTCTGTCACCCTTGACATGAGACGCCAATAGGAGGAATCCGCATGTGGCCCAGGCTCAGGTCGGCCTAACTCCACCTCCGGAGAGGTGTCAAGGCACTAGCATCATGCAATGACTAACGGAGTTCCTCCATCTGACTATGCCCAGCCAAAAGATCATCAGGGACATCAGGAGGTACAACCATCTCCTCATAAAACAGTTCCTCAACCTCTGAAATATCTTGCAAAGGTTGGAAAAACTCAAATCTAGGAGGAGGAACACAATAGGGCTCAAAAACAGGCCTCACAGACTTACTGAGAGCCTTCTGCTGAGGTTCCACAGCCCTCCTGGGCATCTCCAGCAAATCCTCCACAAGCGGCGTTGAGGGCGCCGAGGGAATCAGCGTCGACCGAGGCGCCGACGGCGTCGACAACTTCTTCAAGGGCGGAGCCCCGAGAGTTTCCCTCGATGGACACGGCGACGATGGCGTCGACGCCTTCTTCGAAGGCTTCACAGGCTCAGACGGTCTGAATGGCGTTGAGGACCGGGACCTGTATTTGGCACGGCTATGGCGATCTCCCTTGTCCGAACGGGACCTCGATGGCTCCTGATGATCGTGCCGACCGCCCAAGCCCGAAGGCGTACGAGTGGTGGACCGAGCCCGTTCCTTGCCGGCCTCTTTTGAAGGCGCGGATGGAACTGTGGCTTGGGACTTCACAATTGTTAACATCTGCCGGTGGAATGAATCCCCTTCGGCCGGCAACCAAGACTTGGTGGGACTTCGATTTATGGGGCTTATACACCCTACCTACCTACCTTCAATTTCTTCCTAGGTTCCCGCAAGGCCTTAGACGTCAGGGACTGGCAATCCTCACAGTCGTCGGTGGTGTGGCTTTCGCCGAGGCACCAGAGGCAGATGTCGTGCAGGTCCATGATGGACATCTTCGAACCGCTGTCCCGAAATTTTTTAAAGCCCGACTTCGGGGTAGTAGAAGAGAAAGACATTGTTTCAAAGAGAAGAATCGAGCGCGCCGAGATTCCGAAGCAAACACGTTTGCCTGAGGCTATGGGCGCCGTGCGTCCTATATATAACATCCAGTGCCGTCGACCCTCGACGGAGGCCCTCGAGGGACAACGGCTCGATGCCATCGACGTAGGACGCCCTCTGCTGAAAATGTTCCGAAGCAGCACAGCTTTGGACATTACCCGTCATGGATGTGGAATACGTCAGAGGACACAATCCCCTCGAAGGGAGCTATTCCAAAAATACATAAAGTCAGACTGGTTCCACAGAATCTCAAACACAAAGTGAAGGAGGATTTTGAAGCATTACCTCAAAGGGGCATTATAGAGTGTGGAAGGATCAGAATGGTTGTCGCTAGTCGTAGTAGCTACAAAGGCTAGTGGGGACATAAGACTTTGTGTTGACCTGAGGGACCTTAATAAGAATATTTTGGTGGATCGTCATCCTCTGCCCATCATCAGTGAGAAGTTGGCCACATTGAGCAAAGAGGACAACTTTTTAGTAATTGACTTATCACAAGCATATCATCAAATTCCACTTTCAGAGGACTGTCAACACCTAACTACTTTCATTACCACTGAAGGAACATTCAAATATTGCAGGATGCCATTCAGTTTGGCTTCAGCGACCGCTGTTTTTCAGAGGCTGATGGAGATGGTGATGGAGGGTGTTCAGATGTGATCATTTTCCAGGATGACATATTGGTGTATGCAGAGTCTAGTGAAGAGCATGGCAAGCTGTTGAGAGTTGTTTTGACAAAGTTGGGTGAAGCTGGTCTCACTGTGAAAAGGAGTAAATGTAGACTATCTGTATATAGTGTTGAATACTTGGGTCATGTGGTGTCAAGACAAGGTATCAAACCCAAATTAAGTTTTGTGGATGCCATTGAGAAAGCTCCATGTCCCAGTGATAAAGACCAAGTCAGGTCCTTCCTAGGGTTAGGAAATATTACCACAAGTTTTGAGAGACTTTTCCTGTATCTTCACACCATTAAGGGCTTTATTAAAAAAAAGGGGTAAGGTTTCAGTGGTCCACACAATGTGAGGAAGCTTTCAGATTGATCAAACAAGGGATTGCACAGGCTCCCTCCATAGGGAAATGTGATGCTAATGACAGTATGGTATTAGTGGTGGTTGTTTTGTTTGTTTTAATATTTATATGGTGTGCCGGACCCGAGGGTATCAGGGCGCAGAAAGGCAGTAAGGATATTTTCAGCTTGGTTACATTGCTGTACAGTAATATACAATAGGAAATATACAAGATAGAGGTACATTTATACAGAGGATACACATTATATATACAAATAATGCAGGTCATATATACATGTATGCCAGTAATAGCATGGGTGAGTAAAGTGTCTAAAGGTAGGGTACAACCATATACAATAAAGACTGACAAATATACAGGGGATCCAGATTATATCTACAGATAATGCAGGTCATATATACATAGATACCAGTACAGTAATAGTGTGGGTGCGTCAATTGTAATAGGTCAACGGTGGTGGGATATAACCAAAATAGGTAAGGTACTATGGGGATCGATGTTGCAGAGAAGGTGTGTTAGAGGTCATTATCCTTGATCTACTGGATGCAGTTGCGCCTGAAGTGTGGGTAAGTTTGGGTAACTCTTAGGGTCGGAGGGAGGGAGTTCCAGTGTTGTGTGGCTTTTACCTGGAAGCTAATGCCTCCAGTTTTGGAGTGTTTGTATCTAGGCACTATGAGGGTATTGGAGTTGGATGTTCTGGAGGGGCGGTTGGAGGAGTATCTAGTGAATCTGTCAGTGAGGTATTGTGGAGCGGCGTTGTTGAGGCATTTGTGAGTGAGTGATGCTATTTTCAGAGCAATTTTGTCTTTGGTCGAAAGCCAATTGTGAGCTCTTCTAAGGTCAGAGATGTGCTCTTTTTTGGGGAAGCTCAATGCCGCTCTGAGAGCGTTGTTTTGTAGGATTTGGATTTTGTTTGTGATGGATTTATTGGCTCCTAAGTAGAGGGTGTTACAATAGTCTAACTTTGATAGAATAAGGGCTCTGGCAAGGGTCGTGCAGCTGTTAGGGGAGAGGAAGGATTTGGCTGCTCTGATCAGTTTGCACGTGTAGGCTGTGGAGGAGGCCATGGAGCTGACCCATTTTTTAAAGGAAAGGGTGGAGTCTAGGTAAAAACCTAATGTTTTTACTTCCTTGGCTACCTTGATAATGTTTCCGTCAATGGAGAAACTTGAGTAGCTGTGACCTAGTTTGTTGATGTTGGGGGTTGCGCCAAGGATGATGAGCTCAGTCTTGTCATCATTCAGGCATAGGCCATGCGAGGCCATCCATGCTTGAATGATGAGGTACACCCTGTTCACCAAGGCCAAATCCTCATCATAATCTCCCGTCAGCGGTATGAGGATCTGGGTATCATCCGCATAGTTAGTGTAGGTGATACCCAGATCATTGAGATCAACGAAAAGGGGCTTTGTGAAAATATTGTACAGAGTGGGGGAGACACAAGATCTTTGGGGCACGCCACAGGTAATTGAGATGGGATCGGCCGCTGCGGATGTGGAAAAAATGCACATGGTCCTGTTGCTGAGGAATGATTGTATCCAGCCTATAGCTTCCTGTGAAAAGTGGGCTGCAGTGTTGAGGCGGGTGCAGAAAATGGTATAATTGACTAAATCAAACGCAGCTGATAAGTCCAGGAGGAGGAGTAGGGCTATCTTGCTTTTTTCTGAGGGTATCAATTTGTGCCTTGAGATCAATCAGAGCTGTCTCGGTTCCGTGTTGGGGTTGAAGGTAGGCTACCTTGTCTAGGTTTTTGAGCAGGAATGGGACGGTGGTGATGGGTCTGTAATTAGTGGGTATGGAGGGGTCTAGGATTTGTTTTTTAAGTAGTTGGAGAACCCAGGATTCTTTGAGGTTATTAGGAATGATACTTTTGGAAAAGGAGGAGTTAATGAGTTGATGCCAGTACACTGGGTTTGGGAGCTACGCTACTACAGTATGATGGCAACAAAGTTGAAAGGGTTATAGCATTTGTCTCCAGACTGCTCAGAGGGGCTGAGGAGAATTATTCGCTAATAGAGCGTGAGGCGTTGGCCATGTTCTGGGCAGTCAACCATTTCAAATATTTTCTTTGGGGAAGGAGGCTTACCGTACGGTCAGATCATAAACCCTTAGTGCAATTATTTAATAGTGGCAGATGGGCTGCAGGATCACCAAGAATAAGCAGATGGGGTCTCGGTCTTCAGTTATACAATTTTTAAGTTTGTTATTTGCCAGGGAGAAAGAATGTAGTAGCAGATTGTCTATCGAGATTGCCGGTGGATCAAGCTCAACCAGTCCATGTTCAGTATAGTGAAGAGTATGTTGTTGCTGAATTAGTGAGTGTGGACCGAGAGGAGTGGAAGTAAGCAGAGGTGGCAGATCAAGATTTCAGACTTATAAAGCAGTGGACGGTTGAAGGGTGGCCTGATAAGGAGTTGCTTTAAAAAAGGTTTGAGACATGGTGGGAAATACGAGATGAGTTGAATCTAGTGGGTGACAGGTTGAGGAGGGGGTATTGTATAGTACCTCCTGAAGGAGTGAGAAGAAGCTTGTTGGAGTTAGCGCACCAAGGGTGAGGGAGCTACCAAAAGGAGGGTGAGACTAGTGGCCCAGGATAGACAGAATGGCTGAGGATCTGGTGAAACAGTGTAATGCTTGTCAACTGGGCGACAAAAACAAGGTAGTGCGGGAAGTGCCTTTGATACCTAATTCAGTACCAACTCAACCGTGGTAGAAGCTAGCAGTGGATATCTTGGGACCTGCAGCAGGTTTAGGGGATGAGTTGTAATACATTTTTGTGCAGGTGGACTTCCATTCGAAATGGGTGGAGTGGGAAGCGGTCAGAGAAGTGACGGCTGTAGAATTGGTTTCCTTCTTGGAAAGAGTTTTCCTCAGGGAAGGTTGTCCTGCTGAGTTAGTTTCAGACAACGATGTACAATTTGTCTCTCATTTCAAGAAGAAATTCTTGGAGGACTACGGCATCAAGCATATTAGAACGTCACTTTTATCACCCAAGAGCGGATGATCTGGTTGAGAGGGTAAATAGAATTATCAAAGGGGGGATTCAGCTTGCAATGTGTAATGGCCAGCCTTGGAGGGAGGTAGTGAATCACATGATGTGGAGTTATCCAACGACTCCTCACTCCACGACTAATATATCTCCTTTTGTTTCACTTAAGGGAAGGGAGCCTGGAACCAAGTTGTGCCCTGGGTGGTTAGGTTTGGCAGGGACAGTTGCAGTGGACAGGGACGCCATTATGAGGTTGATTGCTAAAAGTCAAACAAGGAACAAAGAGTCATTTGACAGGATGGAGTGTGTCGAGAGTGGAAGGTTGGAGATTGGGTATGGGTAAAAAATCCCAGCTCTACACAAAAGCGTGTAGAAAGTAAATTCATGGGGCCTAAAAGAATTGCTGCAGTATGTGGTAGTGTTGTCATCATGGATAGAGGAGAAGTGTGGTCGTAGGGCAGGTTGGCAAGAGCTGAAAATATTGTAGGTAGAGAGTGTGAGAAAATGCAGAATGAGAGTGAGGAGCGATTGACAGGAGAGCAAAGGGAAAGTGATGATCCTGCAATCATGCTTGTCAAAGTAAGCAACACTAAGGATGGTAATAAGAGACTCTCACGCAAACGCAGTTGGATGAAGGACTGTTCAGTGAATCATTTTGCTTTCTGTACATTCCAGTTCTAGGTCTAGGTTATCATAGTATAGTTATTTAGTTTGTTTCCTTTCTTTTCTCTTTGATTGCTTAGTTGATATTAGGTTCCTTTTGCATTGTTATGTCTTACATGGTGGTTTACTTTCTGTTTTAAGGAGGAAGGTATCTGAGGTAATGATCTGTGCTTTGCGTTTGTGGCTGCGTTCCAGTTTCACGAGCTACGCTTCTCGTTCTGTGCGGCTTGTGGAGCTGGAATGCGTGTTTCAACATTAGAGGGTTGGCGGAGCCGTGATAACGTGGGCCCGCTTGATTAAAGCTTGTTTAGTTACTTTACCCGGCTCAGCAACTCTTTTCAATCACTGACTAGAAATTGTGACATTTTATATCATAAAATGAGTGGCCAGAATCTGCAAAAAAATTTAACTATAAGTGTTCAAAACATAAGAAAGCTAAAAGAAATATCTGAAAAATATGCATAATTAACTATGTCTGATTATTTGTCAAACATAGCCTTCGCTGTGAATTTCATTACATTGTGAATGAGGACTTGATATATATGTGAAATATGCTAGTAAAAAGAAAATGCATTAGCACAAACAACTTGAAGTAACTATTAGTTGCATTCTTAATATACGTTAATACACGTTATCAGAAAAATTAAAAGATATATTTTTGTTTTAAAGTTACTTACATTTTATTACCGCACATTTATTTATTATTTATTAATATCGAGGGAATATAGAATAAAATTAAAAGAAGCGGTAAGTGCTGATTTTAAAATATATGCAGAAACAAATGCCCAGAAGGTCAATTTATACATTTAAAAAATGATCAAATGATTCATTAGAGCAACATTTTTTTAACAAATTCACTAATACTCTGCTCCTCACTGCCTGCCTGCGGACTCTGCATCCAGTATTGCCTTGCTGGCACTGATTCTTGGCCAATCTCTGGCATTTCACCTTGCTACAATTCTCTCATGGGCGCGCAATACTACCACAAGAGGAAGTAGGTGTTGCCCTGGGAGTGATATCCCCCCGTCTGCTGAGTGTCACGGGCAGCAAAATTATCGTCTTGCACACCCCAGTCACTGGGGCTCTGGCCTGGGAGGTGGCGCTGGTATCAACAACTTCAGTCTGCTTGCCGTGCTTGGAGACTTGCGCCCTCTGGGAGAGGTGTGAGGTTGACCGCAGCTGTACTTGCAACTGGGGAGGACCTACTCCTGGTCTGCTGAGGGCTCCTCTCTGAGCCCGCTGTGATCTTTCATTGGCTTGGAATAGCGCCGGCTTGGGTGGGGGCCTCCTTGGTGCCTTTGGCGTTGTTCCCCAAGTGGCACAGACATTGCAGGGGTGGTGAACTAGCTTGCTTCTCACTTCTGTGTCCATGATGGCAAAAACACCTAAAGCAGGAAAGCAGGGAGATATCATCACAATGCTGCAGTGCGCAGACAAGTGCAGGTGTTCTGAGGTGGTGATGGCACAGGTGCCTAGGGTTGAACCACTCCCAGCCATGCTAACGCAGAAGTCTACCAAGTCTTACCTACATGAATTGCTTGCTGAAATCCGCAAAGAAATCCACAAAAGCACGGAGGAACTCTCCCATAAGATTCTGGCATTAGATAAAAGGGTTTCAAAGGTGGAACACAGGGTGTCAGAGGTGGAGAACACACTCTACATGTAGTCCTTTGAGGTGGCCAAGTGTTCCAATCAACTTGAGGCTTTGGAGGTACGTTGCAATGCCGTTGTGGACCAACAGGAGGATGGGGAGAAGCGCTCCCAAAGAAATAACATTTGGATTGGGGCATCTCTTCAACAGTGCGCAATGACAAACTGCCTACTTTCATGAAAAACCTTTTCCGATCTATTCTTGAACTGCTTGAGGAGGCTGAAATCGAACTGGACAGGACACACTGCTTCAGGACGAGGGCTACCCTGCCCCTGAAACAGACCCGTGGAGGTGCTGTCCCGGGTTCACTTCTTCAAATTAAAGAAGCGTATAATGGCCACGGTCAGACCCTTATCGAGCATCTCTTTTTGCAATATGTTACTCTCTCTGTGCTATGATTTGGCATTGACGACGCTGACGAAGCGGAAGGCGCTGCAGTAATTGACCGAGTGGCTGCGCACCAAGCAAGTGTCTTATAGATGGGGTTTCCAACTACGCTCCACTTTCCTTATCAAGGAAAGCACTGGATGGTATGAACAGTGAAGGATGCAGAGAGCCTTCTGTACTCAATGTGTCGTGGGGAGGGGTCCAGAGGGGGAGAAGGAGCTGAGCCTGAATTGTTGGCCATAGCCCTCGCACAAATGGCAGAAAGTGGGTAGAGGGAGGAGGGTAAAGGGTGTGATCAGAAAGGCCTGCATATGCTGCAGCTTAACATGAAGGATTGTGGGTGGTGATGTCTTTTTGGTTACTGAGTCAGCCGTGTTGTTGGTTCAATGCCATTATTTTGATTTTTGTAGCTCGCCTAACCAAAAGACATATTTTTTTCGAACGATTTTAGACTGCCCACAAATATGAAATAATGACCTTTTGTGGGTCACAGAGCGGCCTTTCTAAATCGTTTTTTCTCTTTTCATTAAAAAAAGAAATTAAAAAAGGTCTTTTGACCAAATACCGTGTTGTACGGGTGGGCTAAGAGGTTGAGGTTCCGATGATGGGTCCTTGGGTGAGGTGGGTGTCCCGTGAGGGGGATTTTAAGGGTGACGTGGTCTTTGTTGCCTTTTCGAGTCATGTTCCCTGAAGGGTTGTCAGATTTTGAGCATGGTTTGTGGTTGGTTTGAGGTGGGTGGGGAGAGTGTGGGGGCTTTGTTTACAAATGGTTGCTGTGGGATGGGCTTATGGCACTATAGTAATGGTGATTCGAGAGGTGGTCACGGGAGGTGGACAGCCTGATATCCAGGAGAATTTTATTTTATTTATTTATTGAACATTTGTATGGCGCCTATACACAAGTGTTTCCAGGCACCGCAGACAAAAAAGGGGGTGGGGCAGGGGAGAAATAACAATAAATAGTCCTACTAGGCCTTGTGATATTCTGATCATGCAATTGAAGTGACAGTAAGGGCAGGGGAGGGGGCAGGACAGGGCGCAAGGGCCAGGATAAGTGAGAGGGGGAGGGGAGAAGTGCATGAAGGTTGGGGCCCCAGTGGCCGGGGAAGTGCAGAGGGGAGCCTGGGAGGATAAGTGCCAGGGAAAAAAAGGAGGTTAATGATCAGCTAGTGCGAGGGGACAAGATTCAGGATAGTCAGGGAAGGGTGCCCGAAACCAAGTGCTGGTTGAGGGGTGCTAGGGAAGATAGGACGAGGGGGTCTGGCCCCTGTAATGCACATAAGGGACCAGAACCCAGTCGCAGGGGCAGGGGGACATTAGCAAGGGAGGCGAAGGGGAGAGGGAAGGAGGAGGAGAAAAGTAGTCTTGAGAAGTTTCTGGAATTTAAGGAGATTTGGTTCAAGTCTGAGAGGGACAGGAAGGTCGTTCCAGAGGGAGGCTCCTGCTGAAGAAAGATCTACCCCTCCCCCTACTATCTTGGGGAAATGTCTGATCTGCAGAGAGTTGGAGCTAGAGCACCGAAGGACTTTAGCAGGCAGAGAAAGTTGGATATAGTGGGATCCCAGGCTCCAGAAAGCCTTGCTGATGATGCAGAGGGTCTTGAATTTGACCCTTGCAGCCATCGGGAGCTAGCAGAGAAACTTCAGGGCTGGTGAGATGCAGTCCCTGGGCTTGAGGTTAAGGAGAAGTCTTGCAGCCCTATTCTGGATTAGTTGAAGAGGGCGAAGGGAGGAAAGAGGCAGATTGAGGAAGAGGCTGTTACAGTAGTCAAGCCTAGAGAGAATCATAGTTCTGGAGACATTGCACTTTTGGGGAAAGGTGAGGAAAGGGAGAACGCCGCAGAGGAGGCATAGCTGAAAGTTGGACTTCTTGACAAGGTTTGTGATGTGAGAGGAGAAGGAGAGAAGAGGAGTCGAAGATGACCCCAAGATTTTTTGACTCTCGAGAGGGTGAGGAGAGGGGGCCCAAGGAGGGTAGCCAGAGAGTGGGAGGGAAACAGAGAGCAGGCGACCAAATGAGAAGGATCTCAGTCTTACTGGCATTAAGGCAGAGATCATTAGCAGAATGCCATGCCTGGATAGCAGTCAGGCAGTAAGGTTTTAGAGTGGAAGAAGAGGAGGTAGAGGAAGTAAGCTTAAAGGAAAGCGGTGTTCCATTGGCATAACATTGAAAGTGAGAAGAGAAGGTGGAGATCAAGTGAGCCAGATGGGCAAGGTAGATATTGAAAAGCCACAGCAATAGGATAGAGCACTGAGGGATGCCACAGGTAGAGAGTGAGGTGACGGAGAGGAAAGGGCCCAATTGCACTTGGAAAGGTCAGTTAGAAAGGAAGGCGGTAAGCCAGTCCTGTGCCAGGTGTCTGATGCCTAGGGTATAAAGGGAGATGATTAATGAGGATGGCATGGTTGACCGTGTCAAAGGCAGAGGAAAGATCGAGAAGGATTTGAATGGCGGAAGAGTTGAATCAAGATTTGTGAGCATTTCTTCACAGATGTTCATGAGAGCAGTTTCCATGTCTCTGGATGCTCTGAAGCCAGACTGATGGTCGTGGAGACAACCAGCAGATTCAGTGCGGTGGGTCAGTTGGGGGATGACCAACTTCTCCAGGAGATTTCCTAGGAAAGTGGTGATGGAGATGGGCGATAGTTAGCGGAGCAGGAAGGGTCAGCAGAAAGCCTTTTTAGGAGAGGGTGCAAAAGGGAGTGATTGAGTGATTGAGGGGTTGCGGGAAAGAGCCAGTGGCAAATTAATGATTAGAGAAGTCAGGCAAGGCTGGGGCGAAAGAGGAGATGTTGTCCTCGACAGTTCTGGAAGAGCAGTGGAGCATCTGGTTGGAGGAGACTTTCATAGAGCAGCAGACTACTCTAGAGACCTCATCTGTGCAATGGGAGAGAAGGACGAGAGAACAGGGGAAGTGGAGAGGGGGGCAAAGGGAGACGGGAGGAGAGCGGATGGGTAGGGGAAAAGAGGATAATGAGTACAGCTTATCCTGAGTTTTGGAGGAGAGGTGAGAGGCCTGTGCAGTGCAGAGGGCCTGAGAGGGAAGGGGAGAAGAGACTGCATTAGTATTGGCAAGTTCTTTGCAGATTTTGAAAAGTTCTGCTGCATTATTGGTGGCCCCTCAAATGAGGGCTTGGAGCAGATGGAGAGTCTACATTGCCTTTGGAGCAGGCGACAGGTCAGTTTATCAGAGGATGTGCTTGAGGCCTGCCACTTCATCTCAGCAACTGTGCACTTGCGTTTCAGAGCGGCCAGGTCAGAGTCATACCAAGAGCTGCACTTGGAGGCAGGCTTCATGCGGCACTGGGGCAAGGATGTCCAGAGTGTTGGAGATCGAGAGATGCAGGTTACCAAGTGCTGAGTTGGTTTGAGAGTCAATAGCAGGGGTGGGAGAAGGAATGAAGGTGGCGGCAAATGCTGAGGCTGGCACACGCTTCATCGGTCTAATGACAGAGAAGGAGACAGGCAGTGCGGGCAGAGGCATCGCCAGGGGGCCAGGGAGCTCCAGAAGGGAGGAGAGGAGAGAGTGGTCAGACCAGGAGAGAGGGGTAGTTAAAGGACTGGAGAGAGTGATGTATGCTAAAATGAGCGCATCCAAGGTGTGACCAGCAGAGCGGGTCTGGCCGGAGGGAGGAATTGTGAGGGAAAGAGTCACAGAGGTCGCAGAAAAGAACAGTGGCCGCATCAGGAGAGTCTAGATGAATATTAAAGTCACCCAGGAAGAGATGTTTGGGGGAGGAGGTCAGGAGAGAGTAGGAGAGGTCAGCCCATTCAGAGAGGAAGAGGGGGTAGGTCCAGGGGGCCTCCAAATAGTGGCATGTGGGAGAGGGTAGGAGAGACACCCAGCCTACAGACAAAGCATTCAAGGAAAGAGTAAGATTGTGTGGGGATGATGGTAGAAGGTATATATTCAGAGAAGACAAGGGCAACTCCACCTCCAGACCGGTTAGTCCTGGGTTTGGAGAGGATCTTGTAGCCTTTGAGGAAGGAGAGTGTCAAAAGCAGTGACGGAATTGAGGGAAGCTAAGTGAAGCTGGTTGCCACCTTTAAAAGTCTTACGAGGTGGGGTACAGGGACATGGTACACCCATCGGTGGGGGTGAAGAGGCCAGAGGGGTGGCAGTTAATAAGAGACGGGAGACACCTATCCAGAAGGAGGAGGTTGGGCTGAGAGCCATGGACCATGATACTGCCATTTTGGTGGATATTAATGATGCACCTCAATGATGAGAAGTATGGCAAGAGAACTTCTCATCTGGTTCCACCATTAATAGGCAATGAAGAAAAAGGGGAAAGGATAGAGACCGTATGGGGAGTCCAAAGGTCAGGAGAAGGGACAGTGACGAGGATGCCAGTGATAGTCTGACTGGAGGAAGCATTGATGTAGGTATCTGCAATTGGGAGGCCTGGGTTGGAGGCCAGGAGCGCTTTCTTAAACTTTTTCCTTCCAGACTTTTGAGAGAGAGGTAGGATAGGTGATAGAGGAACAGAGTAGACAGGGGAAATAGAGAGCACCATGAGTACAAGGGTAGGGGTCGGGGGGTCAGGAAGAGAGTCTGCACTGTGCAGGAGGAATTCACTAGACGGCCTAGCAGCCAATACAAGGGAGATGAAAGAAGTCAGGAGTCCAATACGAAAGGCTAAAGTTACAGCAAGCATTAGAATCATAACATGAAGGAGATGGGGGGGTTATGTGAAAGGGCCTAGATTATAACACTGTTACAGGAATTACACAATGCCCAGAATCGAAATTTTTAAAATGCAGCTGAGGGGTTAGGTTTAAAACAGTCATAGGTATAACCAAGTTCCCAAAATTGAATGCAGTCAAAAAAGGCAGAATGAATTACATCTAGTTTCGATATTTCAACAGCGTGCTAGAAATGCAGAAGGCAGAATGAATTACATCTAGATTTTAAAAAATTCAACAGTGCACTAGAAATATGAATTACATCTAGATTGTTTTCTTTTTTTGCAGTGCACTAGAAATGCAACAGAATACAATTAAAGGCAGAATTAATTGCATCTAGATTCAATAGGTGTAGAACCAGAGATTTAAAGCATCAAGGTATGGTATTGATGGTACAGTAAGGATACAGACCAAGATTTGATTAAAAAGGTAGGGAGGGGGTCTTGCAATGGAAAACAGACAGTAGAATTGTGCCACCAGGCAGAGAACAACGATATGAAACAGCAGAAATGCAGCACTGGGAATCAGGGTCCAAAGTCACAACTGAAGTAAAGTCAATTCAGTATGCACGAGCAAACTGGTCATAGTAGGCACAAGCGTACTGGAGATGATGGGACCAAAGTCACAATTGAAGAAAGTCAAATTCAGAGTGAACAAAAAGTGCTTGTGATGATGGGTCCAGTAAATGCCAGTAGAGTTAGGAAGTAAGTAGGCAGGTGCTGCAGCAGTTGAGGAAAGGCTCAAAAAAGATGTGCGGAAGGTGCCAGCAGAAGAGAGACAGGGCCCAGCACGAGGATGGGACAAGGCCCAGCAGAGCCAATGAAAGAGGCCCAGATGAGGTGCAGGCATTAGTCGGAACCCAGGCTTAGGTGGAATATGCAGCTAATACAAGGCCAGGCACGCTGGTGCATGGAGTGTGCGTGCACACTCGGGCCTGGCACCGAGGTGCGGGTAGTGTCTACTCCGGGGCCAGTCAGAGGCCCAAGTGGAAGGCAATCAACAACAGAGGCCCTGGCCCAGTCGAAGTTGTGGGCACAGTAGGGCCTGGCACATAGGTGCAGCAGGCCGTCGGGGGCCAACTAGGGGCCCTGGTGGAACGCAGACAACAATGTAGGCCCTGGCCCAGTTGACGTTGCGGGCAGTGTAGAACTTGGCTCCTGTTGTGAGAGCGTCTGTTTATGCTAGTTTCTCTGTATGTTCCTAATGTGGCCAAGGAAGCTTTCTCAGATACTTTCCTCCTTTAGGTGCTCGCTTTTGCTGAGGGTAGAATTCTGATTGGGGGAGCGGGGGGACTTGGTCCCCGACTCCCTGGCTGACAAGACTCTGCCTCCCACCAACCTTGATTTCAAGCATGCCTACGCACTTGGCCTGTTTCTTCAGGGAATGGGACTGGTTGATATTTGGAGGTTGGCTCACGGGGAGGAGTTTGAATTCCCTTTCCATTCTCACATTCATGAGGGCTTATCCAAATTAGACCTTATACCTATACCAAGTGTATTGTTCCCATGTGCCCAAGCGGTGGATATAGGCACACACATCCTGTGCGATCATGCCCCAGTATCGCTGTCCATGGCGATTGTGGGAAGGCCTGAGAGGCCCAGACGCCCGTGGAAGTTATTTGATCCTGTGCCTACAGACCCGGTGGTATGTAGATAGAAGGGTGAGGTTATCTCCAACTACTTTCATGAAAATAGTGACTCAGGACCTCCACATGAAATGGTATGGGACGCCATGAAGGCGGTTGTTAGGGGTGAGCTCATCAGCAAATCTGCAGTTTACACTAGGAAGCAACAGTTGATTAGAGTATGGTTGGAGGGGGAGGTCAGAAGCGCAGAACAAGAGAACAAGAGAACAAGAGAACAAGAGATTGGCGTCCTGTAGGGTGCTGCGTGAGCTCAGGATGTCACGTAAAAAGCTGGGTCAACATTTGGCTGACAGGACAGCTCAGGCGATGATGAAGATGCTGAAGACGAAACAGTATTATTATGCCAATCGGAATGGTGCCAACTGCCTTCTGGTAGCTAAGCTTCGTAAACTCCCAAACCGAAATAGTCATAGTTAGTGCACGATAGTCAGGTGGTGGTACAACGGGGCGAGGCCGATAAATTGAAGATTTTTTAGACCCATTTTTGGGCGGTATTTAAGGGGGGAGGCAGCCCAGGGGGAGGTTCAGACCTAGCACCTGCAGCACGTAAATCTCCCTAGCCTATCAGGGGAAGAGCGGGAATCTCTAGAGGCGCCTATTGTCCAAGGGGAAGTGGAGTGGGCTATTAAGACCATGAAGAATTTGACCCTGGTCCCCGAGGGGATTATGGCTCTTTTCTACAAGAGGTTTTGCACGCTCCTGGTTCCTTCTCTGGTGGATCTCTTTAAATCCTTTATGGTCTCTGGTAGGGTTGCTCTTTCTATTAGTGTTTCCACAACTGTCCTAATTCCTAAACCTGGCAGGGATCCGGTACTTTAAGATTCTAATCACCACATTACCCTTACTAACACAGACTCGAAGCACTTCTCTAAAATCTTGGCCAAGTGTATGATGGAGGTCCTCCCCAGTCGCGTAGATGGTGATCAGGCAGGACTGCGGGACATAGCACCCACGATAATGTGAGATGTGTGCTGAACCTATTGGAGGAGGGACGACGTCTGGAGGCAGACCTGAGAATTATCAGATTAGATG
Source organism: Ambystoma mexicanum (assembly GCF_040938575.1). Lineage (NCBI taxonomy): Eukaryota > Metazoa > Chordata > Amphibia > Caudata > Ambystomatidae > Ambystoma > Ambystoma mexicanum. The sequence goes on along the minus strand of NC_090928.1, from coordinate 873,469,579 downwards.
CCCACAAGGCTTTCGATAGGGTGGACTAACCCGAATCAATAAACCTCCCTTCGAGTCAGTGGGGCGCTATCATCTAGCCTGTCCATCACCAGTGGCAGGAGACAGGGTTTCCTGCGGTCCCTACTGGTATTAGCTCTGAGTATGGAGCCATTTGCCAGCCGTGCCAGGCCAAATAGGAATAAAGAAGGGATCCAGGTTGGGGGTGGATTATAAGGTTTCTCCCTACGCAGACAATGTGCTGCGCAACCTCAGTAACTCCTGTGCTTCATTGCCTGAGGTGCTGCATGAATTGGAGGAATGTGGTCAGGTCTTTGGGTTTAAAGTAAATGATAAATCGTGTGGGCTGGATGTTTCACTGGGGCCTCAGGACAGGAGTGAGATGCGTGGCCTCGCCCCAATACAATGGTCTTGGGAGTCTAACCCTTATTTGGGTGTGTGCATGCCTAGCAATATCTCGGAGACCTATGCCTCTAACTTTCTGCAGCTGTTTCAGGAGCAGTCTGATGACTTAATTAGGTGGGCTGGCAGGAGATCTCATGATTTGGTCACATTGCAGCGATCAAGATGAATCTTATTCCGCGCCTCCTTTACCTTTTTTTACGGTGCTCCCGGGCAGGGTCCCTGACACAGACTTGTGTGCGCTTCAGGGCTAAATTTTTTAATTCATCTGGGGGATAAGCGGGCTAGGAAGATGCTCCTAAAGCTGACTGGGGTGGGGCCTATGGGTTCCCGATGTCTTTCGCTATAACTTAGCTGTGCAGCTCTCTCGCATAGTCATCTGGTGGGAAACTAGTTTACAGCTGAAGTGTAAGGCAATTGAACAGGCCCAGTCGGCGGTTAGTCTGCATCAGCTGCCTTATTTTGACAGGGGTTCTCTGGGACAGGAATGGGGATTCTCGTTATTGGCCACAACTAAGTGAACACTTTATTATGTGGGAAGAGCACTGCATAGAGGGAGTGACAATGGGTTGGGTCCTCTTACGCCCATTTGGAATAACCACGGTTTTCGGCACGGATGCGGCCGTGGAAGTTTTGGGAGATGGTTAGCAGGAGGGCTTGACTTGCCTCTACCAGTTATATAAAGACAACAGTCCCGTGACCTTTAATGAGTGCAAGCTGACCTTTAAACTACCAGAAACAGAATGGTTTTGTTAAGCCCAACTTCAGCACTGGGTCTCATCTCCTACCACAAAGTAGGGAGCCAGTAGGCCACTAAATGCACTTGAGTTGACATTACAAGGGGGCTTGCCACAGTGCTGGGTCTCAAAGTTATATAGGCTGCTGGACACGGGGCTCCTTTGGTGCACCTACCATATATGGAAAAGTGGGAAACAGTTTGGGCGAGGCTATAGAGGATGAAGCACGGCTGAGAATATGGGACAGGATGCTTAAGTCCTCCAAGTGTGTCACTGATAGGGAGTGCTATTATAAATTATGTTATGGGTGGTACCTCACCCCGGAAAGTTTGCATCATATATCAGCTGTTTTCTCAGCTTCTTGTTGGCAGGGTTGTGATGCTGTAGGCTCTATTCATTACCCACTTACCCAAGCTGACTATAGTTACGAAATGGAAAAGTCGTGAAGGCTCACTACTGAACATGTGGTGGAAAAAGGTGTGGGAAATGTTGACAGTTGAAAAAACAATGGCACTTTTTTCAAATTGGTTTCAGAAGTATATACAGACATGGACTTCATTTGGTTCTTACTAATGAAAAACCACACAAATGTAAGCATTGTCTATATGCTCACTTTCCCTTTAGTTGAGGACTACATTCAAATACACATTTACTTTTTTGTGCGCTTTTCACTTTTATTGTACGTTACGGGTGAGCTATGGTAACTGGGCCCACATAATTTACCCTGTATGGTAATGAACTAGTAATCGTCATGATGCATCTAAGTCTATTGACTCATTATGAACTCAACTCGTACCAATTATTGCTACATGCCAAAAGAGATGCCTGAATCCCCTTAATTGTATTGTTTATTTTAATTTGATGTTACAGAAGCATTTTTGAAAAATAGAAGTATATGAAAAAAGAAAATTGAACTGGTGTGGCAAGGGATTGAATACGATGTTGCCAACAAACCTATTTTGTTATGGCTAAAACTGTGGCATAGTATAAACCCTTCATGGTATAAGGCTACTATGATGGACTTTCTTAGATCTAACAACCAAGTTCCGGGGCCCTAGTTGGCTCATGTTAGGGATGTTTTAAAGAAAATCAATTTGAATCAACTTTCGGACAACCCATGTGAAATAGTAATGTACTCAGTTAATTGTAAAAACAGGTATATAATCACTGGATTTTAAAGGGCACCATCTAAACTTATTCTTTATACCCAAAAATACAGAATTGCACTTTTCCAGGTAGTTCATACCTACAAGAAAACTGCAGGGACCCCCTTCAGTGTTTGGTTACACCTAAGTAGTAAGGACTACTGTACATATAAGTGATGATATTAATGTAACATAAATCAATGCAGCTTGACTTCTTCAGTAAAAAGGCCTTGTCTTTTATTTGAAAAGCTTCATTTGCAGTAATTCAGAGGTAGAACATGTGGCCAAGACATTTCAGACAGCCTGACCATCCTCAGGCCCGACTCTACGAATAACACAAAATGATTCATAAATGTATGAACTAAATACTTGTATAACGATTTACAAGGTTAGTTTAGTAATGACCATACATACCTGCATTTCACAGAAGCATATAACTAACCAATACAACCCGTTAGAGAAAACATTTCCTAAGTGTTCCCAAATTGCAGGAGAAAAGTGAGCCCTTTTACAATGATGTTACTTAGGGTTTCAATTTTAATTATAAATCACAATGAACATACACCTTGCACTATAGTCCCTTTTCAGAGGTCTCCCCCTGAGTCTTTACATCTGCTCTGAGGTAATCCGGTCCTGTTCTGGGAAAAGACCTTTGCATTCAGTCTAATCTGGAAAAGGCCCTTTTGAAGAGGCTTTCCCATCAACTACTTCCAGTTGGAATGCAATCTGCTTCTCTCCTGTTGGACAGGCTCACTTGCTTTTCTTTTGCCCAAAAACTCTCCCTTCTCTGTATGTGTTTGAGCTTAATTACCCAGCAAACATCATCCATGCAGCATGATGTGACACAGGTTCCCTTTACTTTCTCAGACCCACATTGGCCTTCCAACTGGCTTCTATTGCCCCACTGAATTTTGATGGCATAAGGGATGTCTAAGCTGTAAACTAGCTCCCTACCCTGAAAACTAATAATGCAGTGAGATTTATTTTTTTAAATAATTGTCTACATGGTCATATGATATTGGTGAAAATGAGATTCAGATTGGTTTGTGTAATCTGAATCGAGCGATACCATTTATGTTTCTGTCACTTCATGCATGATGCAGTAATTTGATTATGCTAAATGATTCATTAAATATGCGTTTTGAGAAAAATAGTTAAGAAATTACAGGAGATAAAATATTGGCAATTGCCATTTTTCATTTTGCACCATTTAAAGTCAATTTTACTATACATCAGTCGAACCTCATCTGTTTGGGCTAGATCATTAACAGTAGAAACCATATGTTCAAAAACGTCATTTAACTTGACAAATTGGTAATCTATTGTACAGGACCGGGGCCCAGAAGGGAGGGGGCGAGAGGGTAAATGTGTGTTTGTGAGAATATGTTGGAGAGGAAGGGGAATGTGTTGGGCTGGGAAGAGGATGGGGTTGATGAAAGGAGGGGTCAGGGGGTAATAGCCCATGATTTTCAATAAATCCCGCGGGAGAGGTTGGGGTGGGAATTGCATTCCCGGGAGGTGGGGGTGATCAGAATCTCCTATTTCTGCATTTGAAAGGTCACACAAAATAGGCTGGGGAAAAAAAACTGTCTTTTTTGTGTTCGGCCTTTAAAATGTGGAAATATCACCTAGAACCATAATATGTGTTTGTGTTCTCAAAAATGTTTAGCAGTTCTTGTGCAACATGCAGAGTTTGCCATATACATGTGTTGTTCTTTACAATGTCTAAGGTTCAATTGGCCTTTACTACGGCATGCGTGTGTCAAGAAAATTGCTTGTCACTCTAAATTAGTGGTCATCACAGTGCATATTTTTAAATTGTGTACTGGCATTGTTGAAAATCCATTAAAACGTAGTGTTATGTGAGCATCCCTTCAACACAGTGGAATTAAAGGGATTTGGAGAATTGGTGACACTTGCTCTTTTACTCGTTTTTTTAAAACCTGCTGTATGAAGTAATTAGTATGTACTCTATCATTTTTTGGTTTCTATTTTACTTCACTAACAGGAACACTAGAGTGAACAAAGAATCCAGAAAAGAGTATGACAGGAGATACTTTGCAAGCCAAGAACACCGTGGGTCTCCAGGATATGGTGTACGGTAAAACGGACGCTATACGTAATGGCTACGAGCCCTATGTTTTTCCTCCTTATGGGTAGACGCCCATGACAGTCCTGCAGGGCGTAGTCACAGATTATGTTGACAAATCTCCACCTTTCTCCACAGCAATTAATCTATACATCAGTAATACTCCGACTTCCACAATCGAGGAAAATATGTTACAATGACAAGCATACATTATACATGTTTAACATAACTCGCGCATGCGTAACCCGTAAAACTGCCAGCACCGAAGTTTCACCTTGGATACGTGGGCAAATATAAACAGATGAATGTAATAAACATCCCGGATTTTATTACTCTGTGCGAGCCAGAGAGAAAAGTACTGACTAATTAGCTCCTGGCAAGCACAAGCCATTTACAAAACTCAGCTGGCCAAAGATCACTTTTCAAGGAGTTCCTTCCACCCTTACATACAGAAAGTTCTACTTTTGTACTCGTAAATGTTTACTGAGGATTACAAACGACCACAAGAAATTAGAAATTGCCAAGGATTTGTAGAGGGTCTGCAGTCCCACTGAAGACTTCGTAGACAACTGAAATTCTGCGGTGTAAAAATTGCAGTTCACGGACGTGCCACTAGACGTGGTGTGTACGCTGATCTAGAAGGGTGCCACCACTTGCATTATTAAAGTCTGTAGGGTAATCAGTGCAGTTTAAATTAATAGAGCAATTTTGCTCATAAACATATGCGCATCTGCTTAGAAATCACAGCATGCTGCAATGCATTTCGCTAGACTACTGGATAACAGCAAGACAACCAACAGTCTTCCCAAAAAAATAAAATTCTACAAAGTTGATTAGATGGGAGTTGGTTTTGATATAAGGTCTCACATTTATGGGCGAAGTTCAGCTGAAAAATGTTAAACTCTCTCTACAGCGATGTGCAAACGTGTGATGAAGCTGGGAATGGTAACTGCGTTAATTTTGCGAAAGGAAAAGTAATTACGCATGCTTTGCAGTTGTGAAAGCAAACAGCCTAACTCGGGATTAGGGCACATTTCATTTATGTTTAGAGTAGCGATTGCATGAATTTCACATCACTTATGGTGTGCAATAGAAAGTAGAGGGTATGTGGAACTGCAGACTGTGAGTGACAGAGAATAAATGGTATATTTATGTAGCTGATCCGAAAAAAAACGGGTCACGGATATTAATGACAGCCTACCGAAACATGATTTTAGGCCCTAAAATAATGTTTCTTTAACTCTTTGTAACCAAGTTAGACGACTCCTCCAGAATATAAACGCCAACGAATTTCAAACTAACAGACACTGAAAAAAAAACTGCTGGGATCCCCAGAAGGGCAGGCATGTGCGCTTAGCTTAGAAATGGCTTTTAAAATACCGAATTTAGTAGACATTAAATCTGAACGTGCTATTCTCCTCAAAGGAAGTGCAACTAAGTACATATGGTTTTGTTCTCGAGTGTGCTTCTTTGAGCGACCATTGGTGCTTTTCTGCACAATTGCACCGTGCACATGTGTCAGCAGAAGCCATATGCTAAATTTGGAAGTAGGTTTAGTACCTAAATTAATGAAAACTGAAAATGCAAATGTCCCTGTCAAGTACACTACATTTCACCCATGTGGCTACTCTGCACCATGGACTCTAAATGTATGTTCTCGGATCTTAAAACAGCCATGTGCTTTTACACCGCAAAGTTTTTTAAAACCAGCCCTCCTCACTCACTTGGAATTGGGGGACAGATATTAACACACACACGTCCATTAACTTCATTTGAAATGTTCGTCGTCACACAAAACGGGAGATTATAAACTCAGCAAGCCTTTCAAATTGGCTAAGGAGCAACTGAACTGGAGTTCTGAGGAAAGAGCTGCCACTACAAACATTCATTTCAGCATCTTACTCCTTTTTGTTTTTGTAAACTATTTTTATTGATTTTTAACAACAGCATAACTTACAGATATCACTCAATGATCTATATGTTTGTGCATCAATAATGTCTGTCTACCTACTTCCCCAACTCGCCCCACCCCCGGACTCCAGCCTATCTTACCCCTTGTACTGCATTCTATTCGCGCCTTGAAACACTTGTGTATATGCGCGTTATAAATGCCATTTCTGTCACAAACTATACATTGGTATAAACCTTTCACGTCACAGGCGAGACACTTCCCTGCCGGGCCTCATCACGCATCGACCCCAACAAGTCGTGTACCAATTACTTCCAGGCATCTAGGGATGCGCTCTGTTCCTCTTGCCCACTGGATGCCGCTTCCAGCCACACTGCCGATTCCGCCTTTGGCGATTTCTGAAGGCCCCTCCACCAAAGACCCATCTATGGTCCCTTGCATGCTTTTCCACCCCATAGCGATTCTACATTTCGCCAATATGTATGCTAGGTCCCTTAATTTACTGACATGTCTCGCCCACTTCGGGTGTGCGAAAATACCTAACATGCAAGCCGCTGGGGAACTTACGCCCAAAATGATACCCGTCGTGGCTAGGACCCGAGCTATTTGTACATGCCCAAAACATGTATAGTAAATCAGCATCAATTGTTCCACATTTTGGACATACCTGCCCCGTCGCACTGCTAAATTTGGCAATCTTCCCGGTGTCAAGTACGTCCCATGGCTGGATCAGCTGGAGCTTTGCGTTTCTAGAAATCTTTTTATGGTACATTAGAGCTCTGTCCCAGGACGCATCTGTCAGTTGCTCATGCAAGTTTTTTTCCCAAACACTCGTACTCTGCCCACTCAATTTTTGTGAATTGTTTCCAATCTGCGCCTGGTCTGCACCATCATATCCCCTGGTCGTGATATTAACAAGCCGTGACACCTCGTGTCCCCCTTCTGATATGTTATACAATGTTTCTATGGTCTCATCCTCTTGCAATATGCCGCAGGGACAGGCCATCTACTCTGCACCCTCCGAAGTAGTGCTGCATGTGTGATATACTGACCGGTACGCATGCCTGTTTAAGAGGCAAATGTAAAAGTCCTTCAATTGACCCTGCTGCATTACGTCGCCCACGTCGCCACACTCAATGGTTCCCAGTATTTCCTTATTTTCAATCTAAGTTGCAAATCTTCGCATTTTAGCAACACTAATGGTATTTGGGGGGAATACAGTGAATCTACATCCAGAAAGCGGCCCGCTCTTTGCCATGTCTCTCTGTCCAGTTTCAACAGTAACAGGGGGGGTCAAGGATGCATGACTTATCGGTCCATATTACTTCCCTCAAGTAGAATGGGGCACACTGTGACTGTAATAGCATGGTGTCTTGGGACTGCACATCTGGCAGCCACTTCATCGCAAATTGTAACTGACACGCCAGAAAGTAAGCCTCAAAGTGCGGAGCACCTATCCTGCCCTGGGCATACGATTTTTGCAATTTAGCAAGGGCCATGCGGCATCGTGAATTATTCCATAGGAAGCTACGACATATTATATCTAACCTCTTTAAGAAGCCTCTGGGTATATTGTATGGCAGATTCGTGAAAAAGTGGAGTAGCCTTGGCAGTACCACCATCTTTAACAGCGCCACTCTACCCATCAGTGAAAGCGGCAGCTTCCTGCAAAAAACCATGGATCTCTCTATTTTGTCTACCGCTTTCGCAGTGTTTTGCAAATGTTCAGTCTTAGGGTCGTGATAAATATCTACCCCTAAATATCTGAATGTGGTTATCTCCTACTTAATTGGAAGTACTGGGAGACTGTCTCAGGTTTTCCTTTTGTACCCTGCTAAGGGGAACAAGCATGACTTCTGAGCGTTTACCGTAATACCTGATAGTGCTGCGTAACATTCCAAACATCTAGAATATAATGTAGATTGATTTCAGGATGTTGTAAGTATTTGAGCATATCATCCGCGTACAGGGAGAGCAGATGGTTACTCCCCTGTTCAGTTTTTCCAGCGACTCGATATTCATTACGAAGATATATTGTCAGTGGCTCCAAGGCCAGTATAAATAGCATAGGGGACCATGGACAACCTTGCCTGGTACCTTTACGTAGCTGCCACTGATTGGAAATACACCTACCAGTCTTAACCCTGGCCATTGGATGCCTGTAGAGAAGATGCGCCCAAGCCTTTCATCGCCGCTAGCAGCCATGGCCACCTTACTGAAACAAATGCTTTAACTGCATCCAGTAAATCTACCGCATATTGATCCATACTATCCTGAGTGTAGTCTCTGATATGGTGCAACCTCCTAATGTTGCATGAAATATTTCTATTTGGGACATATCCAGACTGGTCCGGGTGAATACGTTTGGTTATTTCCGGCTTGAGCCTATTGGCCAGAAGGCTGTGAGTATCTTCCCATCTTGATTAAAGCAACGATAGAGGCCTTTATGAGACACATTCATCCTCAGGCTTGTTGGGCTCCAGTAATGGGACAATTATAGATTTTCTTAGTGAAGCTGGCAACATGCCTGTTGCTAGCGCTTCATTGAGCATTTCCAACAGTGGGGGCACTACATTTGTTATGAACTCTTTGAAGAATTCACTGGGTAATCCATCTTCTCCCAGAGCTTTGCCTGTTGGCAACCCACTTATGGTGGATTCCAGTTCTTCCACTATTATGGGTGCTTTTAGCCTGCAGACCGCCTCTGCTCCTAGTTTGGGGAGTACTATCTCTTCCGTCGCCCCGTCCATCTTTGACTGCTGTATTGTCGATGTCTCTGCATATAGCTCCTTATAGTAATTATAAAAACATTTATTAATACCTTCTTGCGTCACATAGGTATTTCCATCGCTCCATTTAACCTCCCTTATCAAGTCCCTCTTAAACTCACTTTTATAAAGCCAGGCCAACAACTGCCCCGGCTTATCTCCTTCTGCATGTTGCTTTTCTATGTATTTGCTATAGTTTAAGTTACCTAGTCTAACCCAGTGATCCATACATTCCTGCTGCAGCTGGGCTTCTTCCCGGGCCCGTTCCGTAGTTGTGTCTCCCATGCCGCCAAGTCCTCTAGTTAGGCTTTCGCTCTGCCCAAATCTCTCTCTATTGTAGCTTGCGTACCTCTGGCTGTGGCTATCGCAGTCCCTCTAATCACAACCTTGAATGCTTCCCCCAATGTGCCAGCTGAATTTACACTACCCGTATTATTCCCGAAATAGTCTTTGACCCCCTCTCTTAAGCGTTCCCTAAATATCACATCTTTAAGAGCTTCACTTCTCAGCTTCCACGTTAGGATGCATGCTCTCGGGTTGGGGAATACCGCCATTTAACCAATAGGGGGACGTGATCTGACAATACATGTGCTTTATATTCTGCCGTTGTGAATTCTGCCAGCGTCTCCTCCCCCGTAAAGAAATAATCTAATCTGGTATATAATTTATTTGGGGCAGTGTAGTGTGAATATCCCTGAGCTTGCAGGTGTAAGGCTCTCCATACATCAGACAACGTAAATGCTTGTAGTATTGTATTCAAGGCTTTGGCCGCCGGGGTGGAGAGCAACACCTTGTCATCAGATCTATCTAATTTGGGGTTCAAAGTGCAATTAAAGTCAGTGCCCCATAACAGCGTACCATCTCTATACTTGGCTAATTGCGGGTACAGCGACCTAAAGTAGTCCGCTGTTCCCTGATTCGGTGCGTATGTATTAACAATACAAAGCTCCTTCCTTTCCACCACCCCTTGTACTATCACCATTCTGCCTTCTATGCCCTTATAGGTGTTCAGTACTTTGAACGGGACTGACGGCGCTACCCATATCATAACACCTCTGGAAATGCTCAGTACGTCGAGCCCTGGGTCCACCCATTCTTTTTTCTTGATAGTGAAGTTTGTCTGTCTACGGTTAGATGCGTTTCTTGGAGCCTTAAAAATTGCATGATCCTGTTTGGTTTAATAAAACTATTGAGCCCTCTCACATTCCGAGAGACTATTTTAAAGGTCCCCCATCCCAGATTAGCGATCTAGCCTGTTTTGACAGTCCGGTATGCATAATAAACATCACAGGTGTGGTTCCATAGGCTAACATCCCCTTAACAACCCCAACTCCCCTTCCCGTCTCTGCCCCCTCCCCCCAAACAATTTCCCAGCTTAGTACCTCATGCTCAGGCATTCCTGCTTCTAAAGTCTTCCTTGGTGTATAATCTGCTAGAAGTGCAGCAGGTGGATACTCCAAAAACGGTATCCATGGACTAGTCCACTCATGGGCGTAGGACATGCCTCCGCAGTGTGCCCTCGGATGGGTCCCACTGTGAGCTCCCACGTTATACACAACAATAATGCTTGAATATGTCAGTAAGATGATGACTCAAATAGTCATCAGACGTCTGTAGCTGGTTACTTCTCATCCAAACTCGCGTGTCTGCCTCACTCAGTGTTATCTCTTGTGGCGGACGGGTCTTTCGCTTAGGCCGGTGCGTTTTCAGCATCCATCCATTTATGCGCCTTCTCAGGGTTATCAAAAAAGACACTTCTGCCCTTGTGTATTACTTTCAGCTTTACTGGGTATAAGAACAAGTTACTTTCTTACCTGGTAACGTTCTTTCGATGGGATGGTCCGACGACGTATTCCATATCTATGACAGTAATCACCACAGCTGTGCTGCTTCGGAAACTTTTTCGGCGTCTGCGTCCTGCGTCGATGACGTCGATGCGCCGCCGTCGAGGACCTCCTCCGACGTCCGACGTCATCCGATGTGATAAGTAGGACGCACGACGCCAGTAGCCTCAGTTGTAGTTTTTTCCCCCAGAACGTGTGACAATAGTCAACTGCCAGTCCGACACAAAGCCTTGCGGAACGTAAGCTGCAAACGCAACAGAAATTCTGCAGCGGGGAAGGCAGGGCGGGAGCGATATGGAATACGTCGTCGGACCATCCCATCGAAAGAACGTTACCAGGTAAGAAAGTAACTTGTTCTTCGAGGGGATTGGGTCCTCCGACGTATTCCATATCTATGACAGACTCCCAAAGCAGTACCAAATCAAGGAGGAGGGAAAGAATTTAGAAACAAAATTTAGAATAGCCAATCAAATAGCAGAGCAAAGGACCGCCTTGCCAAAGGCCAGATCCTGCCCTCTGATGGAATCGAGGGAATAATGCCGCACAAATGTATGCACTGAAGCCCAGGTGGCAGCATCACAGATGTTGCGAATAGGAACACCCCTCTGCAGGGCAGTAGATGCAGCCAAGCCCCTGGTAGAATGGGCCCGCAAGCCAGCCGGAGGGTCCTTGCCCGCCAAGCGGTAACACTCCGAGATGGGCAAAATAATCCAGCGGGACAAAGTCTGTTTCGTCACAGCTTGCCCCAAGCGCTTACCAGCGTAACCAATAAAGAGTTGATCGTCCACTCTGACCCGGGACATGCGAGAAACATAAAAGCTCAAAGCTCTCCTAGGATCAAGCCTATGGAGCCTCTCCTCTTCCTTACCAGGATGCGGAGGAGGATAGAATGCCGGAAGAACAATCTTCTGGGCCAAATGAAATTCCGTCACTACCTTCGGAAGAAAAGAAGGACGAACTCGAAGGACAACCCTGTCCTTGTGAAATACAGTGAAGGGTGGCTTAACAGAAAGTGCCTGTAACTCACTCACTCTGCGAGCGGAAGTAACCGCAACTAAAAACACAGTTTTCAAAGTCAACAGCCTCAAAGGGCAAGAATGTAACGGCTCAAACGGAGCACCCATAAGAAACCTAAGAACAAGGTTCAAATCCCAACCGGGCACCAGGAAAGGCGACGGAGGGAACACATTAGTGAGCCCTTTCAGAAACTGTGAAATTAAAGGGATTTTAAAGGAAGAACATTCTTCAGATGAGCGCTTAAAGATGGACAGCGCCGCCAGGTAACCCTTAACGGTACCCACTTGCAAGCCCCTGTGGGCCAAAGAAAGCAAAAAGGACAGAACCATGGGGATGTCACATGCAAAAGGATCCACATTCTGAACTCTGCACCAGTCGCAGAACTTACGCCAACGGCAACGGTACAGAGACTTAGTTGCGGGCCTTCGGGCCGAAAGCAACACCTCCATCACGTCTTCAGGGAGGTCCCAATCCTTATACCTCAACCTTTCAGAAGCCAAGCGTGAAGGTTGAGGGATCCGACCTCTGGATGGAGAACCTGACCCCCCTCCCGTGAGAGCAGATCGTCTCGGTAGGGAAGACGACGTGGAGGGCAGATGGACAAGTCGAGAAGGTCCGGGTACCACGTCCTCCGAGCCCACGCCGGAGCAATGAGGATCATCCGGGAACCGAACTTCCGTAACCTCCGCAGCACTTGCGGGATGACGGGGACCGGAGGAAACGCGTACAGCAGCGGGAACGACCACTCCACCACGAACGCGTCTCCTAAGGCTCCTTTTGGAGGAAATTCCCGCGAGCAAAACCTTTCGCACTTCCGGTTGACACTGGAGGCAAAGAGATCCACTTGAGGGGTCCCCCAAAGGGCGAAGATCTCCAGGAGAATCTCCTGAGCCAACTCCCACTCGTGAGAGATCGTGCTCTGCCTGCTCAGAGCGTCCGCCGTCACGTTCTCGACTCCGGCCAGATGAACTGCCGAGATCGAAACTTCCTGCTGGATGGCCCAGAACTCGAGCTGCATCGCCTCCCTGCACAGAGGAAGTGACCCTGCCCCCCCCTTTTTGTTGAGGTAGTGCATGGCCACTGTGTTGTCCGTCAGGATCAGGACATTCTTTCCTCGCACAGTCGGCAGAAAAGCCCTCAGGGCTAGCCTGACGGCCCTCAGCTCCAACAGATTGATATGGAGTCTGGACTCCGACGGAGACCAACGACCGCTGACTGTCAGCCCGTTGGCATGAGCTCCCCATCCCGTGAGGGATGCATCCGACACGATCGTCACCTCCGGCCAGGGAAGCCAAAACGGAGCCCCCTTCATCAAGTTGCCTTCGACGGCCCACCGCAGAAGGTCCCGGGCGACCGAGGGCGGCACCTGAATCGGGTCCGACATCCTGCCGGAGGACTGCGACCATTGCATCTTGAGTGCCCACTGCAAAGATCTCATTCGCAGGCGAGCCTCTGGCACCAGAAGAATGCAGGATGCCATGAGGCCGAGCAACCTCAAGAACTCGAACGCTGGGAGCGTCTGGGCATGCTGAAACTTGCGCACCATCTGCTGAATGTGAAGAGCCCTCACCTGGGGAGGAAAACACTGCCCCAGGGAAGTGTCGAGCACTGCTCCGATGTACTGGAGCCTCTGCGTTGGCGTCAAATGGGACTTCTTTAAATTGAGGGAGAAGCCCAGCCTGTGAAGGGAGTGGCAGGCGACGGACAGATGATCCAGGACCTGCTCGGGAGAGCTCCCCCTGATCAACCAATCGTCCAGGTAGGGGTAGACGTGAATCCCCCCTTGCCTGAGATGCGCTGCCACCACCACCATGAGCTTGGTGAAAACCCTCGGGGCGGAGGTCAAACCGAACGGCAGGACCCGAAACTGAAAGTGCGAGTCGCCAACCGCGAACCTCAGGTACTTCTTGTGCTTGGGATGGATCGGCACATGGAAGTAAGCATCCTTGAGGTCGAGTGACACCAACCAGTCCTGAAGCTGAAGGGCCTGGAGGACTTGAGAGAGAGTAACCATCTTGAACTTGTCCTTCCTGAGGAGTTTGTTCAAACCGCGCAAGTCCATGATGGGTCTCAATCCCCCGTCTTTCTTGGAAATCAAAAAATAAGGGGAATACCATCCCTTGTTCCTCTCCGCTACAGGCACCAGTTCTATGGCGCCTTTCTCCAGCAGGGCTTGAATTTCCTGCGCAAGGAGCGGATCCGGACACTTCAAAGAGAGGTTCCCCGGTGGATTGTCGCGAGGCCTGTGCCGAAAGGGAAGACAGTAGCCGTGGGTTATGATCTCCAGAACCCACACATCCGAAGTAATGGCACGCCACTCTACAAGATGCTGCGCCAGCCTTCCCCCAACCGGCGAACCATGGGACAAGGCCTCATGACTGAGTAGGAGCGGCTGCGGCGTTACCTGAGGGCAAAGAGGCAACTGCCCGAGCGGCCTTGGCACCACGGGTACCCTGTCGTCCACCTCTGGTACCCCTGCGTTGGCCCCTTTGACTGCCAGCACCTCTCGCTCTACCAAAGGACGAGTAATAGCGAAAGGAGCCACCCCTCCACTGCTGTCCCCTAGGACGAAAAGGCGGAGGTTGGCGAACTGCAGCGCCCAACGACTTCGCTGCAGCTTTTGAGGTCTGCAACCTCTCAAGGCTCTCGTCAGCCTTGCTGCCAAAAAGATGTTCACCATCAAAGGGCATGTTGAGGAGCCGGGACTGCACATCAGGAGCAAACCCCGACTTCCGCAACCACGCAAACCTGCGTATCACGGTGCTCGCCGCCATGGACCTACTGACGCATTCAGCTAAGTCCAAACCCGACTGAACGGACTCACACATGGCATCCTTACCATCCTGGACCAAAGCAAGGAAACCATCCCGTTCGTCCCCTTCGGGAATATGTTCAGCCGCTAACGCAACACAGTTCCACAGAGTGTGCGTGAAACGCGACAAGGCACAAATGGAGTTGGCCGCCTGAAGCGCCATACCACCAGAAGAAAACACCTTCTTCGCCCAGCCATCAAAACGTTTGTCGTCCCTATCAGGAGGGATGGTAGGGTACGACGCCTGCTTTGCCGGGGCCGTGGCCGCCTGCACCACCAAACTTTCCGGAGTGGGGTGCCTGGTTAAGTAGCAGGGGTCGCCACTGGCTGGACGGTATTTCCGCGACAAGGATCTGCCCACTGCCGGGAGACTCTCCGGAGCAGTCCAAGCCGCCGCCACCCTACGCTGTAAAGCCATATGGAATGGCAGAACCGGGTCAGATGGGGGACCAACATCAAGGATGTCCGTCAGATCATCCTGCACAAACTCCCCTGGGGGAGCAGACCATCCCAGATACTCAGACACCCTAGCCATAAGGCGCCGGTATGAGGAATCGGCATGGGAGCCAGGCTCAGGCCGACCAAATTCCACCTCCGGAGAGGTGTCCAGACCACTAGCATCATGCAGCGACTGCCTCAAATCGTCAAATTGACTATGGCCCGAGACAACGTCATCCGGCACCTGATCAGGAACCAGGCCAACCGAATCCTCATCCGCCTCCGAAATATAATCCAAGTGGTGGAAAGGCACCTGAGAGTGCCTGCTCTTAGCCAGAGCCTTCCTAGGGGGTACACCCGAGACACGGGGCACCTCCGACACGAAAGGCGTCGATGGCGTCGAGCGAATCGGCGCCGCCGTCGAGAAAACCGGCAACGGCGCCGAGAGGATCGGCGTCGACGTCGAGGAAATCGGCGTCGACGTCAGATGCAGCGCCTCCAATATCGGCGGCGTCGACACAGCCCTCGAAGCCGGAGCCCCGAGCGTGTCCCTCGACGACCTGAACGTCGACGGCTTCGACGACTTCCTCGGAGCCGGAGCTTCGAGAAAGCCTGTCGACGCCCTCGACGCCTCAGACGTCGATGTCTTCCTCGAAGACATCACAGGTGCACACGGTCTCGATCGCGTCGAGGACCGGGACCTGGAACGGGTACGGCGAGAACGAGCCTCCTTGTCCGAACGGGACCTCTCCCGTGACTCGTGCCGACCACTCTTGCGAGCGGCGTCTCTCGACCTCACACGGCCGACCCCACTCGGGGGCGCGGACGGTTGAGTACCCTGCGACTCAAGAATCGCCAACATTTTCTTCCCGAAGGAAGCCCATTCCTCCGGCGTCGCACGGCTGGTGGGATAACCGACGTGCCGGGCAGAGTCCTCGGAAGAGGACCTGGAAGGCGACCGGTGACGGCGCTTCCGAGAACGCCTCGAAGAGGCAGAGGAGTGGCGAGACCGACTCCTAGAAGAAGACCGACGAGACCTCCGACGATGACGCGGAGAGTCACCCCTCGAATCATCCGTCGAAAGCCCCGCCGACTTCGACTTCCGGGGCTTGGACACCCGACCTACCGACAATTTCTTCTTACGTTCGCGTAAGGCCTTGGAAGTGAGCGACAGGCAGTCGACACAGTCATCCGTGTCGTGGGCCTCCCCGAGGCACCAGAGGCAGGCGTCGTGCGAGTCAGTCACCGACATCTTGGACCCACACACCCCGCACTTCTTGAAGCCCGGACGCGGGGTTGAAGACGAAGTGGAAGACATCGCTGCGAAGGAATATTCACAAACGAACAGGCTCGAAGAACCAGAAAGAACAGAACTCCAAAGAGTCGAGGCTAGAACCGAGAAACACGAAGCAACACGTTCGCGGAAAAAACGGAACTGAGGCTACTGGCGTCGTGTGTCCTACTTATCACATCGGATGACGTCGGACGTCGGAGGAGGTCCTCGACGGCGGCGCATCGACGTCATCGACGCAGGACGCAGACGCCGAAAAAGTTTCCGAAGCAGCACAGCTGTGGTGATTACTGTCATAGATATGGAATACGTCGGAGGACCCAATCCCCTCGAATAGCATATACTTGTAGTGTCCTTCACGTAGTCTCCTCTTGACTGCCGTAAAGTTCATTCTTTGTCTTTGCACATGCAGCGTGTAATCGGGAAATGCCGTGATATTTGTGGACGCCTTTTGTATCGTGCCCCCCCTTCCGGAAGTGTTCCAGGATTCTTTCTCTGTCCTTATAATTCGGGATGCAGGCTATTATCGGCCGTGGTGGGACTCCCAGTGGTGGTCTTCTTGCTAGATATCTGTGTGCCCTCTCCACCGCGAAGGCTTGAGTAAGATTGCCTGGACCAATTTCCTGGAGCAGCATGTTTTCAATAAAGTTAGTGGGGTTAATGCCTTCTTCACCCTTCGGCAGACCAATTATACGTACGTTATTACGTCTGGCTCGCCCTTCTGCAACCTCAACTCTTCCTTCTAGGTTCTGCACTTGCTGTTGTAAGATTCTGATGTCACTGGAGGTATCTTTGAGACTGGTTGCATGTGTCGCCACTTCTTTCTCAAGCACCCCTGTGCATTCTGCCAGTGATGGAACATCTTGCCGTAGGAGGTTCACGTCCAGGCTAATGGCACCCATCTTGGACTCTAGCGCAATCTTCAGCGCCGCAACGGCCTCCAGTACCTGTCGGTCTCCCTTTGCGTGTGTCAATTCTTCTTGTGGGGGCACATTCCCAGGGCCATCATTTTCTGCAGGGTTTGCATTCTTGGCAAAGGTGTCCAGAGTGGGCTGTCAGGTTTTACCTTTAGGAGTCATGGATGCCATGTGGTTGTCTACTTCTCCTTGGGCCGTCCTATACGTGCAGGCCTTCCCTTGGTCAATAATTAGTTGTGTGAGGATTATCACCATGCGTCCAAGGCTCACTGTCAGTTTAAAGACCCTACTCCTGCCCACCTTCACCAGGTGTCTCGATTCCCTTTTCAAGGTCGTTTTTAAGGTTGTGTCGTCGAGGCGGCTTTCTCATTGGCTGGTACACATCATACGGATGTTGATTCTCAATTGTTTGATTATTATGGTTATGCCAAAGGGAAGGCAATCTCGTCTGTCTGGTCTGAGCATGCCAATGTTTCCTTCCACGCTTGCACGTTCATATGGTTTTGCGCCTACCCAGCATAGCTCTCCTGGGTTACTTCTATGTGCTGAGAGCGTTAGCCTTGCCGTTGTTACCAGTCAATGTTTGGGGTTACTGATATTCTCCTGGTGCCTGGCTCCGCAAAGCCTTCTCGCGTCTCCTCCAGGTGATGTCTTCTGAACAGGCAGGGGGGGCAAGTTACGTTTCTTCCCTTCCTCTGCTGCTGAAGCTAGGGTCTGTCAGTTGGTTTCAGGTGGGGTCCTGCGTTCTTGTTGGCTACTGTATGCAGTAATTGTGTGTCTTCCGTTTATATGTAGCTTCCACTTAGTGTTGCTTTTGTATAATCTCAGCTATCGTAGCTTCCTTGCAACACAGAGGTTGGAGCCCAATTGTCCCTCTTCCTTTTAATGTTGGCCAGGGGCTATATGCTGCCTTGCTCACTTTACATATGCCTTTCTTCAGGCTGTATTCCTGTATGCTAACCTCAGCATTGCACGCACTGAATAGTAAGTGATTTCAATCCGGCACTTCACCTAAGTCAATGCCTTGCGTGTAAATGCACAACTGAAACCTTTATTTATTTGTGTCTAAAAGTTCTTTTATTCTGAACGATGTACCACCTATATCACGCCCCTCTCTTGGGACCAGCCCGGTCACACTGAACGAGGAATCAGGCTGGTTTGCAAAGTTAAAATATTTATTTATGTAGCTCACAATATAATCACACTATGTTTAATGGTTATACAATGATCACCAATGGGGTGAGGTAACACTAAGCAATCTCTTTAATCACAAGGAGTAATAGTGAGCAAAAACAATGCAGCACAGAAATAATACTTTTGTTGTTGTGTGTTCAAATCAAATAGCAATGGGGTTACTATTTCCCCCTGCACAACCCTCAACCCCCCAATATGCAATATAAAGAGACAGAAGGAGAGAGAGCAGGTATTCAGGAATGAAGAATTCAAACAAAATGTGACTCCCAATTTCCCCCCAGCAAACACAAGAGAGAAACAGAACTTATTGGCAAACTGTCAAAATGGTTTTTAAAAGTTATCTCGGAATGGATTTGGTAAAACAATAAATATGGACTAAATGACTGAAGTTGTTTAAATTCTAATGTGAGCCGCTTTAGATAGTTGCTGACAAACACTAGCAATGATTTGGTACTAATAAGCAATGTGAAAACTTAAAACTGAGGTCGGGTGCAATCAAAAGCTGTTTTATACGTTATAGAAATTTCCTAAAACAAAATTCGTGGGAAACTTTTCTGTGCGCAGTAATCGCGATTGCGGGCAAACAATATGGATTTGGAAGAAAGTTCTGACAATTCAAAAGTATTCCTAACAAGATCAGGTTCAGAAGACAATATAGGATGGATTTAGATACGGATTACTATGGACAGTACATATGCTAGTGACACAGTCCTATTCTATGGATACTCAATATATATGTTTGAACAGAACCGTCAGGAATTCTGGTCCGTCAAGATCAGGCATTCTGCACAGAAATTCTGCTGGGCACACCGGACTGGGCAGGCTGCTGGTCACACCGGACTGGACAGGGTCTGCAATGGCTCTGGTCACAGCTATCTGGTCACGGCACGGCACAGCACAACTGGATTGGGTCTTTTGATTCTGGTAATAATTCTTTTAGCAGGAAAGCAGTTATAGCACAGCCCGGCTGTTTCTTTTGTTCCCCTTAGATTCTGGGGTGAATTCTGGTTTCTAGAATTCAAGGCCTAGTTGAAAATGGTTCAACTAATGGAATGGGCCTTTCTGCTTGCCAAGTTTCTGGAGTCAGGAGCTAGGAAGATGTCAAGTTCTCTGACAGGGTGCTCTGCCAGCAATCGGTTAGTGGGTGAATTTGTGTCTTTTTAAGTCCTCAGCTTCCTCTATTTATGCATATGATAAGGGGGTGTGTATGCTGGATTATCCTAAGTGTGCCCCCTTTCCCTTGATTGGAGGAGAAAACAGGGTGTCACCATGATGATGTGGGTTTATGAGTCAGAGAATCCTCCACTTTGCTTTTGAACATAAAATCTACTTTTAGTACAATAGATATTTACAAATGTGCAACCTTTCTAACAATAACATATATAGATTACATATTTTGTGGAGCAGATCCTCTTCCAAGCCCCGTCGCTGTAGGATCTTGGGTCTGCTTTTGACCGAATTTCGCCCTGTTTGTCCTGAACACATGGTCCAATTTCACAGCAAATGTTCACAAATGTGCGCATCACGTGTGAAGTTTCATACTTTTGACATAAATACATTTGGTATAAAACCATAATTTCCACTGTGACTTCTCAGAACACAGCACAGAGTTCTGGCGTTTCTTAAAATGTGCAGCCAAAAATTAAATTCACACTTCTGGGGTTTACATATTTGTCACAATCTTATACAGTAAATTATCAATCTTTTTTAAAATGTGGTTTTTGTCCTTGTGAATCAACAAATGGTTGTCTGACCCCGCCTCCTTCCTCTTCTTGTAGCTCAGGAGCAATCTCCTCCCATTTCCTTCTGGCAGAGGCCATTTACGATCCTTCCTGATTAGCATCTCCTTGAGCTGGAGGAAGTCTATTGTCCCCTTCCCACAGCATCCCAAATTCTCCTCCCACCCCTTAATCATCACATGGGTGTGAGTTCCTGGTGGACAGATAGGCCTGGCCTTTGTGGGGGGAAGTTGTTATACTGGTTTGGCTTGGAGTCAGGCTTAAATTTAAATGTCATTTTGTTACCTTATTTTCTTGGTTTAAAACAAACTTGCTATTTTCAAACAAGCAGCTAGAACACTTATTCCAGCTTCTAAACCATGAGATTTAAATAGTGACAACCTAGGTTACTCTCAATGACAGGTCACTTAAACTTCAGACATTAGATTACAATTGTACAAGTTTAAATCCTTATGATGCAATCCACTGACAGCTGTCATACAGGCGGCAGCTGGTACTGCGCCCAGATTTTGACAGATTTCACAGGCAGGCACATTTTTGCGGTGAATGTTTTGATGACAGATTCCGCTTTCATGACATTGTATGTTCATTATGATTTCTTGAATGAAGTGACTAGTAACACCCAGCAAGATTATTGGATATTTTATGATGTTTTGGAATAGCATTCTGCAGTTTCAGCAACCAGAAAAAGATTTGAAAACAAGATTCTGGATTCCTTTCAGCAAAACACTGCTTTTCATGCAGTCTCCATTTTTACTTGTTGTGAAGCCCAGTGACAGGTTTCAGGAGTGAGGTCTCCGTTCCACCACTGGCGACATGCATGGTAGATTTGGCAGCCACCCTTTTGTGTTGTAAGGCGTGATTTCCATAGGTTTTGGCGCGCATAGGGGTTTTGCGGCCATTTTGATCATTCAGGCACCATCAGCACACAGTGATGCCGCAGGGCAGAGCATAAGTGGGTTAATACATCCCACAGAATAAACACCAGAAGACCTGTTCAGGGCTCTGCTCCCACTCTGCAAAAAACCCTTCAAGACTTCCTTTGATAACTGGGCTAGCAGTCCTGCCCGCGGCTGATTGGTTAGGCTCTCCTCACAACTCGACATGGACTCTGAACATTCCGGCGAGTGCTCCACCTCGTGTAACTGCTACAATTGGCAGTCTAACGTTGCAGCTCTGTCGCTCACTGCGTGCCAGGCTCGTCGGATGTCTCTGGGTGCAGCACTAATGTTTCGGCGTCTTACCCTCCTTGTATGACATCCCGCCACTGCAGGTCCTGCGAGTGACTCCAGTCCTTCCTATGCGCCTTCCGCGCCTTATTCCTGCCCACTTGGGCTACCCTTGATGCAGCTTCACTGCTCACTGCGTGTCAGCTCTTCTGTGTATCCCTAACTGCAGCTCGACACTGCAATACCTCCTCCAGCCACGTCACCTATGTCCGGGATGCAATTTTATGAGGCCGGACCCCTCGGCAACCGTTTGCAGCATCAACTTGCGCTAACTCAATGCGTTCCCAAGCACTTCCTTACTACCCGGAGGCTTCATCTGTGCAGGCAGGACCACAATGAAAACAGGATGCTGCATACTTATACGCATGGATGTGCCTTTCATTCCTTCGTCATCTCTTTGTACACTGCGGGTGTACTAAAGACGGACCGTAGAGGGAGCTGGTTTCAGTGCAGCTGAGTCAATACTACGCAATGCTTACGGCCTCCAGCCCGGGCTTACAGCGATGTAATGGTAGTCTTTACACACAATAGTCAAACAAACCTCAGCTGGAACTGGCGAGCAGCTTGCACTATTGAGTCTTTACACTATTTTCATGCGTCCCCCAGTGATCCATTCCCACTTGGAGGCTTCCATCCGTAAAGGCCAGACCACACTGGGAACAGGATGCCATGTGTTGTTAAAGATAAATGTATCCTTCGTTCTGTAGTCACCTCTTCGTACACTGCGGGTGTACCAGGGACGGACCGTTGAGGGAACTGGCTTCTAACTGGACTCAAGCCAATAGTACCAGAAGCTTCTTGTTCCAAGCTTGCAACAATGTAGCAGTCATTCCTGCACACAACAGTCAGCTGGTCCACAGTTGGAGCCGTCGGCTCGTTTTTCGTTTCGCTCCTCCTCTGCCACCACTCAACTTGTAACAATACTTACCGGCCACATCAGCCTTCGCTTCTCAGGTCGGACCCCCGCAGTGGCCTGGCACTGCACCCGCTGCACCTTGCTTTCCAATGACACTGCTTGTGTTTCTTGCAGCGTCCACCATTTTGTCTTTGTTCCTCCTGCGGGGTGTCAAGCTTCTCGGCCTCGATCTCTGCTTCCGTATCAGCAGCCAGCAATGTATTTGCACCCGCTTCTGCTCGTCAACTTCAGACAGCCGATGCAATGCAATCCATCGACCCATGCAAGCTGGTGTAGCAGAGTCATGAGGGGAGCTATAGGTTTCTGCGATGGCAAGAAGTTCCAGCTTCGGGAAGCAGCAGATCTGCTTTTAATAAATACCCTAACAATAACACAAGGGGGAATGACTCCCCTCCTATGGTTCTAATGCTTCACAAACAAACAGGGTTGCAGATCATCTAACACTCTGCATCATAAAATTCAATATTAAGTATTGCAGGGGGAATGATTCCCTTCCCCTGGATCACTGGTTTGATCCTCCTTGCGGGTTCATTTTGCGAGGACAATTCCTCCCTTGCCCTGGCCTTTCTCACGCTCTACTTTACAGTTCACAATGCCAGGGGGAATGACTCTCTATCCCTGGCATTACTCATAGAGCAGAGATCCAATTGTGATGAGGGTCCCAGTCCCAGGTTTCTCTTCTTCCCCCAGGAGTACTTGGTATACTTTCCTGCCAAGTACTATGATACAGGGAATGATTCACAATCTCCTTTTCTTGTGGGTGTGGGTCCCATAGCTGTACTTTTTTGTGACTTGGTTTTCGACGGACCTGGTACACTCTCCTTCCAGGTAATATACTTTCTCTTACGGTCTGCTTAAACAGTGGTTTGCGACCAATCACTGCACCGCGGAGGATAACTCCTGAAGCATTCTGTCACTTCTTTCACTAATGCTGTAATACCTGGTCCCCAGACAGAGTTTTGCATTCTCCAGTTACCTCTTTCTCTGGAGTTCTTCGCAGGTTGACGGGTCTGCGGGTATTGATTTGCGCTGTCTCTTTCCATTCTGACCGCTGATGCGTGGCTCTGCTGCAGGATGTTGCTGGCGGTCAAGACATTCTTCAGTGACTATTCGATCCACTCGTTTCGGGTTCCACCTCCACCTTCCAGCTCTGCTCTGGACTCGTTCCATGCCCCCAGACCAAGGATTCCCCCAGCCAGTCTCTGGACTTGGAGAGCGGGTTGCTCATGGCTTCCTTGGCGTCTTCTTGTTGAACGTCCCGGGCTGGACTGCCTCCCCTGCTGGTTGGCTGGCTCTTTACATGTAGTCCTTTGTCTATTTTTATATTGGTTGCCTGGCAAAGGTTGGCATTATGTTTTAAGTCCCTTTTCAATGTCTTTGGCCCTTCAATATTTATTTCTCTGCGCCTGCTCCTCATCCCAGTACTTCTATCATCACTCTACCTTGGGTAGTTTAAGGGCTGCCAGTAAGTCCTATATCTGTAATGGGGTGACAATCATGGGCACAAATAACATATTCTTTATAAGAAGCCTGTGAAATATGCAGCGTAATGGATTTACTCCTTATCGCAAACACACGCGAGTTGTGAATCTGGGGTTCATAATGGGACAACACATCAACTATAGATACTGTTCAATGAACATAGCTGGGCTGAATGCGGGACTAGCCTCATAACCCTGTACCCAAAAAAATTTAAACACCCTTTACCCGAGTGAAACAAGAGGTACTTCCAGTCTGCGTTGAAAATAATGAAGCACACCAAAGAAATGGAAAGACCCAGATGGGCAACTTTATATTAAATAAATATAGCAGCATCATCTCAACAACTTCCCATTTCACAACCTTTCCAAGACCTGTGTAGCAGGAACTATGCTACTTACCCTAAACAATCATAGTAACTACTTACATGAACAGATTGTTACAATTACCCGATACCTTCAGGACTCGAAATATACATATATCTAAATATCTATAAATATATAAATAACAGAGAGCTCTTACACTAGATTTTCTCATTAAAATCCTGAATAGACTAGGTTTCAGGCCTCACATTCATTGTGCTCACGATATGCACTGCTAAATTATACTTAACACAAACATAGGTTTTCAGTTTTAGAATGTTCTAGCAATATATTAAAATAGCAATAGACTGTATTTTTTCATGGATTCCGGTTCCAGACCTTACATTCCTTGTGTTCACTTTAGATAGCACATTGATAGGAAACCCAGACAAATACGGTAGCTGCAGTCTACCAACCAGGCCACTGACACAACTAACATCACAACTATCTCACTTCCTCACACCACTGACAGAGGCGCCACCTTCCACTAACCACAGTTGCACTTACCCACACTCACCTATACTTCTAAAGGAGGCGCCCCCCCAAAAAACTGTTCCAAACAGAGGCTAACCTCCAAACAAACTCCTCATACTTATGGCCAAGGCGCTACCTCCAGTAAAGCTTCATCCTTATGACAGAGGCGCATCCACTCTAACAATATAGTGGCACTCACACACTCTCACCTCACACTCACTTAATACTACTGAAGAAGGAGCTACTTCCTATTCAACTTCATACTTCAGGCAAAGGCGCTACCTCCTATTCAACAACAAACTTCAAGCAAAGGCACTACCTTTTCATACAGGTGGAGGCACTACCTCCTATTCAACTTCAGACTTATGGCGGAGGCACGACCTATTCAGACTGGAGGTAGCGCTACATCCTCTTCTATGTGGCAGGGTACATCATTCCTGCGCGGCACTCACCCACTTAAATACCAAACAATCTTCACACTAACACAGGAGGCGCTACCTCTCTATGTGGGCGAATTTCCCTTCCATGTCTCTGCTCCTCGTTAAAGCCGACTCTGCGATACTTTTACATTGTGCTTCCTGACTTTGAAGCACCTTCCTTCCTTCTGCAAGAATGAGAACTCCAAGACTTCTATGTCCAAATGTCAGCGAAACGGGCACATTTAATCCACTCCTTCCATTACCGTATCAAACCGGCGATCGGATAGTCTGATATTATACAACACCTCCCGTTCTACAAGTGCGCACATTTTTGACTGCCTCTCATATTACCTTGCCACCGTAAACGCTGACAGCCGCCTTCAGATTCAGCAGGAAACGTAAGATTCAGCGTTGGATTCACTTCCTCATCACGTTACATCATAACTGTAGGCGCTTTCCTAAGAACCTCTACAGTGTGCGCTGCGTCGCGGATCATCAAATCTTACGATTCAACCCTACACAGTTCTCTATCCGAACGCCATACTCGCGTCCCACCGGATCGCCAACACACCAGGATCTCCAATGACGTCATCATTGCCGCACAGGGCCTGGCACTGTACAGAGCTCTACGCTCTCAACCGCCACACCTACGCAGTAAGAGCAACCGTTACTTCTCAACACAGCAGATCATAACCAATTCCTTTTTCATGTTCAGAATTTACTTCATGGTGCCCCTCTGTTTTTACCATAGCATTTCTGGTCCTGTTCTTCACCTTACAATATGCAAAAACTGCAGAGCTAAACACAGCACAGCTGCATTTTTCCCATTATCTGAGACACTGCCATGGGACATCTCACACTTGAAAGGAGCATTTACCCCATGCAAAAACACTGCGCATTACTCCTCTTGGGCAACTTCCCTTTCCACATGTCACTCTTCAATCTGTTAAGTGGATTACGCGGCCAAATTCCCAGCCCTCACTAAGAGACCCCCCCACTCACCAGGTGGCTCCAATATAGCCCACTTTACTGAACCCCATAGATCCCCATAACACACTAGAGTCAAGTCGGACACCTATCTGTGACTAAGATGTCCCGTCATCAATGGCCAGGAGACAAGCATCATCCCCGCCCCCAAACTACAATCATTCCGAGAGACACTTGTTCTTGATTTAACTTATAACTCACTGCATTGTTGTAATGAATATACTATTTTGTAAAATCAATAAAATGTTGTTATGAAAAAAAAATAGCAATAGACTGTATTTTTTCATGGATTTCGGTTCCAGACCTATTCCTTGTGATCACTTTATAAATTACTTAGATAGCACATTGATAGGAAACCCAGACAAATATGGTAGCTGCAGTCTACCAGCCAGGCCACTGACACAACTAACAGACAACTCCACATTTACCACAGGACACACCATGACAACAATTAACATGTAACAACAGGTACTGCCCTCCCAGCACGGCACTGAACGTAATCGTTGGCTGTATCATGCACTCAGCATTAGAGAGAGAGAGAGATAAAGAGGGAGGTTTCAACTGTGTGCTGTTGGTCAAACCACTAGGGAGGTATGAATGTGCACACACTGTGCGCCCCCCGCACCCTGTGAAATGGTTATACATTTACACTTAAACACTCAAAGATCCTCCTGTCTGCCGTGCGTGTAAAATGAAGCCAAGTATGGCAGTGAAACCAAAGAAAGCATACTGAAAACAATTTGAGTTTTCCTCAGCACACTCATGTATATGGATGCCCAAACCGGACACCATCATCCTGCCCTAAATGCACATAAATCGCGGGAATGCTTCTACACACACCCAAGCCTGGAATAGGTGTGGAGTAAACTAGAGCTTAGACACAACCACGACACAACTGCCCCAAGATATAGGCAGCGAGGAACCCCAAAAATAAAATACTAATTGATCAACGCCCCTTTCCTCATACAGACCAGATCGGAAAGACACAGTTTACATATTCATAAATACCTGTACTGAGGTTGTAAAGAAACTGCAAGCCAGTTCAAAGGAACTCTATCTGACTCACAATCAACTGCTGGCTATCGGTCATTATCATTCACCCGAGTTCTCTCATCGCCTTGGGGGGCGGGAAAACTCAGGACTAATATAATGCCGTCAAGCCGTTTCTATGCGACAGAATACTGCCCGCACGTGGTGTCGGCGTAGATATACAAAGTGCACAACAGCCAGGTACCCCAGCCCAAAACCTTTCTCTTTTCCTACCTTATGTGCGCACAACGAGAATGGACACAAACTCGCTCTGACTAACGTCTGTCAGAGGAGAGCCAAGTCAGGAGCACCTGGTGAAGGTGAAGAGCGAGCAGAGAAAGCCCGCCCCGCTCTGGCTTGTAAATCGCAGTGGCTCCCGGAATGTGAGTCTGGATGAAATTGGACCGAACATGCCTGACCTTGGCACATGAGAGGCCTCACGGTCTGCCTCAGATAACAGCCTGCATCCCTCTTGTCCTGCTTCTCTCTCCTACTTCAAGCGCCCGCTTTCCTTTTTCACCCTGGACCATACCATAGTCCTGCTCCCAGGGATGAGGGAGTCGCTGTCAGAAAACCCCCAACTTCTCCTCCGGTGAGACGTGGACTACCCAGTTAAAACGAGGTACCAACATCTGCCATTTTGTGCACAAGCCCTCTCCGTCCCGCTACTGCAGCAAAATGGATGACAAAATGCTTTATTAAAATAACAAAGCAATGAACTAGGACACATTTACCTGCTAATATGAAGGAAAACCCCGATACCTAAACCCCAGGCACAAAGTGCCCCATCCCAAACAAAGAGACAAACACGCCTGCGGACCATATGCATAATGAACACAGAAATAACAACATGTAGAACGTTTTTATTTCCTTTTTGCATTTTCATATTTTTTCCTTTCAGTTTACGGATTACATCTTCCCCTCTATTCTCGGTCTTTACCCGACCCAAATTTATATGCAGGGTTACAGTAGTCCATGTTCTTCCTCATCTCAGTGGAAGTCAAGTCTATGGACCTACATAGATACATGGGTTGGTTATGTATATGACTGTGGTTTTCAAAGTGGGGAGGTCTATAGGGTTTTAGGGGAGGGGTATTAGAATGCATAGCTCTTAGTTGTTCGTCCTTGTCACTAGAGAGGGAGTCTCTCCCCCATGAGATCCTCCCGCTGAGAACCACCCCCAGGGGGACTAACGGATAGCGGCCTCACCTCCCTCAGGGAGAAGTGATGACATCCAAGGATTTGTCACACGTCATAGAATTCTACAGGGACGTCATTTCACCAAAATGCCAGGGGTAGAGGAAGTGACATCACTGCACCCTTGACCTCTGATGACATCCCAGGAAGAAATACCATTTGACCCCACCCAAAGTGATATCACGGGAAGCGATGGAACATGACCTTTCACCCCTTGACAAAACAGGAAGTGGCATCATATAGCATTGTTCCTAAGTACACTCCGAAAAATATGGTTATGATTTCACTATAATGTGGCATACATTTCATACAAGAATGGATCACCATATGTAGGCCCATATTACCAAATTAGTGGGAATGCAAGCAGACGTCCATGGCCAAATGATAATCATGTGTTATTTTATCGCACTTACGCTTAAGCGCTTTATATAGAACAGATATACATACAACATCACCAAAACTGTGTTGGTACTCATTTATCGACCTGAGAAGGATGAAAGGCTGAGTTGAGGTGTTTAAGAACAGACTAAATCAGTGACTCACCCCCTGTAGTGTGCCTGAAATAAACCTTTAAT
Organism: Ambystoma mexicanum; assembly: GCF_040938575.1. Taxonomy (NCBI): domain Eukaryota; kingdom Metazoa; phylum Chordata; class Amphibia; order Caudata; family Ambystomatidae; genus Ambystoma; species Ambystoma mexicanum. The sequence continues at coordinate 873,440,613 of NC_090928.1, read as the reverse complement.
GAGTCTAGCAATTATTGTATAGAATTCCAAAAAGACAAATTATTTGGTATTCCTATTGTTCCGTTTTTTTTTTTTTTTTTTTTTAAAGAGACCTGAACAACAAAGCCAGCCACTCCAGAAGCAAAGACCAGGAGCGTGCATTAAAAAAAAAGAAAATGAAACGTAGCAAGGGAAACCACAGGGGTCGCAGCTGCGATCCCAGGCGACCCCTAAATGACGTCCCTGGAATTGTGTAAATTAGCATAAAAACAGGACATTGGGACTAAGGTGCTTTTAGCGTAGTGTCAAGGGTTTTGACCCATGTTGAATTATTAGACGAGGTAGATGTGGGGATGAGCTGTCGCCGTCCATCATTCTATCCCAGAACAAAGCTAAATCAATAGACTGGGTGGATGTGGGGATGAGCTGTCGCCGCCCATCATTCCATCCCAGAACCAGGAAAACCGCGTGGTTGTGTGCACACCAAAATGGTTGTCTAACCTGCCACCCATCAGTGCCAGCATGATGAACCGGAAGCGCCAGGGGTGAAAGGTGGTGCCAAAGGAAAAATAACAGTGTTGTTAGACCAAAAGCGCCTTAAAATCACCTTTGTTTTCCTGAATGCAAGCTTAAAGTGCCTATTTCGAACATTGCAGAATATTCAAAAATCTTACTGAACACAAGCAGACATCTGGCAGAATGAAGTGTTGTGTGCATACAAAATCTGGGAAGATGAAGAGCCCAAAACAATGTTTATAACAAAACTGGCTGAGCTGTGGATGTCAGCAGCTTAATTGAAATTGGATTTAAAACCACTAAAATCGAAATGTTTAAATTAAATGAGTGACCTGCTTTTGAGTGTCACATAGTTGCAACTGTTAAATGTCATGGTTTTGAACTTAGAATCAGCATTCTAGCTGCATGTGTAAAAATTGTAAGTTTGATTTAAACTGGGAACTAAAGTGACATTTAGCTGAATTCTGCCTGACAACTACCCCCGACAGGAGAAACCTGCTCAGCCACTCTTCCCAGGCCTAGCTGCATCCTGCTGCCCCTGCCAAAAGGAGATGACACCTCTCTGATTGGGTTAGGGGAGGAGCACCTGGGGACTGCAGGAAGTTGAACAAAGCCCTTTCCTGGACTCAGGCAAATGTATATTGGGGGGGTCGTAAATGGCTTCCTCTTGGGAGAAACTGGGAGGGGCAGTGCCTCTACTAGCAAATTGAGCTTGGGGGAAGTGGATAAACCAGTTATTCCACCATGTGATGTGGGAAGCCACACCCCTTTTTGACCAGGGCATAATTTAAAAAAGATAGATAACTCATAGTGCGGACTGGTCAAAATTATACAAATAATATCATTATTCTTGGGATTTTTCCGTGCACATTTTAAGAGGTGTTAGGACCCTGTGGTGTATTCTGGGGGGTTGCTAGCGGAAAATAGGGTCTTACTCCAAATGTCTGCATGTTAAAAATCTGACACTTCATCAATTAATGTCCATACTCCTTGCGCACATTTGTGTAATTTTTGGTACATGTCCGATATTGGTAAACCGACCAAAAAGCGCAAAATGTTGTCATTTCTGAATTCCAGCTCGCAGGAACATGGGGCTTGAACAGAGACCTGTCTTAATTCATCTGTAATATGTACATGTAATGTCAACCACGTGTGTATCTGGGAAATATGTATTTGAATCAAATATAGATTTGTGGGCAAATTGACCAGGGGAGGATCCTCTGACCCCATAAACAGACCTCATCATGATGACAATCCATTTCCTTCCCCCAATCATAGGAGAGGGGAGAATTGGGCCAATGACAAGTGAGAGGGGCAGGCTTAGCTAGGCCCAGGCACACACCCATTTTCAAAACACATAAAAAGTGCCACTGAAACCCAGGTAGGGACATTCACTTTCCACTTTCTTGCGGGACGCTTTGTTGGGAGACTTCAGACTTCACATCCAGAGATCCAGACTTCAAATCCATCAATCTCCAGAGACCAGAAATTTACTCCAGAATTTGTAGCATAGAGGCCTGAATCCACAAGCTGAATCCTCTTCAGCAGGCCTCAAAACCAACCAAACTATTCAACAGCCGGGCGAGCTGTTTGAATTTTTTGCCAAGAACTTTTGCAAGAACCTGTAGCAGTATCCAAAAAGTAGTGCTGTATCCAGAACCAGAGAGAACCACAAACCAGACCGTTGTGAGCATAACCGGTGCTTGAAAGACCCAGAGAGCAGAGCTGACCCAGATAGCCGGGACTTCAGAACCACCCGCCGGAAGTCCAGTCCAAACTGACCAAACCTTGATGGCTTATTTCAAAAATATAGTGTGAGTACTCACTGTGCAAAACCAATCTCTTAGTTTAAAATAATCTAATCCAAACTATTTTATCCTATTAGAACTGCCTCCTAGAATCGTGTCATTCTGTCATCTTTAAACCTGAAAACTGTCATCTGTGATTCTGAGCTGTAAACTTTCAAATCCGAAAAACTACCTTGACTAAATCTGCCGTATCTCCGGAACCGTTTGTGCTAGAGCGAGTTTTAACTGTCATCTTAAAGTTAGGATTTTAAGCTTTCCAACGAACCTAGAACCGACTTCCTACTCCTTATAGTGCCTCCGTAATTACACTCGACGTGCGTGACTAATTTGCCGCAATTTGACATTTTGCACAATTTCAGCCACGTGTAAAAATCAGCAGCTCCTTGCTTTCCTTTGCTAACATTCGTTTTAACCTGCTAGTTACTCATAGAGCATTGCTAAAGTGAGCCTGAACTAATATAAACTAGATGTCACACACCCTGAACCTCTAGAGGGAATTTAAAGCATTTTTAGCACATTTCTCACTTTATTGTCATCCCATTCAAAGCATTTTGGGCCTGTGTTTCAAACTTCTACCTGTTTTCCTCTAAGCTTGCTAGGGGGAACTGAATTATATTGTTTGCATTCCTGAGAACTGTATGCTCTCCTTTTCATCTCCTTACATTGCATAGGGGGGGAGTGAATTGTCATGTTGGGTGTCCTGACCCACGTTTAAGCTATCATGCTGCAACATTTGGTGCTGTGGGCTTAGAAAATTCAAGATGGCGGAAAACCCACATGTGCGCCGAAATCCAGGAAAGCTGCGCAGTTTGTGCGCACACTAAAATGGTTGCCTCACTTGCCACCCACCAGTGCGAGAATGAAAGGCCGGGTTGCCATGAGGGAAATGGGTTGCCAAAGGAAAAACAGTAGCGCCGGTTAGCTTCAAAGCGCTTTAAAACCACCATTGGACTACCCGGACAGTAGTCTGAAACCATTGGGAATGGCAATGCTGATTGCCAAATGCAACCTAGAATTGTTGGGAATTCATTTTCTTAAATCACAAAAATGGGTGCAGTACCAGTGCTCACCACTATCCAAAAGCCGGCAGTTTAAAACCACCCTGTGTTTCTCTGAAGGCAAGCCAAAGTGCCTATTCAAACATTGCAATATGTGCAAAATATTCACTGAACACCAGCAGACATTTGGTAGAATGGAGTTTTGTGTGCCTACAAAATCTGGGAAATGAAGAGCCCAGAACAATGCTTATAACAAAACTGGCTGAGCTATGGAGTCAGCAGTTTAAGTTGCACTGGATTTAAAGACACTAACATCGAAAATGTTTAGATCAAATGAGTGACCTATGTTTGGTGTCACATGCCTTTGTAACTGTTGAAATGCCATAGTTTTGCACTTAGAATCAGCCTTCTACCTGCATATGTGAAAATGTTTAGTTTTATTTGAAGGCAGAAACTGGGGAACAAAAAGTGACATTTTATCTGAAACCTGGCTTAAGGAACTGAATTCTGCCTGGCAACTACCCCCATCAGGAGTGAAACTTGAGTCACAGCTGTGTTCCCAGGCCTAGCTGCCCTTTTGCTGCTCACACTAAGGATATACCATCTATCTGATAATTGAATTACCTGTGCTCTGCAGGAAAGTGAACAAAGCCCTGTCCTGGCTCAGGCAAAGGTTTTATTGGCAGGAGTCGTAAATGGTCGTAAAAAGTGGCTTCCTCCTGAGGAAAGGGGAGGGGCACTGCCTGTGAGAGCAAGCTGGCTTGGCAGAACTGGAACAACCAGAAATTCAACCTTGTGCTGAGGGTAAACCACACCCCTTTGGAGCCAGAACATAACTTTAAAAAGATGAATAACTCATAGAGCGGACATGTGAACATTTTATAAATGATACCATAATTCTTGTGATTTTTCTGCCCACATTTTAAGAGGTTTTTCGACCCGGTGGCGTGTTCAGGGGGGTTTTAGCGGAAAAGTGGATATTACTCTAAATGTGTGCATGTTAAAAATCTGAAACTTCATCAGTTAATGTCCGTACTCCCTGCGCACATGTATGTAAAGTTGGGTCAATGTCAGAAATTGCAAAATCAGTTAAAAAGTGAAATATGTGCCATTTCTGAATGCAAGCTCCCAGGAAGAGCAGAGTTTGAACAGGGGATACCTCCTGTAATGCATGATGGGTGCATATGATTTTAAAACAATATGTACCTCTGCAAATATGTATTTGTTTCAAATCTAGATTTGTGTGTAAGTTGACAGGAGGAGTGGACTATCTGCAAGCCATAAAATGACATCCCTCTGACTCACAGTTCATTCCCCAATCAAATGATAAATGGAAGTTTGACCAATTAGAAGCTGAGAGAGAGGTAGGGTCAGTGATGCTAGAACACACCCACATTCTAAACACATAAAAGCAGACAGACAGGACAGATAGGGAGCTTCAATTCCATTTGCTGCAACGCACTCTGCCGGACCATACAACATCCAGAGATCCAGACTTCAAATTCATCAAACCTCCAGAGAGCCAAACTAGAGACTTCAATCTATCCAGAACTAAGAGACCAGACCAGAGAGAAAGCAGTGCTGAATTGAATCCTCTTACAAATTGGGGGCTCGAGCCGAGACGTTGGGTTAGATTTACCATTTGTGCAGCTTAATACAGTGTGCTAACTGACGGGATACATACATCCGGTCGGATCACCACGCTGCATTACGCTGTGAAGCATTCCTCAAAAGGGACACTCCAAGAAAAGTTCTGTTCTGCAAAAATAAAATACTAACTTCTGTAAGTCAGGACAGAGACCAATCTCTAGAATGACGACCTTGGTAGATATGAAAATAGCCAGAGAGCACTTCTTACATAAGTTATTTGTGAGAGGTGAGTGGACTCACCAGGACCAAACAGTCTGGTTGCAGGCCATCATGCAACAGGTCACGGAAACAGGGTCAGATTTATGGAGAGATCAGGGTCCATTACATGTGGCCCTGAGTGAACTATATATGGCTCCTAAGGCCAAAGATGAACACGACAAGATTGTTAGGATAGCGGCATATTTATATTTATATATGGGAGCCATACAGAATAAATGTGCTGAAGGCCATGATCTGGCAAAAAGGCAACAGATGGCGTTAGAGAAGGCCCAATCTGACCTGGTCTCTTCTGAGCAGAGGCTGCAGAGGAGCCAGGAGTCAGAAGATGATAGTAGGCAGCACATCATTAAAATAAAGAAGGATATGGATGTGCTGCAACAGGAAAAGGTAGAACAGGATACTAGATTTCTGGCCCTGCAGAAGGAGCACCAAGACAGTTTGGACTCCTTACTGCAGAGCCAGAAAAAGCTGGAGCAACAATTAGACTTTAACAGGGCATGCACGGAGCAGGTAGCCACCCTGCAAAGTCATCTAGATAGAGTGAAGGTAGAGAGCAACAAGCTGATCTTGAAAGACCTGGATACCCAGGCAGAGTTTGATGAAGAACGCCAGAAAGCTGGTGCCTTTCAAAGGCAGAGGGACGACCTGGCGGCACAAATGCAGGCTCTTAGTCAGGAAAGAGACGCCTTAGGCCAGGAAGTCTGCCATTTAAAAAGAAAAATGGAAGAAAATCACCTGGCCCGCCAGGGACTGGGTGACTTCCAAAAAGAACACCAGAACTTGGTAGAGCACACCAGAAGGGTGGAAGATGCTCTAGCAAGAAAGGAGTAGGCCAATAGGGACACAGCTCAGGAGGTAACCCTCCTGCAGCAAAGACTGGCCCAGTTCTCCAGGACCACCCAGGAAGCACAGAGGGAAAATGAGGCCCTCTGTCAACACAATGATAGGCTCCAACAACAGGTAGCGATGCAGGAGAGACTGATAGAGTCGAGTAAGGCCTTAACAGAGGAACTGAAAGCACAAATGCAGGCTCTTGCATTGCAACAGGGAGCAGGGGCGGATAGAGATGAGGTCCGCTGGGAAAGAGAGACTCCTGACCATAACCGCAGGAGCCCTAACACCAGGGGCCTTCATCTTCCCCAGTCCCTGGACTCTACCACCCCCATGTCCCCTGGCGCACATGAGCACAGGGCCACAGGGATGGCAGATTACTATCCAGCTAAGAGTATGGGGCTCATAGGCCAGTACCACTCAGGAATGGAGGGGTGGGCATCCGGGTATGGGCACCCAAGTACAGTACAGTTCAATGGGGAACCCCAGGAGAGTAGGCCCATTAAGGGCATCCTGAAAACCTCTGCCCAGTTAGGTCAGTGGAGGGGGTACCCATCAAATCCTGGCAGCAAGGAGGAATCTGAAGACTCCTCTGAACTGCGCAGGACACAGGAGACCAGGTCCCCACATTCTGCCAGCCATTCCCAGGCTCGCAGAATCCGGGAAAACCTGGAAGAACAGACGGGAACCTCTGGGAGCAGTGCCTCTGAGTCCGAGGAAGAATGGACAAGGGTTACCCGAACCAAAAAGGCCAATAAGGCAAAAAGGGCCTTGCTTAAGGACCCCTTAAAGCAGATTAAGGCGATCAGGAGCGTCATCACGCCTTACCATAAGAATGCTAAGTATTCTGTTTGGGAGCACTTAGAGTTGTTTGAACAAATGATGGAGACTTTCCATTTGAAGGACAGCCAAAGCTGCATTCAATATGTAAAGTGGACCTTCTCCCCGGAATACTCCAGTTTCTTTGCGGGGCTGGAGGACCAAAATCATTTAAGATGGTCCACCTATAAGGCGGCCATCCTGAAACATTTTTCTGTTCACAGAAATCCTCAAGAGGCTCGCAAGGCAGCCTACAATTTGCAATGTGGGGAGGATCAGGCCCCACAAGAATTTGTGCAGGAGTTAAAGCGTGCTTTTGCACAGACCACAAGAAGGGTGCGCACAGATAGTAGAGAGTTTATAAATACGTTTTTCCATGCCTTGCCCAAATATATCATGACCCAGCTCGTGAGGGATTTTCATGAGAAAAGATCTTTAGACTGGGTCATTGAACAGGCTACCCGGATCTATGAGGTGCAGAAGCCCATAGAAAATAAAAGCAATGCCCAGAAAAACCCCAAAGCCAACAGCACCCCTGCTGCTGCCAAGGTGGCAGAGGTAAAGGTCACCCCCGTTTTGGATTTGGAGATGGGGGGGCCTAAAAACCTACCTGCACCTAATAATGCTAGGCCCAGAAGGTCCTCGGGCCAGTCACAGACAGGGAGCCAGGGAGGCAGCCCCACAAATGGGGTCCCTCGCTCTCCTGACTATGTAAGTCCTCGCTACAAGGGAAATCGACCCATCCTGGGTTATGTGTGGACTCCTCCAGCCCAGGGGGGGGGATCCAGCCAAGCACCTAACCCAGGGAACTTCCCTCCAAACTTCCCACAGGAGGGCAGAAATTTACCAAACCCTGGGCAGAACTTTTTCCCCAGATATCCACCCGACTTCCAACCCCAAAATCATCCATCCTTCTTTCCCCAATTCCCAGAGCCCAGACCACTGAATCCGGGAGAGGGGAGGCCAAGGGTGGAGGGGTACCCAAATCTTCCCAACCAGGGGTACTACCAAAGAAGGGACAGCTACCCTTCCCGGGATCAGCCCAGGGGAGAAAACAGGGCCCCGTATCAGCCTGAGCGGGTTTCCCAGTTAGAGCGCCAGGTTCAAAACATGGCGCGGGATCTGGGTCACATACTGAGGGCTCAGCAGAACCCTCAGATGGGCGTGCCGGCGCAGAACGCACCCAACTCTGGACCTGGTGCTCCAGAACAATGACGGGGGCAGCACCCCGATAACTCACCGGTTCCCAGGGAGGAGGCACAAAGGGAAGGGGGGTGTAAAGCCTTGGAGGAAGCTTCCTTCCTCACTTGTAAACAGCCCCTGGAAACCCAGGAACCGGAAACAAAATCTCTTGCCCCTGAAAGTCTGCCTCCTAAGGAGCAGAGGGGGGGTAGGAGAAACAAAAGACCCAAACAGACTCAGTTTGAGGAGGAGGTACAGATCTTCCAATTTGAGGGAGAGGGATCCTCAGAGGATCCTGAGAAAAGGATCTTCTCCTTCAGAGAGGGGGGAACTCCTCCCAAAGAAAAATGGGTCCCTAGGAATGCAAATCCAGACTGGGGAGATGTGGAGACTGAGCTACCGCCGCCCACCATCTCATCCCAGAACCAACAGCAAGGAAATCCCCGGGTTCAAACCCATACTGGGGACTGCCTCCAAAAAGGGGGGGGGCAGCCCAGAACTGGAACCAGGGGAACCCACAATGGCTCTGATCTCCAGTTGCCAAATTTTTCTTTCAGATTCCCAAGACTCTCCACAGAATTCTGCCCAAATCTCTTCGCTAGCGATGTCCAAAACCAGAAAATTAGCCCACCAGTTGTCCAAAAATGTGCATTATCTGTGCCCCCTTGAGGAGAAGGAGGGAAGATATTATGCCCCGGTACAAGTACAGGGGCAGGGTACAATCTCTGCACTGGTGGACACTGGATCTCAAGCTACCCTTCTGTCCAGAAGGGCCTTTGACGAACTGAATGCAGGAAGGGGAGAGAATTACCAAATTCCTCTCACCTCTCTTCCGGGACAACTACAGAACTTTGACGGGAAGGAAATTCCCGTTGAGGGGACTGCGGACTTGGACATTAAGATCGGGCGACACAAGTTGAAACACCCGGTCATAGTTGTGACCCCAGAGGGCACCCCTTGTTTACTAGGGAATGACCTCCTGAGAAGGTTGTCACCCCTAATAGATTGCGTAAACAAGGTCCTCTGGACCCAGACTAGCCGACCCATAAAATTAAAACAAAGTGTCAACCATGTTAGTTTAAACGGCACCTGCCACATGGTTGAACAAAAATCTGACCAAGTAGAATTTCACTTCCAGAACAACCAAATTCCAGACGTGACAGTAATAGCAGTAGGACAACAGACTGGTGATGGGGGGTCCTCTCTATTTCTGAAAATCAACCTTCCTTCCAGTCTAAAGTGGTATTCCACGCTGGAAGGAAACACTCTGAAATTCTATACCAATCCACAATCTGAAACTCCCACTCCTCTAGTCCAGAAAGATGTGAAATCAGCTCAGAGCCTGGCTGAGATTCAGCAAATTGGAGAGCAGTTGTTCATCCCTGTTCAGTTAAATGATGGGAAGGACTCTGTTCTCGCTCGAGTGTGTGTTAACAACGGTAAGAGCTTCATCAGCGAAGCCATGTTCCGCCAACTCCCAAAAGATCCAGCCATTCCCACCTTCAAACTGATAGACAAATGGGAGATGGACCTGGAAGCACCTAATTCCAAACATCTCCTGCCAAGCAGGTGTATGCTCAAAATCTCCATTGGCAACAAGAGCATAGTCCACAATTGTTGGGTCGTGCGAGACGTCCCTGCCGCCTTTTACTTAGGCAGTGACATTCTCAATCGCTTTGCCATTAGTTTGGACCTAATAAACTTCAAAGCTTGGTCCCGATTAGCGGATAATCCCATGGGCTTTGATGATCCAGAAAAAGCATTTAGGTCAGCTCAATTGCTACCTTATGCAGTTGAAATTCAGATCAAAGAGGAAGTCACCATCCCAGAAAGGACCCGACAATTCTCCCTGGAAGTGAAAGTTAAAAGAGGACAATATTTGCAAAACCCTGATGCTTACATACATCTAAATGCTTCTCTCCAACTGCAAGGGTTAGGGGTAAACCCAACTCCATTAGTCAACATAGAACATGACACCATTCTAATAGAGGTGGACAACAGCGACTTAAAGAGTATTACTCTAGCCGCAGGCACCATTATTGGAATGGCGGTTGATGACCGACATTTTTCCATAGATTTAGGAAATGAACTGTTAGGGCCAATCCCCCAGGACTGCTTTGACAGTGACAGTGATGACAATACAACACCAGACAGGATTTTTACCCGGCATGGGGGGAACTTCCTGGTGTACACTTCTTGCCCTTATGGTAAGGAAGATGTGACTTGTGACTTCAGGAGGGATGAGGTGATTTTCCAGGTCCATGAGGGCTGCCTTTCCCACCTGAAGCCTCCAGTCCAAATCAGCACTCTGACCAGGGACTTCTCCACCCAGCTGGAGGAGGCCGCTGAAATAGCCAAACCAGAAGTCTTTCCAGGCTTCAGGCAGATGGTGGAAGAGAGAGTCGACCTAGCTGATGCCTGTGTGACTCTGGAACAAAAGCAAAAGTTGAGACAAGTTTTCTTGGATTTCCAAGATCTCTTTGCGGTAGACTCATATGACTGTGGTCGCACCGACATCCACACAACCACAATCCCCACGGACCCTGGCATGACTCCAGTGTTTGTGAAGCAATATCGCTTGCCTCTCGCATCAATGGAGTCCCTTACTGAAATAATTAAGAACCTTGAGTCCCGGGGAATAATCCGTCCAGTCCACAGCACCTTCAATAATCCGGTGCTGGGAATATTGAAGCCAAACGGCCAGTGGAGACTCTGCGCCGACCTCAGGGAGCTCAACAAACGGGTCCATACTTCCCGATGGCCTCTGCCCTACATTGACCAAGGGCTGGCCCAGATCCAGGGGTCACAGGTATTCACTGCAATAGACCTGACCAATGGATACTGGACCGTGCCTGTCAGCAGGGAGGACCAATACAAACTGGCTTTTACCTTTGGGGGCCAGCAATACACATGGACCCGGACTCCCTTCGGATACCTTAACTCCGGTAATGAGTTCAATATTTTCCTACATAAGGCCATGCCCGACTTGGGTGCAAGGGGTAACCTGGCTTATGTAGATGATGTCCTCATCAAAAGTTCATCTGTGGAGGAACACATAGCGGAGATCCGTTATGTTCTGACGCAGTTGAGGGCCGCCGGAGCAAAACTTTCCTTTCAGAAAGCACAGTGGTGTAGAACCTGTGTTAATTTCCTGGGGCATGAGATTACTCCTCAGGGTCTCTGTCCCCAGGAAAAGAAAGTGGAAGCACTTCAGAAACTGAAAGACCCCACAACTCTGCGGGAACTAAGGAGCCTCCTTGGACTGACTAATTACAGCAGAAAGTTCATTGAGGGCTACGCAGAGATCACCAGACCCCTGATTCATCTCCTAAAGGGGGGGGTCAAGTGGGAATGGGGTCCAGAACAATCCGAGGCAGTAAGACAACTCAAGAGAAGCCTCTCACAAGCGCCTTGCCTAGCTTACCCTGTCAGAAACAAGGAGTTCTTCCTGGAGACAGGGTTCTCTAATACGTGCTTGACGGCCGTATTATACCAAAAGCATGACAAGGTCAATAAAGTAATCTCCTATGCGAGCAAAACTTTATCCTCTGTGGAGGAAAAATTCAACGATTGTGAGAAGGCACTCCTGGCAACGGTGTGGGCATTGAAGAATTACCGCCCGTTTATCCAGGGGGAACACATCATAGTGGAGACTCCACACCAGCCTCTGCAATATCTCCAAAGTGACAGAATCCGGGCCGGAAATGTGAGTAATTCCCGAATTACTTCCTGGATTCTGTCAATGCAAGGCTTTCCTGTGGAGGTCAGATATGGCCAAAACAAGAAGAGTCCCCTCGCGCAAGGTCTGGCTGACTTGCATGATTGTGCCAGAGAAAACTGTCTCGAGGACGAAAGTCTAAAAATAAAGGACAACATGGAGGCATACCTTAATTCCCCCCACAAAGTCTTTGAAGAAGACAAGTGTGAGGGAATGCCCACTGTCTATGTGGATGGATGCTCTTACCATGTTGACAACAACGGGGAGAAAGAACTGGTGGCCGGCGTAGGGAATGCATGGGTGAATGAGTCCCCAGAACCCTCCGCTGGATACAAAATTGGTCCCCGAAGTAGTCAGGTGGCAGAATTGATGGCTGTGCATCAGGCCATCCTCACTGCTGTCCAACATCAACTCCACGAACTGGTCATAATCACAGATTCGGATTATGTACGGAACGGGTTCGTGGAGCACCTGGCTAATTGGAAAACCAGAGGCATGTTATGTGCTAACAACAAACCCTTGAAACATGGGAAGTTGATCCAAAACATTGATGATCTGGTCACCTCGAACGAGATGACCATCTATTGGAAGAAGATCAAGGGTCATTCCAAAGTAGAGGGACCAGACAAAACTGGAAATGACTTAGCTGATCAGTTGGCCAAGACCGGGGCCATCCAAGGGGATCTAATTGAGATTGAGTCCCTGTTGGGGGAAATCCAGGTCACTGCTATCACTAGGTCCCAGACAAATGCTCACAACGACCTTTCAATTGCACAATGGAGTAAGGAGACCCCTGATGCTGATTTGATTACCGCTCAGAAGGGGGATCCAATTATTGGTAAATTTTACCAGCACCTTGAGGACCCTGAGAACTTTCCCCTGACGGATACCGATTACATTGGGAAAGAGGACCTAAGAGTGTTGATGAAATGTCCAAAAATGTTCCGAATCCAAGACGGTTTGCTGGTAAGGAAATCCAAAGCTGGCCACGATCAGTGGGTGGTTCCTACCTCATTCCGAAGCCTGATGTTAAGTCACGCCCATGATGCGGCCACCGCCGGTCATAGGGGGTTTCACACAACATTGGAAATCTTAAGAGAGGTTGCATACTGGCCACACATGGGCCAGGACCTCAACCAATATTTGAAGGGTTGTCTTGTGTGTGCACAATTTCAGCCGACATCCCTCACACACCGGGCACCTTTACAAAAGCGGGGGATGACACTGCCATGGTCAGATTTACAAATCGACTTTGTAGGCCCTGTGATTCGCTCGGCTAGGGGGAATAAGTACATGTTGACTGTGACATGCTTGTTTACCAAGTGGGTGGAATGTCTCCCAGCCCCAAACTGCAAGGCAGAAACGGCAGCTGCCTTGATGATTAACCACATCTTTTCCCGTTTTGGTCTACCTCAAAGGATTGAGTCAGACAGAGGTAGCCACTTCACCAGTGAAGTAATGACAAAGATGTGGGAGATACTGGGGGTCAAGAGAAAGCTGCATATTGCTTATAGACCAGCTTCTTCTGGGGCAGTAGAGAGATATAACCGGACAATTGTGAGCATATTAAAGAAGTTTGTGGCAGATTCTGGGCCAAGTTGGGATATCCGATTACCTCTGGTCCTAATGGCCATCAGATCTACCCCTTCATCTGCAACCAAAATGTCACCATTTGAGTTGATGACTGGACGCAAGATGGTGCTTCCTCAGCATTTGCTCTACAGGACCCAAGAGCAGACACTGATAAATGCCTCCACTACTCATGAGTACGTAGAGAATTTAAGGAAACACCTCCAACATGCTTTTGCTTATGCTCAGCGGAATCTAGAAAGATCGGCTGATAGCATGAAGACCCATTATGACCTGAAAACTTCCAGGAAGGAATATCAGGTGGGAGACCGGGTCTATCTATACAACTTCCAAAGGAACCAGGCCAAGCAGCGCAAATTTTTGCCTACATGGAAGGGACCCTTTGAGATCGTCGATAAGATCTCCCCTGTGGCCTACAAGATCCGCATCCCCAAAGGCGGTTCGGCAGAGGGTGAAGACAAGTGGGTCCACATAAACCAGTTGAAATGTTGCCATCCCAGGCACACTCTGCAACAACTGGAGGAATCCTCTGGAATCCTAGCGGGTACTGTCTCAGACTAATTCAGTTCCAACCATAAAACATACCACATCTAGTCTCTAAAATATTGTGATTTGCATGAAACTGTCTCTTAGTTATACTGTTTTTTTTTCAAAATAAGAATGTAATGTTTCGTTATGATGAAATGCATATGCTGCCCCACTATCTCAACAGTGGTGGAAAAACGTCTATGAGTATGTATTGCCGCTCTTCCTTTGTCGTCCTAGGAGAAAGAAAACCTGAAGACGGGCCAAGGAGGACGATCCGGAGACCGGGAACGAAGATCCGATGGGCCCAGTGGACCGCCCAATACTCCCATCAGGACTGGCGAGGAGAACCGATCGATCAGTACCGGATGGAGAAGAAGATGCTGAACTATGCCATCTACAGAAGAGGAAGAAGATTATGCGGACAGACCGGTGCGTGGGTCAAAACCCTTGGGCACGCGACTCCCCATCGACTCAAATTCAAAGTGTAGTCGCGTGGGGGGGCTTGTTGGGTGTCCTGACCCACGTTTAAGCTATCATGCTGCAACATTTGGTGCTGTGGGCTTAGAAAATTCAAGATGGCGGAAAACCCACATGTGCGCCGAAATCCAGGAAAGCTGCGCAGTTTGTGCGCACACTAAAATGGTTGCCTCACTTGCCACCCACCAGTGCGAGAATGAAAGGCCGGGTTGCCATGAGGGAAATGGGTTGCCAAAGGAAAAACAGTAGCGCCGGTTAGCTTCAAAGCGCTTTAAAACCACCATTGGACTACCCGCACAGTAGTCTGAAACCATTGGGAATGGCAATGCTGATTGCCAAATGCAACCTAGAATTGTTGGGAATTCATTTTCTTAAATCCCAAAAATGGGTGCAGTACCAGTGCTCACCACTATCCAAAAGCCGGCAGTTTAAAACCACCCTGTGTTTCTCTGAAGGCAAGCCAAAGTGCCTATTCAAACATTGCAATATGTGCAAAATATTCACTGAACACCAGCAGACATTTGGTAGAATGGAGTTTTGTGTGCCTACAAAATCTGGGAAATGAAGAGCCCAGAACAATGCTTATAACAAAACTGGCTGAGCTATGGAGTCAGCAGTTTAAGTTGCACTGGATTTAAAGACACTAACATCGAAAATGTTTAGATCAAATGAGTGACCTATGTTTGGTGTCACATGCCTTTGTAACTGTTGAAATGCCATAGTTTTGCACTTAGAATCAGCCTTCTACCTGCATATGTGAAAATGTTTAGTTTTATTTGAAGGCAGAAACTGGGGAACAAAAAGTGACATTTTATCTGAAACCTGGCTTAAGGAACTGAATTCTGCCTGGCAACTACCCCCATCAGGAGTGAAACTTGAGTCACAGCTGTGTTCCCAGGCCTAGCTGCCCTTTTGCTGCTCACACTAAGGATATACCATCTATCTGATAATTGAATTACCTGTGCTCTGCAGGAAAGTGAACAAAGCCCTGTCCTGGCTCAGGCAAAGGTTTTATTGGCAGGAGTCGTAAATGGTCGTAAAAAGTGGCTTCCTCCTGAGGAAAGGGGAGGGGCACTGCCTGTGAGAGCAAGCTGGCTTGGCAGAACTGGAACAACCAGAAATTCAACCTTGTGCTGAGGGTAAACCACACCCCTTTGGAGCCAGAACATAACTTTAAAAAGATGAATAACTCATAGAGCGGACATGTGAAAATTTTATAAATGATACCATAATTCTTGTGATTTTTCTGCCCACATTTTAAGAGGTTTTTCGACCCGGTGGCGTGTTCAGGGGGGTTTTAGCGGAAAAGTGGATATTACTCTAAATGTGTGCATGTTAAAAATCTGAAACTTCATCAGTTAATGTCCGTACTCCCTGCGCACATGTATGTAAAGTTGGGTCAATGTCAGAAATTGCAAAATCAGTTAAAAAGTGAAATATGTGCCATTTCTGAATGCAAGCTCCCAGGAAGAGCAGAGTTTGAACAGGGGATACCTCCTGTAATGCATGATGGGTGCATATGATTTTAAAACAATATGTACCTCTGCAAATATGTATTTGTTTCAAATCTAGATTTGTGTGTAAGTTGACAGGAGGAGTGGACTATCTGCAAGCCATAAAATGACATCCCTCTGACTCACAGTTCATTCCCCAATCAAATGATAAATGGAAGTTTGACCAATTAGAAGCTGAGAGAGAGGTAGGGTCAGTGATGCTAGAACACACCCACATTCTAAACACATAAAAGCAGACAGACAGGACAGATAGGGAGCTTCAATTCAATTTGCTGCAACGCACTCTGCCGGACCATACAACATCCAGAGATCCAGACTTCAAATTCATCAAACCTCCAGAGAGCCAAACTAGAGACTTCAATCTATCCAGAACTAAGAGACCAGACCAGAGAGAAAGCAGTGCTGAATTGAATCCTCTTACAGTCAAGGAAAAGTGATCACATTGTCTTTTGTTGAAGCCATATCCAGTTATTTTCTGGACTGCATTTCATTCATCATTCATTGTCCTTGAAGCCATAAAGGCATTCTCTACCGCCTTATTTTTCTTTTCCTATTCATAAGTAACCAAGAACTGTGCTACTGTAGGATTACCTATTGCTGATTACTGCTCATATTCACAAGTGTGCTATCAATTATCAATTTATTTATAGAAGTGTGATATATATATATTGTTTAATTTTTCAAATAAACCTTTTAAATTTGCAAAACAAATCTACTTCTTGGCTCAGTGGGGTCAGGGGGATTCTAAGAGAGGGGTGTTATACATAGGTTCATCATCCAGATTATAACTTGCCATAAAAATATATAAATAAGGGCTTCCCTTGGGCATCCCAGACAAGGCACTGACTTAGTGGTATTGCTTGATTGGAGTCACTTACAAAGTGGGGGCTCGTGCCGGTCAATTCTGGGTTAGATTTACCACTTGTGCAGCTTAAAACAGTGTACTAACTGACGGGATACATACATCCGGTCGCTGTAAAGCACTCCTCAAAGGAACGCTCTAAGGAAAAGGTCTGTTTTGCAAAATAAAATACAAACTTCTGTAAGTCAGGAAGGAACTCAAATCTCCAGAATGACGACACTGGTAGACATCAAAATAGCCAGAGAGCACTTCTTACATAAGCTATTTGTGAGAGGTGAGTGGACACATCAGGACCAAACGGTCTGGTTGCAGGCAATCGCGCAACAGGTCACTGAAACAGGGTCAGATATATGGAGAGATCAGGGTCCATTACATGTGGCCCTGAGTGAATTATATATGGCCCCTAAAGCCAAAGATGAATACAATAAGATTGTTAGGATAGCGGCATATTTGTATCTATATATGGGAGCCATGCAGGATAAATGTGCTGAAGGCCAAGATCTGGCAAATAGGCGACAGATTGCGTTAGAGAAGGCCCAATCTGATCGGGACTCTTCTGAGCAGAGGCTGCTCAGGAGCCAGGAGTCAGAAAATGACAGCAGACAGTACATCACTAAAATAAAGGAGGATATGGATATGCTGCAACAGGAAAAGGCTGACCAGGATACCATATTTCTGGCCTTGCAGAAGGAGTACCAAGAAGGTTTGGACTCCCTACTGCAGAGCCAGAAAAAGCTGGAGCAACAACTGGACTTCAACAGGGCATGCACAGAGCAGGTAGCCACCCTGCAAATTCAATTAGACAGAGAGAAAGAGGAAAGCAATAAATTGATTCTGAAAGACCTGGATACCCAGGCAGAGTTTGATCAGGAGCGCCAGAAAGCTGGTGCCTTCCAAAGGCAAAGGGACGACCTGGCGGCAGAGATGCATACTCTTAGTCAGGAAAGGGACACCTTAGGCCAGGAAGTCTGCCATTTAAAAAGAAAAACTGCAGAAAATCATGTGGCCCTCCAGGGGCTGGGTGACCTCCAAAAAGAGCATCAGAACTTGTTAGAGCACACCAGGAAGGTGGAAGATGCTCTGGCAAGAAAGGAGCAGGCCAGTAGGGATGGGACTCAGGAGGTAACCAACCCTCCTGCAGCAAAGACTGGCCCAGTACTCCAGGACCAATCAGGAGGCACAGAGAGAGAATGAGGCTCTCTGCCAGCACAATGATAGGCTCCAGCAACAGGTAGCGATGCAGGAGAGACTGATAGAGTCTAGTAAGGCCTTAACTGAGGAACTGAAGACGCAGGCTCTTGCATTGCAACAGGGAGCAGGGGCTGACAGAGATGAAGTTCGCTGGGAAAGGGAAACGCCTGAGCATAACCTCAGGAGCTCTAGTACCGGAGGCCTTCATCTCTCTTAGTCCCTGGACTCTACCACCCCCATGTCCCCTGGCGCACATGAGCACAGGGCCACAGGGATGGCAGATTACTATCCAGCCAAAAGTATGGGGCTCATAGGCCAGTACCACCCAGGAATGGAGGGGCGGGCATCCGGGTATGGGCACCCAAGCACAGTGCAATTTAGTGGGGAACCCCAGGAGAGTAGGCCCATTAAGGGCATCCTGAAAACCTCTGCCCAGTTAGGTCAGTGGGGGGGTACCCATCAAATCCTGGCAGCAAGGAGGGATCTGAAGACTCCTCTGAGCGTTACAGGACACAGGAGACCAGGTCCCCACATTCTGCCAGCCATTCCCAGGCTCGCAGAATCTGGGAAAACCTGGAAGATCAGACGGGCACCTCTGGGAGCAGTGCTTCGGAGTCAGAGGATGAATGGACCAGGGTGACCCGAACCAAAAAGGCCAATAAGGGAAAAAGGGCCTTGCTTAAGGACCCATTGAAACAAATAAAGGCAATAAGGAGTGTCATCACGCCTTATCATAAGAACGCCAAGTATTCTGTTTGGGAACACTTGGAGCTCTATGAGCAAATGATGGAGACTTTCCATTTGAAGGACAGCAGTAGCTGCATCCAGTACGTCAAATGGACATTCTCCCCAGAATACTCCAGTTTCTTTGCAGGGCTGGAGGACCAAAACCATTCAAGATGGTCCGCATATAGGGCGGCCATCTTGAAACATTTTTCTGTTCATAGAAATCCTCAAGAGGCTCACAAGGCAGCCTACAATTTGCAATGTGGGGAGGATCAGGCCCCACAAGAATTTGTGCAAGAATTGAAGCGTGCCTTTGCGCAGACCACCAGAAGGGTGTGCACGGACAGCAGAGAATTTGTCAATACTTTTTTCCATGCCTTGCCCAAATACATCATGACCCAGCTAGTGAGAGATTTTCACGAGAAGAGGTAACTAGACTGGGTCATTGAACAGGCTACCCGGATCTATGAGGTGCAGAAGCCCATAGAAAATAAAAGTAATGTGCAGAAAAACCCCAAAACCAACAGCACCCCTGCTGCTGCCAAGGTGGCGGAGGTAAAGGTTGCCCCCGTTTTAGATTTGGAGATGGGGGGCCTAAAAACCTGCCTGCACCAAATAATTCACAGCCCAGAAGGCCCTCGGGCCAGTCACAGACAGGGAGTGGAGGAGGTAGTCCCACAAATGGGGTCCCCACGCTCCCCTGATTATGTAAGTCCCCGCTACAAGGGAAACCGACCCATCCTGGGTTATGTGTGGACTCCTCCAGCCCAAGGGGGGGGATCCAGCCAAGCACCTGACCCAGGGAACTTCCCTCCTAATTTCCCCCAGGAGGGCAGAAATTCACCAAATCCTGGGCAGAACTTTTTTCCGAGGTATCCACCCAATTTCCAGCCCCAAAATCATCCATCCTTCTTTCCCCAATTCCCTGAGCCCAGACAACCTAATCCGGGAGAGGGGAGGCCAAGGGTGGAGGGGTACCCAAATCTTCCCAATCCGGGGGATTACCAGAGAAGGGATAGCTACCCTTCCCGGGATCAGCCCAGGGGAGAAAATAGAGCCCCGTATCAGCCTGAGCGGGTTTCACAACTTGAGCGCCAGGTCCAAAATATGGCACGAGATCTGGGTCACATACTGAGGGCTCAACAGAACCCTCAGATGAGCATGCCACCGCAGAATGCCCCAAACTCTGGGCCTGGTGCTCCAGAACAATGACGGGGGCAGCACCCCGATAACCCACCGGTTCCCAGGGAGGAGGCGGAAGGGGGGTGTAAAGCCTTGGAGGAAGCTTCCTTCCCAACTTGTAAACAGCCCCTGGAAAACCAGGAACCGGAAACAAAATCTCCTACCCCTGAAAGTCTGCCACCCAAAGAGCAAAGAGGAGGTAGGAGAAACAAAGGACCCAAACAGACCCATTTTGTGGAGGAGGTACAGGTCTTCCAATTTGAGGGAGAGGGATCCTCAGAGGATCCTGGGAAAAGGATCTTCTCCTTCAGAGATGGGGGAACCCCTCCCAAGGAAAAATGGGTCCCAAGAGATTCCAATCCAGACTGGATAGATGTGGGGATTGAGCTGTCGCCGGCCATCATTCTATCCCAGATCCAACAAAACCAAAAACCCCTGTTTCAAACCCATCCTGGTGACTGCCCCCAAACAGGCAGGGGCGGCCCAGAACCAGGGGAACCTAAAACCGAATCAACAGACTGGGTAGATGTGGGGATTGAGCTGTCGCCGCCCATCATTCTATCCCAGAACCCACCATACTGAAATCCCCTGGTTCAAACCCATCCTGGTGACTGCCTCCAAAAGGGGGGGAGGGGGCGGCCCAGAACCGGAACCAGGGGAACCCACAATGGCTCTGATCTCCAGTTGCCAACTTTTTCTTTTAGATTGCCAAGGCTCTCCACAGAATTCTGCCCAAATCTCTTCTCTTGCAATGTCCAAAACCAGAAAATTGGCCCACCAGTTATCCAAAAATGTGCATCATCTGTGCCCCCTTGAGGAGAAGGAGGAAAGATATTATGCCCCGGTACAAGTACAGGGGCAGGGTACAATTTTGGCACTGGTGGACACTGGATCCCAAGCTATCCTTCTGTCCAAAAGGGCCTTTGTTGAACTGAATTCAGGTAGGGGGGAGAAGTACCAAATTCCCCTCACCTCTCTTCCTGGACAACTCCAGAACTTTGACGGGAAGGAAATTCCCGTCGAGGGGACTGCAGATTTGGACATCAAAATTGGGCGACACAAGGTGAAACACCCGGTCATTGTAGTGACTCCAGAGGGCACCCCTTGTTTACTAGGGAATGACCTCCTGAGAAGGTTGTCACCCCTAATAGATTGCGTGAACAAGGTCCTCTGGACCCAGACTAGCCCACCAATAAAATTAAAACAGAGTGTCAACCATGTTAGTTTAAATGGCACCTGCCACATGGTTGAACAAAAATCTGACCAAGTAGAATTTCACTTCCAGAACAACCAAACTCCAGACGTGACAGTAATAGCAGTAGGACAACAGACTGGTGATGGGGGGTCCTCTCTATTTCTGAAAATCAACCTTCCTTCCAGTTTAAGGTGGTATTCCACAATGGAAGGAAACACTCTGAAATTCTTTACCAATCCACATTCAGACACTCCCACTCATATAGTCCAGAAAGATGTGAAATCAGCTCAGAGCCTGGCTGATATTCAGCAAATTGGAGAGCAGTTGTTCATCCCTGTTCAGTTAAATGATGGGAAGGACTCTGTTCTCGCTCGAGTGTGTGTGAACAACGGTAAGAGCTTCATCAGCGAAGCCATGTTCCGCCAACTCCCAAAAGATCCAGCCATTCCCACATTCAAACTGATAGACAAATGGGAAATGGACCTGGAAGCACCCAATTCCAAACATCTCCTGCCAAACAGGTGTATGCTCAAAATCTCCATTGGCAAGAAGAGCATAGTCCATAATTTTTGGGTCGTGCGAGACGTCACTGCTGCCTTTTACTTAGGCAGTGACATTCTCAATCGCTTTGCCATTAGTTTGGACCTAATAAACTTCAAAGCATGGTCCCGATTAGCGGATAATCCCATGGGCTTTGATGATCCAGAAAAAGCATTTAGGTCAGCTCAATTGCTACTTTATGCAGTTGAAATTCCGCTTAAAGAGGAAATCACCATCCCAGAAAGGACCCGACAATTCTCCCTGGAAGTGAAAGTTAAAAGAGGACAAAAATTGAAAAACCCTGATGCTTATATTCATCTAAATGCTTCTCTCCAACAGCAAGGGTTAGGGGTAAACCCAACACCATTAGTCACCATAGAACATGACACCATTCTAATAGAGGTGGATAACAGCGACTTAAAGAGTATTACTCTAGCCGCAGGCATCATTATTGGAATGGCGGTTGATGACCGACATTTCTCCATTGATTTAGGAAATGAATCCCCAAGGACTGTTTTGACAGTGATGACAATACAACACCAGACAGGATTTTCACCCGGCATGGGGGGGAACTTCCTGGTGTACACTTCTTGCCCTTATGGTAAGGAAGATGTGACTTGTGCCTTCAGGAGGGATGAGGTGATTTTCCAGGTCCATGAGGGCTGCCTTTCCCACCTGAAGCCTCCAGTCCAAATCAGCACTCTGACCAGGGACTTCTCCACCCAGCTGGAGGAGGCCGCTAAGATAGCTAAACCAGAAGTCTTTCATGGCTTCAGGCAGATGGTGGAAGAGAGAGTCAACCTAGCTGATGCCTGTGTGACTCTGGAACAGAAGCAAAAGTTGAAACAAGTTTTCTTGGATTTCCAAGATCTCTTTGCGGTAGACTCATATGACTGTGGTCGCACCGACATCCACACAACAACAATTCCCATGGACCCTGGAATGACTCCAGTGTTTGTGAAGCAATATCGTTTGCCTCTCGCATCCATGGTGTCCCTTACTGAAATAATTAAGAACCTTGAGTCCCGGGGAATAATCTGTCCAGTCCACAGCACCTTCAATAATCCGGTGCTGGGAATATTGAAGCCAAACGGCCAGTGGAGACTCTGTGCCGACCTTAGGGAGCTCAACAAACGGGTCCATACTTCCCGATGGCCTCTACCCTACATTGACCAAGGGCTGGCCCAGATTCAGGGGTCACAGGTATTCACTGCCATAGACCTGACCAATGGATACTGGACCGTGCCTGTCAGTAGGGAGGACCAATACAAACTGGCTTTTACCTTTGGGGGCCAGCAGTACACATGGACCCGGACTCCCTTCGGATACCTCAACTCCGGCAATTAATTCAACATTTTCCTACATAAGGCCATGCCCGACTTGGGTGCGAGGGGTAACCTGGCTTATGTAGATGATGTCCTCATCAAAAGTTCATCTGTGGAAGAACACATAGCGGAGATATGTTCTAACACAGTTGAGGGTCGCCGGAGCAAAACTTTCCTTTCAGAAAGCACAGTGGTGTAGAACCCGTGTTAATTTCTTGGGGCATGAGATTACTCCTCAGGGTCTCTGTCCCCAAGAAATGAAAGTGGAAGCACTCCAGAAACTGAAGGATCCCACAACTCTGCTGGAACTAAGGAGCCTCCTTGGACTGACTAACTACAGCAGAAAGTTCATTGAGGGCTACGCAGAGATAACTAGACCCCTGATTCATCTCCTGAAGGGGGGGGTCAAGTGGGAATGGGGTCCAGAACAATCCGAGGCAGTAAGACAACTCAAGAGAAGCCTCTCACAAGCGCCTTGCCTAGTTTACCCTGTCAGAAACAAGGAGTTCTTCCTGGAGACAGGGTTCTCTAATACGTGCTTGACGGCAGTATTATACCAAAAGCAAGATAAGGTCAATAAAGTAATCTCCTATGCGAGCAAAACTTTATCCTCGGTGGAGGAAAAATTCAACGATTGTGAGAAGGCACTCCTGGCAACGGTGTGGGCATTGAAGAATTACCGCCCGTTTATCCAGGGGAAACACATCATAGTGGAGACTCCACACCAGCCTCTGCAATATCTCCAAAGTGACAGAATCCGGGCCGGAAATGTGAGTAATTCCCAAATTACTTCCTGGATTCTGTCAATGCAAGGCTTTCCTGTGGAGGTCAGATATGGCCAAAACACGAAGAGTCCCCTCGCGCAAAGGTCTGGCTGACTTGCATGATTGTGCCAGAGAAAACTGTCTCGAGGACGAAAGTCTAAAAATCAAGGACAACATGGAGGCATACCTTAATTCCCCACACAAAGTCTTTGAAGAAGACAAGTGTGAGGGAATGTCCACTGTCTATGTGGACGGATGCTCTTACCATGTTGACAACAACGGGGAAAAATAATTCGTGGCCGGCGTAGGGAACGCATGGGTGAATGAGTCCCCAGAACCCTCCGCTGGATACAAAATTGGTCCCCGAAGTAGTCAGGTGGCAGAATTGATAGCTGTGCATCAAGCCATCCTCAGTGCTGTCCAACATCAACTCCACAAACTGGTCATAATCAGAGATTCGGATTATGTACGGAACGGGTTCGTGGAGCACCTGGCCAATTGGAAAACCAGAGGCATGTTATGTGCTAATAACAAACCCCTGAAACATGGGAAGTTAATCCAAAATATTGATGATCTGGTCACATCGAATGGGATGACCATCTACTGGAAAAAGATCAAGGGTCATTCCAAAGTAGAGGGACCAGACAAAACAGGAAATGACCTAGCTGATCAGCTGGCCAAAACCAGGGCCATCCAAGGGGATCTAATCGAAATAGAGTCCCTGTTGGGGGAAATCCAGGTCACTGCTATCACTAGGTCCCAGACAAATGCTCACAATGATCTTTCAACTGCACAATGGAGTAAGGAGACCCCTGATGCTGATTTGATTACAGCTCCGAAGGGGGATTCAATAATTGGTAAGTTTTACCAACACATTGAGGACCCTGAGAACTTTCCCCTGACGGATACCGATTACATCGGGAAAGAGGACCTAAGAGTGTTGATGAAATGTCCAAAAATGTTCCGAATCCAAGACGGGTTGTTGGTAAGGAAATCCCAAGCTGGCCATGATCAGTGGGTGGTTCCTACCTCATTCCGAAGTCTGATGTTAAGTCACGCCCATGATGCGGCCACCGCCGGTCATAGGGGATTTCACACAACACTGGAAATCTTAAGAGAGGTTGCATACTGGCCACACATGAGGCAGGACCTCGACCAATACTTGAAGGGGTGTCTTGTGTGTGCACAATTTCAGCCATCATCCCTCACACACCGTGCGCCTCTCCAAAAGAGGGGGATGACACTGCCATGGTCAGATTTGCAAATCGACTTTGTAGGCCCTGTAATTCGCTCGTCTAGAGGAAACACGTACATGTTGACCGTTACATGCTTGTTTACCAAGTGGGTGGAATGTCTCCCGGCCCCAAACTGCAAGGCAGAAACAGCAGCTGCCCTGATGATTAACCACATCTTTTCCCGTTTTGGTCTACCTCAAAGGATTGAGTCAGACAGAGGTAGCCATTTCACCAGCGAGGTAATGACAAAGATGTGGGAGATACTAGGGGTCAAAAGGAAGTTACATATTGCTTACAGGCCAGCTTCTTCTGGAGCAGTAGAGAGATACAACCGAACCATTGTGAGCATCTTAAAAATGTTTGTGGCAGATTCTGGGCCAAGTTGGGATATCCGATTACCTCTGGTCCTAATGGCCATCAGATCTACCCCTTCATCTCACCATGTCACCATTTGAGTTGATGACCGGACGCAAGATGGTGCTTCCCCAGCATCTGCTCTACAGAACCCAAGAGCAAACGTTGATAAATGCCTCCACAACTCTTGAGTATGTGGAGAATTTAAGGAAACACCTCCAACATGCTTTTACCTATGCTCAGCGGAATCTAGAAAGTTCAGCTGATAGCATGAAAACCCACTACGACCTGAAAACCACCAGGAAAGTATACGAGGTGGGGGACCAGGTCTATCTATACAATTTCCAAAAGAACCAGGCCAAACAGCGAAAATGTTTGCCTACATGGAAGGGACCGTTTGAAATTATAGACAAGATCTCCCCTGTAGTGTATAAGACCGCATCCCCAAAGGTAGTCTGGCGGAAGGGGAAGACAAGTGGGTACATATAAATCAGCTGAAGTGTTGCCATCCCAGGCACACTCTGCAGCAACTGGAGGAGTCCTCTGCAATACCACCCATACTGGGTGGATGTGGGGATGAGCTGTCGCCGCCCATCATTCCATCCCAGAACCAGGAAAACCGCGCGGTTGTGTGCACACCAAAATGGTTGTCTATCCTGCCACCCATCAGTGCCAGCATGATGGACCGGAAGCGCCAGGGGTGAAAGGTGGTGTCAAAGGAAAAATAACAGTGTTGTTAGACCAAAAGCGCCTTAAAATCACCTTTGTTTTCCTGAATGCAAGCTCAAAGTGCCTATTTCGAACATTGCAGGATATTCAAAAATCTTACTGAACACCAGCAGACATCTGGCAGAATGAAGTGTTGCGTGCATACAAAATCTAGGAAGATGAAGAGCCCAAAACAATGTTTATAACAAAACTGGCTGAGATGTGGATGTCAGCAGCTTAATTGAAATTGGATTTAAAGCCACTAAAATCGAAAGGTTTAAATTAAATGAATGACCTACTTTTGAGTGTCACAGTTGCAACTGTTAAATGTCATGGTTTGAACTTAGAATCAGCATTCTAGCTGCATGTGTAAAAATTGTAAGTTTGATTTAAACTGGGAACTAAAGTGACATTTAGCTGAATTCTGCCTGACAACTACCCCCGACAGGAGAAACCTGCTCAGCCACTCTTCCCAGGCGTAGCTGCATCCTGCTGCCCCTGCCAAAAAGAGATGACACCTCTCTGATTGGGTTAGAGGAAGAGCACCTGGGGACCGCAGGAAGTTGAACAAAGCCCTGTCCTGGACTCAGGCAAATGTTATACTGGGGGGGTCGTAAATGGCTTCCTCTTGGGAGAAACTGGGAGGGGAGGTGCCTCTGCTAGCAAACTGAGCTTGGGGGAAGTGGATAAACCAGTTATTCCACCATGTGATGTGGGAAGCCACACCCCTTTTTGACCAGGGCATCATTTTAAAAAGATAGATAACTCATAGTGCGGACTGGTCAAAATTATATAAATAATATCATTATTCTTGGGATTTTTCCGTGGACATTGTAAGAGGTGTTAGGACCCTGTGGTGTATTCTGGGGGGTTGCTAGCGGAAAATAGGGTCTTACTCCAAATGTCTGCATGTTAAAAATCTGACACTTCATCAATTAATGTCCATACTCCTTGCGCACATTTGTGTAATTTTTGGTAAATGTCCGATATTGGTAAACCGACCAAAAAGCGCAAAATGTTGTCATTTCTGAATCCCAGTTCGCAGAACATGGGGCTTGAACAGAGACCTGTCTTAATTCATCTGTAATATGTACATGTATTGTCAACCACTTGTGTATCTGGGAAATATGTATTTGAATCAAATATAGATTTGTGGGCAAATTGACCAGGGGAGGATCCTCTGACCCATAAACAGACCTCATGATGACAATCCATTTCCTTCCCCCAATCATGGGAGAGGGGAGAATTGGGCCAATGACAAGTGAGAGGAGCAGGCCTAGCTAGGCCCAGGCACACACCCATTTTCAAAACACATAAAAATTGTGCCACTGAAACCCAGGTAGGGACATTCACTTTCCACTTTCTTGCGGGACGCTTTGCCGGGAGACTCTTCACATCCAGAGATCCAGACTTCAAATCCATCAATCTCCAGAGACCAGAAATTAACTCCAGAATTTGTAGCAGAGACGCCTGAATCCACAAGCTGAATCCTCTTCAGCAGGCCTCAAAACCAAGCAAACTATGCAACAGCCGGGCGAGCTGTAGGGATGTAACGGTATTACGGTATACCGTTAAAGTTACCGTGAACCAATTCATTGAACAATAATAACCGTCACATTGTTTATACCGGTATACCATTAAGTGTGCTTTTCAATCTGATTTGGAAAGGCTGCAGTAAGCAAGTGCTGCGCAGTCTTGGTCTTGCACTGTTGGATGTGCCGTCTGCCAAGTATTTTCAGTTTGAGCAGTTTTTAATGCCATTCCACAAACCACATGTGCCTGACACAAAATCAATATGTTAGCAATAGGAAGAATAAATACAGTGCTAAGAAGGAAAAGGTTTTTTTTTTAAAGCGCTCACACAGCCCGCGGGCATCGAGGCCCTGTTAAAGACATCGTTTTTGTTTATTTAGTTGCATAATTGTTTTTGTCTTAGTTGCGTATTTATAACGCGCTTAAACACCCAGAGGTTTCTAAGCGCGGACCCAGGGATAGAACCTGTGTTGTTTCGTGTCGTCTTGCTTCCAAGGCGCGCACGTTGCTGCTGAGCTATCCTCCCGGGACTTTGGGTTGGCGGCTTTGGGGTTTATATATTTATAATGGATAATGTTTTCTAAACATATGACAATGGGGGATTTCCCTGGTTCGATCATTGAATTTACATATAATAAGTCACACTGCGAAATGTACTCATCTCTGTGGGTATTCCCTGCAGCCATACCAAAGGGTAACATGTCCACGATTACTGAACACCTTTTGGCCCGGAAGTAAACTAAAGGCTGTAACGTAAAGAGAGAGTGCGTGTGCATGTGTGTGTGTGTATGCGCATAAGCGTATACGACCATCAGACTCCATTGATCTGTGGCATGCAGGTTATCAAGATGGCAACATGTTCATCTTCACCAGTAGCCAGTGGGGGAGATAAAAGCCTAAATGACCACTTAAGAAAAGCTATTCAGTTTGCTTTTCCAGTCGCAGCAGGGCCCCCCCCTCCTCCTCCTCCTCCTCCTCTCCACACGTGTGTTTGTGTTTGGTGGAAGCAAGGGGTGGCATTTCAGTGAAAAGTATGTTGAAAAGCCCAATGCCTGGTTTTGTTTGTGATGATAAATCTGACAATTTATGACCTTTTAGAAATCATTTGTTAAGATTAGTTAACTCCACCTGCTATACCGCGATAACCATGATATACCGTCATTTGGCAAGAAGGTTATTGTACCGTCATAAAACTAATACCGTGACACCCCTAGCGAGCTGTTTGAATTTTTTGCCAAGAACTTTTGCCAGAACCTGTAGCAGTATCCAGAAAGTAGTGCTGTATCCGGAACCAGAGAGAAGCACAAACCAGACCATTGTGAGCAGAACCGGTGCTTGACAGACCCAGAGAGCAGAGCTGACCCAGATAGCCGGGACTTCAGAACCACCCGCCGGAAGTCCCGTCCAACCTGACCAGACCTTGACAGCTTATTTCAAAAATATAGTGTGAGTACTCACTGTGCAAAACCAATCTTAGTTTAAAATAATCTAATCCAAACTATTTTAGCCTATTAGAACTGCCTCTAAACCTGAAAACTGTCATCTGTCATTCTGAGCTTTAAAATTTCAAATCCGAAAAACTACCTTGACTAAATCTGCTGTATCTCCGGAACCGTTTGTGCTAGGAGCGAGTTTTAACTGTCATCGTAAAGCTAAGATTCAAAGCTTTTCAACAAACCTAGACTTCCTACTCCTTATAGTGCCTCCGTAATTACGCTCGACGCGCGCGACTAATTTGCCGCGATTTTACATTTTGCACAATTTCAGCCACGTGTAAAAATCAGCAGCTCCTTGCTTTCCTTTGCTAAAATTCATTTTAACCTGCTAGTTACTCAGAGCATTGCTAAAGTGAGCCTGAACTAATATAAACTAGATATCTCCCACCCTGAACCTCTAGAGGGAATTAAAAGCATTTTTAGCACATTTCTCACTTCATTGTCATCACATTCAAAGCATTTTGGGCCTGTGTTTCAAACTTCTACCTGTTTTCCTCTAAGCTTGCTAGGGGGGAACTGAATTATATTGTTTGCATTCCTGAGAACTGTATGCTCTCCTTTTCATCTCCTTACATTGCATAGGGGTGGGAGTGAATTGTCAAGGAAAAGTGATCACATTGTCTTTTGTTGAAGCCATATACAGTTATTTTCTGTACTGCATTTCATTCTTCATTGCATTGTCGTTTGAAGCCATAAAGGCATTCTCTGCCGCCTTATTTTTCTTTTCCTATTCATAAGTAACCAAGAACTGTGCTACTGTAGGATTACCTATTGCTGATTACTGCTCATATTCACAAGTGTGCTATCCATTATCAATTTATTTATAGAAGTGTGATATATATTGTTTAATTTTTCAAATAAACCTTTTAAATTTGCAAAACAAATCTACTTCTTGGCTCAGTGGGGTCAGGGGGATTCTAAGAGAGGGGTGTTATACAAGGGTTCATCATCCAGATTATAACTTGCCATAAAAATATATAAATAAGGGCTTCCCTTGGGCATCCCAGACAAGGCACTGACTTAGTGGGATTGCTTGATTGGAGTCACTTACAGTAGGACCCCTTTCACCATGTTACTCCTCCATCCTGACCCAAATCTTATAGAGTTTCCATTTTAGCTAACAACTGATATGCCGTTAAGATAGCTCAGCAGGTTGAGCACTCGCTGCTGTGATTTGCAGGTTCGAATCCTGGCAAGGACCAATCAGCCTTTCATCCTTCTGAGGTCGATAAATGAGTACCAACTTTGGTTGGGTTATATTGTATGTAAATTTGTTCTATATAAAGTGTTTTGGCGAAAGCACTATATCTATATATCTATCGATATCTATATCTATAAAAGAAGAAGTCCTGACTAACTCATCAACGCCCAGCTCAAACCGTTTAACCCAGGAACGTGAAATTTGGAAGATACATTGTTTTCATGATGTAGGCACCCACTAAGGAAGAATTTTGGGAAATTCCGTCCCTAAGGAGTTAAAAGGGGGAGGGATTTTTTCATGAGGATACCTATATCTAAAAAATAAAACAAAAATGGTAGACGTGAAAATTGATATTTAGATTCTTCTTCAAAAATAGAGAAACACGTATATTACCATTTTCCATACCATTATTTTGAAGGATACCCATATCTCAGAAACCGAAGATGTTAGGAAAGTAAAAATTCACATTTTAAATCTTCATCATAAAGTAATTTTCTGAACTGCTTCTTAAAATTGGTAATGGAGAACACCCTGTATTTGAGGGCAAAATTGTCATCCCTTCAAGACTTCCTTTCCCCTTAAAGTTTTGTTACGCCATGACCATCAACAAACCTCAGGGGCAGACTTTAAAGGTAGCAGCGATTGACCTAAGCAAAGACTCCTTCTCGCATGGGCCTGTTCCAGAGTGCGCTCACCTAACTCTCTGGTAATCCTAGCACCTGAAGGGAGAACGACTAATGTAGTTTACAAAGAAGAACTCAAATAGGTTTATTTGTAGGTTGCAGATGCCAAATAAGTCATTTACATTTTTTTGTCTCTCTCAATGTCTGTTTGTAATTACAACATGAAAAAAAATGTCTGGACGCACAACAGTGGAACAACTATCTTTGTTTTGTAGCCAATATGCCGCAACTAGCGTCTGCAATAAACATTGTTTATTACGTTAAGACATCAACCTGTAAATTATATTTCGTACAGTTTGAACAAAAAATGAATTTTTCTTTTGAAAATAACTATCAAATCCCAAAATCCACGCGAGGGAAGCCATGGGCACCAGCTAGTAAATAACATACACAATATATATTTATATGGCTTTATATATAATATATATGTATGTTTATAATATATTTATATGGCTACATAAATAACATCAATATCATTAATCCTTAGAAACTGTAGCTGTTTTTTTCACGCCATTCGTTCAACCAGGTGACCAGGGTTGGCAGAATCTGCAGGCTTGGAGAAAAGGGGCATTCAGACAGAGTAGGAGAAGGGGTGTGGGGGACTAGAAAAAGGATGAAGGCCCTGAAATGCTCATCTCGGTTATACACTTCAAAGGGGCTGACCCCTCTATGATCTCGTGCACCCCATCTATTGTCACTTGTACAAGGATGAGTGATTTTCTTTCAAATGAACAAGGCTGTGTTGCACTACATTGCTGTTCCCAGAGCCCTTTGTTCCTGCTCCCCTGTGAGAATAGGAAAGGATATATGTCGCAGGACTGATAGGAGGACTGCCCTGTTAGTGTCATATCTTCATAGACGTTTTAAAACTATACGTTTGCCATGGTTTAAAGGAAACTCTAGGCATTTTGTATTTTTCTCTTCGGGAATTAAGGAGTGAATTGCAGCATGAAACTTGACTCTGGGTCTAATACAATGATATTCCGTGCGATATGCAGTTTGGGCAACGCACATTCTGTACCCCAGCCGTTTCAACGCGCAGAGGGGCGGGAAAGGAAGATATGGTTCTGTGCAAATGACAACAATGTTTCAGTGTGGTGAGGGCGCCTTGCTACAGGTTTTGCTAAGGTAACTCCCTGACCTGCCGCAAGTTTCACTCTCCTTGTCTGTGTTGAAGCAAAGTTCAAAGGTGTGTAGCAAGTCAAATCGATATTTTGAATCTCTGACACATAAGGAGTATCCTTGTGAGCACCTCTTGCTGATTCAACAAATATTGGCAATGCCAATAGCTTTGCTTTTTGTAGGCAGGGAATAGGGATGTTCCAGGCCTGGCCACAATGGTGCTAGCTGATATTATGGGCATACAATAGCAGCGCCTGGCAAATGCCTATCAGATAGGACAGCACTGTTGGCACTGCCATGGCTTTCAGTGAAGGACATTTATACGGTTTATAAATGAAGCGGCTGAAGGTGCACTCACAAACAATGCAAAACTCTTTACTGCAAAGTAGTACTTTCTCAAGTGCACGTTGATAGGTTACATTTTAAATAGTTTATTTAAAGCCTAGAAAGAAACGCCCTCAGGCACCCATTTCTTTCAATACTGTCGAGGCTATGCATGGTTTTCCTTTATTCCAGCATTAGTGAAAATAAATGACGCTGGTTCTAAAAGGTTTGTTGCATAGTGTTATTGTTTGTTTGTTTATAGCGCTCCAGACCCAGGAGTAAATATGGTTTGAAGTTTGCAAAACCTGATGCCCGAGAATAGGTCAGCGAACCAGAACTGGTGTGGATACAATTGGCTGCAAAGTGCAGGGTTTTTTAATGTTATTACACCTGTATCACGTTTTTAGCTCCACTTATGCCATTAACTCTCAGAGACTGCTTTGCAATAACACTGGCAAGCACATTGAGCACAACTGTTGATGTTACTGCTTGAAAAAGCAAGCTCAAAGAGATTCCAGGATGATGTGTTTTGGGTAGCAGTTGACATAGGAATTAACATGGCCAAGGACAGTCCGCAGGTCGGTAAATAACCAAACAACATCTACAAAGCTTTCTGTCCCTTCTCGCATCCCATCTCCTTCCTTGCTGTACTACATAGTAATCGTTTTGGCTTATAGGTGTCGCAACCACCATCCTAACAGCCAGAACTACAAATTGAGAGGGGGCATGATTCAGCAGACCTTCAAATCAAGGCATGCAGTACACTTGAATATATTAAATGTAGGGGTACAAAATGCTGGGATGTCTGCTAACAAAATGCTGCGATGTCTGCTACTAATCCAGTTTTTTAGCATCCGGAGTAATCGATTCTTTTTAAAATGTATGTTTTTCTATTGTTGCATGTGGTAACTCCTGTAATGTGTATTTTAATTGCACAGAAAACACTGCAACCTTCTTGATTCGCACAGACTTGTTTCATCAATCATCTCTGTCAGGGCTATGCTTGCATTTCCTAATCCAGCTATTGGGATTTTGACTTGGAAACATGTGCAATACCTCATAGGCATCTCACACTTACGAAACAGTTGCACTCTAACAATAGTCAGAACATGGAATCTAGAAAGCTATTTTCTCTTATTCACGAACATAATCAATGGCATTCAGTTGTGTATGTCTAAGCACTTCGGGTTCAGAGGAGTGACACAAGATTGCCTTTAGAAATACAAAATCTTTATGAACAAAGCAAAGTATTATTTTCTCTAGTGCATGTTAGTA
Source organism: Ambystoma mexicanum (assembly GCF_040938575.1). NCBI lineage: Eukaryota > Metazoa > Chordata > Amphibia > Caudata > Ambystomatidae > Ambystoma > Ambystoma mexicanum. Next base: position 873,407,068 of record NC_090928.1, on the reverse strand, counting down.
GGTTATTGGTTACATATTAAATTGTTTAGTTAAAGTCTAGAAAGAAACGCTCTGAGGCAGCCCTTTCTTCTCATCAACAGGTTATCCCAAAAGGATCATGTGTTCAATACTGTGAAGTTTGTGCAGTGTTTCCCTTTAGTGCAGCATTAGTGAAAATGAATGTCACTGGTTTTAAAAGGTTTGTTGCATAGTGTTATGATTTGAAGTTCCCAAATCTGATGCCTGAGAAGAGGTCAGAGAACCAGAACTGGTGTGGCCACAATGGGCTGCAAAGAGCAGAGTTTTATGTTTTTGAAATTTGGAACGCGCATCGCTGATATTTTCATGGTTGTAAGGCAAGGAGCTCCGAAATGTTTTCAAAAACGGGGTCTGGTTGTTAGGGTAGTTTAGGTATTGTGTTTAATTGTTGATGCAAATAGAACCAGTAGCAACTGGCATCTGAGTGGGTGGTTGTGTTATGTATGTGAATAGTGATTTGTAAACTGGAGGTGTGTTCTTTCCAGATGGGAAAGCTCAAGCGCCTCGCGTGGTTCTGGCTGTTTTGGGGAGAGTTGAATCGAGAGTTGTAGAGTTGTCACTGTCATGGTGTGGGTCAAGGGTTTTATTACGCAGCTTGTGCTGGTTAGTATGGTGAGCATGTGGTTAGTGAGGGTGAATGAAACGTGAGGTTGGTGGTGGGTTATATTCTTTGTTTATTGTAAATTAGTTTTGGCGGGCTTGGATCTTTCAAATTGGTCTTGGTGATGGAGAACATTTTGAGAGAGGGTTCAGGTCTTATTTCCTTTGTTCTGGTTTGAGGGCATGTGTCAAAGAATATTGGTTGATTAGTTTAGCTTTAATCTGCTGTGCTTGAGCGGTGTGCCGGTACAAATGTATGTGTGTATGCTCCGTTTGTTTATGCCTGCATGTTTGTTCTTAAGTTGGTAGTTTATTACATGTGTTATTCCTGGTGCTATTCTCCAGTTGGGTGGGTGTCGGGATTTCCAATGGTGGCGATGTGTTTTCTTTGCAGGTTTGTTCCTTGTTGAGCGTGTGTTCCTCTTGTTAATTCTGGTAGGGCCTTTGCTGGGCAGGTTCCAAGTAGTCTCATGGGAAAGATTTATTGATATGTGTTGTAATTGGTTTGTTTCTCACGTAGGTGCATAGTAAAACTCACCATATGAATATAATCAGGGGAATAATGGATCTTACCAGCCATATGTGTGGTGAAATATAGCCCCTGAATGCCAGAACTAAAGAGGCCAGAGTGATTTGTAAATGCCTGCTGAAATGTGCCAGCACAGAAATGGTGATGTCAGACATAAGGCCTATTGAACCAAAAACAGATCTAAAGTCTCAAAGGAAAAAAGTGGGCTTGAATCTCAAAAGTGCAAAGATATGAGCAATGCTTTTTCAGCAAGGAAAAGAAGACATGGGGCTGACAGTGCTGTTTTACTCAATCCATGGTGACTTGCCCTTTTACTTAGAGACAGCAGTACGTACATTATCTTCAATGTAATACCAGATTGTGCTCCAGTCATCTAAATTGAAACCAAGCTTCTTGCATTTACAAGTAATAAAATAATTTCCTTTTTGTTTTTCCTCATCCAAATGACAGAATGATATGATAGATATGGCATTTATAACGCGCCTACACACAAGTGTTTCAAGGCGCGACGAGGCAAGGCGGGAAACAGAGGGAAGACAGACAGCGATCCTACTAGGCCAGGTGACATTGAGATCGTGCAAGTGCAGAGGGAGGGGGTTATTGGAAGGGGAAAAGTGCAGGGGAAAGGGGATGAGGTAGTGCAGTACATAGGATAACAGTAAAATAAATAAAGACAATAAATAAACGTGCAGCCAGCTGGTGGCAAGTACAAGGGTAAGTGCAGACATCAGGTGTCAAGTGCTAGTAGGGGCTGTAGGGATACAGAAACTGTCCCCGGGTGCAAGGGCTGCCAGGGGGGCTGTGCAGGTGTGCAACTGGCAGGCTGGAGGACCTGGGCCCGAGAACAGAGGATAGCCAGGTAACCAGTGCAGTTTCAGATTCAGCCAGGAGATCAGCAGGGGTGGGGGGGGGAAGAAAGCAGAAGCAAAGAGAAATGTCGTGAGGCGCTTCCGGAACCGGAGATGGTTCTCAAGTTTCAGAGAGGCAAGGAGGCTGTTCCAGAGGGAGGCCCCAGCAGAAGAAAGATCTACCACCAACTCGCTGCTTGGAGATGCGACTAACCCTGAGGGAGTTGGAGGTGGAAGAGCGAAGAGTTTGAGAAGGAAGATATTTAGGAAGAGAGAGTTGAAGGTGTTGAGGTCCCAGCCCCCAGAAGGCCTTGTGAACAATGCATAGGGTTTTGAAATTAATCCTCGTCGCCGCTGGGAGCCAGTGCAGAGATTTCAGTCCTGGAGAGATACGATCCCTGGGCTTGAGGCCAAGGACAAGTCTTGCAGTCCAGTTTTGAATGAGTTGCAGGGGGCGGGGAGTAGCAGCAGGCAGATCTAGAAAGAGACTGTTGCAGTAGTCCAGCCTGTAGAGAACCAGAGCTATGTAGACAGTGAGCTACTGGGGGAAGGAAGAATAGGAGGTGCAGCTGTTAGTGTGACATCAGAGATATGAGAGAAGGAAAGTGTGGAGTCGAAGATGACCCCAAGTTTTTGGCCTCACAGGTGGGAGCAGGAAAAGGGGCCAAGAGAGGCCGGCCAAAGAGTGACAGGAAAGGAGGGAGCAGGTGTGCCGATGAGGAGAATCTCGGTCTTAATGGCATTAAGGCTGAGATCATTGGCGGCACACCACACCTGGATGGCGGACAGACAGAAGATTGAATTGAGAGAAGGAGAAGAGGTGGGAAAAGGGAGCCTGAAAATGAGCTGAGTGTCATCCACATGGCACTGAAAGTTGGGGCAGAGAGCGGCAATGCAGTGGGCAGGAAGAGCCAGGTATTGGTTGCACAGCCAGGGAGAGATGTTAGACCCCTGGGGAACACCACAGGTAGAGTTAGTGAGAGAGGAGAGGAAGGACCCAAGTTGGAGCTGGGTGGGTCGATTGGAGAGGAAGGAGGTCAGCCATGCCAGGGCTTTATCAGTGATGCCCAGGTTATCACAGAGACGGTTGAGCAGGATGGCATGGTTGACCACGTCAAAGGCAGAAGGGAGATCAAGTAAGATGAGGACACAGGGGTGTTGGAATCGAGGTTGGAGAGCAGGTCTTCACAGATGTTCAGGAGGGCAGTTTCCGTGCTTCTGGCAGCTCTGATGCCGGACTGATGGTCATGGAGACAACCAACAGATTCAGAGTGGAGATCAAGATGGGAGATGAGCAGCTTTTCCAGGAGTTTGCCCAGGAAAGGAGTGATGGAGTTTGACCAATAGTTAGCTGGGCAGAAAGGGTCGGCAGAGGGTTTCTTAAGAGGGTGCACAAGGGAATGCTTCAGGAGGAGGGGAAGACTCCAGTGGCAAAGGAGTGGTTGCAGAAATCAGCTAGAGCAGGAGCCGGGGTGTCAATGCGGTCCTTGATGGTTTTGGAGGAATAGGGGTGAACCTGTTTTGACGAGACTTTCATAGATCAGGCTGGTCTAGAAACCTTGTCTGGGCAGAACAGGGGAGAGGCAGAGAAGGAGGGAGGAGAGGTGGACAAAGAAGGGCCAGAGGAGGGCAGGGAGTAGAGGAGAGGAAGAAAGAGAGGAGGATAGGATGTCCTGAGTTTTAGAGATAAAATGAGAAGCCAGGGCTGTGCAGAGGGTCTGCGAGGGGACAGGAGAGGTAGAGACTGCAGCAGGATTGGCCAGAAAGCGTTTGGCTGAGTTGTTATATGCCGCGGAGACGCAGGCTTGGATGTGGGCCCTCTTCTTGGTGCGGACAGAGAGCCGGTATTGCCTTTGGAGCAGGCGGCAGGCCAGTTTGTTAGAGGATGTACCAGAAGCACGCCATTTCCTCTCAGCCACCCTGCAATTGCGTTTAAGGGTGACGAGGTCCGAGTCGTACCAAGAGTTGCATTTGGCTTTGGGTTTCAAGCAGATCCTTATGACAGGGGCAAGAGCATCAAGACTATCAGATATAGGAGAGTGAAGCATGGAAAGGGCTGTGTCAGGGTGTGAGTCAGCCAAGGGGGGAGGGCGGAGTGGCAGCGAAAGCCTCAACTGACACACGCTTCATGGGTCGGATAACTGAGAAGTTAGGTGGCAGCACAGGGGTTGGCTTGGCCTGAGCGGTAGAGAGGGTGAGATGGGAGGAAAAGAGAAATTGGTCACTCCAGGAGAGAGAAGTGGTGAGAGGGGTCAAAAGGGGAAGTCTAAAGGTATGCAGAGAGAAGTGCTCACTAGACTTTCTGAGTTTGAACATATTTTCTCATATAACTCCCCTATACATATGGACAATCCAGAAGTGATACTCATATATTTTGAAACTGTGAAATTAAAGAAGTACATTACACTTATGGATAAGGCCCAGATGTAAAATTCGTTGTCTGTGAGCTTAAAAGCCATTGCTTGCAGGATTACATGAGCCGGTCATTTGTCCAAAGATTAAACCTAACCTCCAAGACCTTTCCTCTGATGTCCTGGAGACAGAGTCTGGTTATCACCCATCAATCAGGGCCATTACTTAAAAATATAGAAAGAAAGACTCTGCTTAGATTTAAACCACAGTGGGAATCGATAAGGCCATGCCTGTTCTTTCAGCAGAAGTGACCATGAGGTCACAATTCCCATAAAATGTCCATTAGAGTTGCAATCAGGGCCCTCACAGGCCTTGAATGGGGAGGTGACCATAAACATGAGCCAGCCTCTGGCTGGTCACCTGCTTAAGGGCAAGTACAACTTAAGAGAACAAAGGGAAAAAGCTGCAGTTAAATTAATAGAAAAATACATATTATTGCACAAAAGGGGCAGCGTATATGCCACAACAGTCTTATCAGACTTTTATTAAAGGTGACTGTAACCCCCTTTGAACCATGCTAAAAGAAGTTTGTGTGATAAACATAACTTTGTTTATGAAAAGTTATTAATGAAAACTTGATTTGGGCCTTCCCTTAATTCCGAGAGATTTGAAAGTTGGTGTGAGGGTGAAGAAAATAATTAACAGGGGAACTATGAAGTGGCATATTTTTCAGTGATACAGCTCCTGAGTAAATAAAGAAAACCGTATCTCTGCATAGGAAGGGCATGCCAACTTCAGATTAGCATCATCTGATTTGCCTTAAAAAATATATTCATACATGTAAAGATTTGAAAAATCTGGGTACTTTCCATGTTGATAGACTTTTAGAGTTTTGTCCATGCTGAGCCTACATTTCAGTTTGGGATGCCAAAGCTTTCTCCTCCCACAGCTGTCCTCACTCACGCCCCTCATCTCCTTGACCTATTAGCACACAGGTGGGAGGTGGGTAGAGAAAACCAGCCAATCCCTTTTCGCAGGAATCATGTTAATGTTAAAGGATATTTGTACCGCGCACTATCACCACCGGAGTGGTCCCCTGGCGCTCGGGCGGATCTGAAAAGGAAAGGGGGTGGGAGTGAGTTAGTGGGGACGAGCAGGAAAAGTGCAAGAGAGCAGTGATGTGCTGTTCGCAGCTTTAGTTCGGTTAACAGCGTTCGCTGAGCTTGAGGGTGCTTTCCAGTCGGTAGCAGTTGTGTGCTGTTGTGCGAAGCTATGATATGATAGTTTATTTATATAGTGCCTATACACAATGTGTTTCAAAGCGCTTGAAGGCAAGGAGGGAACAAGGGAAAATACAATGACATTCTCACAGGCCATGAACAGTAAGGATGAGAAATTAACTATTGTACTTGGCCTATGTGTGGATTATTTTGTTGTTGCGATGTAGTGAAGTCTGTGCGGTTTGCTGTGCTTTAGGGTTGTGGCTGTGTTTGGTTAGAGTTTGAGAGGTGTATGCAGAGGGGTGAAATTGTAAGCGGGTTGGTTATCGGCCTTGCTATCTAGAAGTGATATGTGCTAAATTTGCACTTTCTTTCTAGATGTGGTGCGTGAATATCTATGCATTTCTATCTAGATCGGGCACTGGCTAATATTCACAATCCTATCTATATGACGCCCACCAATATTCACAACTATATCAAATGTGGCACGGGCCCACATTCAAATCCTGTCTAGATGCGAAGGAAGCTAGCAGTCACAATTCTATTTAAATGTGGCATTGGTAATATTCTCAATACAGTCTAGATGTTTCAATGGCCAACATTTCGCAATTCTATCTAGATGTGGCACTGGCTGACATTCACAATCCTGTCTAGATTTGACGCAGGTTGATGTTCACAATTCTACCTAAGTGTGGCACTTGCTAACATTTACAATCCTATCTAGATGCAACGCAGGCTAATGTTCACAATTCTATCCAAATGTGGCACGTGCTAATATTCACAGTTCTAAGTGTGGCACTTGCTAACATTCACAGTCCTATCTCGATGCGACGCAGGCTAATGTTCACAATGCTATCTAAATGTGGCACGTGCTAATATTTACAGTTCTAAGTGTGCAATTGCTAACATTCAATGCTATCTAGGTGTGGCACTTGCTAACATTCAATGCTATCTAGGTGTGGCACTTGCTAACATTTACAATCCTATATAGATGCGATGGAGGCTACTGTTCACAATTCTAGCTAAAAGTGGTACTTGCTAGCATTAACAATTCTGTCTGGGTCCGGCGCAGGCTAATGTTCATGACAAGTTTGTGATGTCATTTGCCCTATAAGTAGACCAGTTTGCATTAAAACTGGGCGTTTTCACTTATTACAGGAGGCAACCTCCTGTTGAACTCTTGCAAGAAACATCCAAGCAGAGAGGCCGAATTCTTGCATTGGAGACACGAACCAGGAGACATAGAAAGCTGACTGGGACCCCTTGAAGATTCATAGGAGATCCTTAATTGACACCCTTGCTGTCCCAGAGGTGCCCTGTTGTTCCCTGATGTACATTACAAGGCCTCTCCTGTAAGTAAAACTATCCCCAAAGCCATAGATTGTGTAGGCCCTGCATTTTTCAAGTATTGTTCTAGTTATTTCCCATAACAAAATATCCTGTTTGTCTGTGTAGATCCTTAGCATATTTAATCAAAGTAAATCAATCAATTTCCCTATAGAATTCACGGGATGCGTTTTGTTGAAAATTTGAAACCAACAAGCTCTTCCCAGTGTGTTTTGAGCCGGTAAAGACAAGGATCTGCCAAAATAATTAACCACAAAACCCTGTTTCCACGTGAGTGTACAGGGTACAAAACGAAATTCCCCATACGGAAGTCAATTTTGTTCTTGTGTTGCCACAGCACTGGTGGCCAATGTAAGACTGTTTGTCAAACTCGCTTTAAATAAATAGATTAATAAATATATTCTTACTACACACCTGCCTGGTTCTTAGTCCATTGTGGCACGGGGTACTTGTTGAGGTTGGGTGCGAGACGGGTTGGAGGCCTTACCAAATTGAACCGAATCAAAATCATAGTGATTTATTGTGCGCCACATTCAATGGGGGGAAAGGAACTCCCTGAGTTGAGTGTGACCACGTAATAAACCGCAACACATGTGGCAATGGATCTACTATGAAGCCTTAGCCCGGTCTATCCAAGAAGTGCAGTCAGCGCATTGTTGCTGTTCATTGAACTTTCTCTCCTCTTGACGAATTTCTTAACACAGTACTCTGTTCATATGTTTGAGGTACTTGATCAAGGCGGCTGAGCTTATAATACCTATTGCTATGTGTTTCACATTCTAAAGACTGATGAAAACAGAGAGGGTTCCATTCATAGCCTGCTCCTCTCGGCCCATTGCTAGGCAGCACAGTGAACAACGGTGGGTTCAACCCTATAAAGCATGGAAGTGTCCTGATCTGTTGGAATCACGACTACCTAAATATAGGTGGAATGGCAGAGGACTGGAAACAGTAACAGAACAGTAAGAGGTTGAGGAGTATCTCACGCCTTCTTTTAAACTAATCTCATAAAAGACATGCGGCACGGTGGGAGCCAGCCACTACGGATCTATGTTTAGCGCTGCCACGCTTTCCAATTTTGGTTAAATTCCACCCCACTTCCACTGCGGTCACCTTAAAACAAAGCATAGCATGAAGCAGTGGTCTGCACATCAGTACAATTTGCATGAATGATAACGTTACATATTCACATCAAAGGGATAGAACATGCTCTTAAGTGAGACCGAAAGAGGCAAAGTGAGGTCAAGGATTGGCCAGAAAAAGAATGGGTTTTCCTAATCGAGATAGCCCACAAGGTGTTTGGGGGACAGACACAAAAATTGCATGGGTTGGACCCTGTCATTCCTGAGAGCCCAACACATGAGGCTGCATTAGCACTGCATGGGCCTCTACCTCGCTTTGCCTTTAAAAGGGCTCCTAACATTCGAGACAAACTGATACATTCCAGCTTCAGTAAAAATCCCCCAAAAACTCTTTTATGGGATTTGCGGTCAGTCAAGGGCCACTACCCATGTGGCTTATGCAGTGTGTGCTCTTTTACCAGAAAAATGAAAGACTTCAAAATAAATGATCGGGTATGGACTTTGTCCCACCTGACCAATTGTAAAACCAAAAATGTGGTTTACTGCATTGAATGTCCATGTGGTCAAAGGTATGTTGGCCAAACTAGCAGAGCAGTGCACATCAGAATTGCGGAGCATCGATCACGAATAAGATGCAAAATGGTCACGGCACCTCTGGTCAATCACTACCTGACCTTTAAACACTCACCTAATAATGTATTATGGTGGGTATTGGAAACAGTCAAAAACTCTACTAATATGCACAAAAGTTTGTTGGACTTGGAGGCACGGTGGATTTTCCGATTAGGCACCCATATTCATGGATTGAATGAGGAATTCACCCCCCCTCTATGACGTTGTTACATTTTGTATTCACATCTGCCATCATTTAGTTAACATTCAGACCTAGACAGCAGCGGGAACAGTGTTAACCATTAACCAATTTTTGTATTCCCCCCGGTTTCCAACATTGCACTTTTGGAACATTACCAGCTTGGACACTGTTTATAGCCTTTTTACTTTATTGGTTCAGCAGTCTTCTCCCTTTTTTTCTGGCACTCATTCTAGAATGTGCCTATTTACACTTTGGAACAATATGTCAACATATCAGGTTGCACATACCATTTGATGCGCGGGTTTTCGCATTGCGTTCCTTGTTTGTGTTCAGCCGGTTTCGACGTTTTGCACACTTCAGGGTTCCATGCCTACCCCCTTCGCGCGACCGCAAGGTCCCGCCTTCGGAAATTCTTCCGCTTACAGTGTGTGTCACTGTAAGACCCTTCGGGATTGGCTGCGCATCGCGAGCCAATCCGGACGGAGGTGTGTCAGTCCGACACCATCGCGTCTCGGCTGTGTGAGGATTCCCACACGGTACGCGTCTCTCAAACGACGCATCATCACGTTGCAAGCTTAAACACCAGGCAAGCCTGCAGCTCAGTCTCTGCTGCCAGACTTACGCAGGCACTTTAACTGACGGCATCGGCTCCAGCAGCATTCTATCGGTCCTCAGAATTCACGGTAAGCCCCGTAGAGCATTTTCTCACCACATCATTTGTTTAAAGTATTTAAACGGGCCAAGCAGCCTTTTCTTTTCGTAGCTCACGCATTTTATGCATTTCACACCCGCTACATTATTCATTATTTCGACTAGTTTGTTAGTGTAGATTCTTTTTCATTTGTCACACAACACGTGCTTCTTACCAGCAGTAAATTCACAACAGGACCTTTTCTGTCCTTTTTCTCTCCTTTTTTTCTTCTTTTTCTGCTACGATGGATAGGTATTTATTACCGGACCAGTGTTCCCAAATTGGACATCCTTTTGTCAACAACTTGTGGCAGTCTTTTCTTTGTTTGAAGTTGGACTTGGTTTACTGGCCTTGATTCATTCAGGACAGATGCCTTGGCTGGAGAGACAAGTATACCTCCACACCCAGGTATATCTTTTTCTTTCCCTTTAACTATGTTTCTATTGCATCCCTTGTAGATCCGGTAGACTTATACTATTATTTGTGTTAATTTCCACACTTTTGGACTCCTAGTGATTTTCTCCAGTCACTGCTGCCCCACGCTCTACACCGAGGTCGAGTTTGCGTCAAGAATCTCTGCCTTAGATGAATTTCCCCCCACATTCATTTTGGGTAAGGTTCCCCTCATAGGCAGATCTAATGAGTAGTCCTCTCTAAATTGAGAATTGTTTGGCCAAACTAGTCAAGGCCTTACTTGAGAAATCCAGGTTATGTGTTTGAGAAACATACAGCAAGTCACATGTTTACTTTTTTGTACATATTCATTGTGTGATGGATTGTTTTGTCTGCTTCCCTGCAGGGATTATCACCATTTACTCTACCCCGAAGAAGGCGGTTCTTTAAAAGAGGCCCCACAGGTGGCCCGCCGAAACGTAAAAGTGGTCTCTTCTTGTTGAAACTCAATTTTGTTTCCTACTACACCATCTTTGTTTGAGACCCTTACCTTAGCACCATAATAATGTGAAAAGTTTACGTCGGCAGACCTGTATAACCGCATTTATATCTTTGCATAATCAATCAAATTGATGAATTCACTCTGGTTTTCTTGGTTTTCATCTTAATGGTAAACCAGGACATTCACTAAAGAAGTTGAATTTTGTTGTCTTCATGCATTTGTTTTAAGCATATCCATGTATTTGTTTCAAGTATAGGACTTCATGTATGTGCTTCATCTTAATGGCAAATCAGGATATTCACTAAAGAAGCTGAATTCTGTTGTCTCCATGTATTTGTTTAAAGTACATCCATGCATTTGTTTAAAGCATAGGATTCATGTATTTGTTTAATGTACTTACCTTTGTGAAATAAAAACTTTTAATATATTTTTGAACAAGATGTTTTTGGTGTGACTCTACATTGCTATATGGTTTTCATGGCTACCCTGGGTAGTTCCAAGTTAGGATATCCATTTGTTGGATACCGAGTTAATTAGAATTAGTAGCTTTCTTGAATTTATTTTTTACAGCTGATATAACTCCTTGTGTATAAATGCCTGTAGCGCCAAGGCATAGCTGGAGGCATGCTGCATTGTCCCATCCTAGCTCTCGGTCAAGTGACATAAAAGCTACATTATTCCTCCCCCACAGAATCTAGTGAGCACCAGGGAGAAGAAAAACTGTTGCAGAACGTCCCATGCTATGGCAGCTGCAAAGAGGTTATGGGTGTGTTCTTTAGCACAAATGCTCTTCAAAGTGTACCTCACCGGACTCTCTATTTATAATCCACACCAGAATGATAGTGTTTAGCACACTGCTTCCTGATCCGGGTTTATAATTCCACAAGTCACAATGAGATCCCACACCTCCATTTCTCCCAAAGGATCTGGTGACCTTCTCTCACCTACATTTGTTTGGTGGACAGCCCATTTTCCGCTCTCCTTGCCTTGCTGTTGTTTTCAAAGGCAAAAAGGGGTTAGTGAGAAGAAATGCATCATTACTCCAGTCTTCAATCTGCCCTTTTCCAAGTGAATTTTGGTTGCGGTTCTCCATGTGCTGTGGAGATAGGTATGAGTGGGTGTTATGGGCAAACATGGCTGCTGCATGAATTGTGGTGGGTGGATGTTCCAATGTACTCCCCAGGATAAGTGAGGGGGGTAACTATCATTGCATGAGAGGATGGATGGAGTGCATTTCTCTCCATGTATGACTGTGGCTTGGCATATATCCCCCCTGGGGACCAGGAAACAGGGTAAGTGGCTTTTTTGAAATTGAAGTAGTTCAACCATGCCAGATACGAGAGTAGATGGGCTAGGTTTCTCCTACGATCTAACTGGTTCTGTGGAAGTCCAAACAGAATGTGGGGATGTCTTGCCTCATAATCCCCAATCTTAGGATAGCAGTCTCCATTGAAAACAGAGTCCATTCCTGGAAGGCCTCACCCAGTGATGGGTTACCGCACCTTCAGGTCCCTTCGTGGTCTCCAAATTGAGGATACACCTTTTGCTCACCCCAATCTGGGATAAGGGACCCCACAAATAAGACTTAGACAAAATAAGTCAAGTCATCCATTTATTCAATTTAAGCATTTGTGAAAGGGCATGAATCCCGGCACATTCAAAAGATTGCGCAGGAGTGAGCTAAGCATTCAAAGTTAATAACAGCTTATATACACTTTGGTTAACATTTCATTCAATAGCTGGCATGTAGTCGAGACAAAAATCTGCATAGTCATTTGCAGCTAGATGCCCGCCCTGTCTCACGTGTCTTCGTTTGTGCAAAGGATTTCTTGCAAACTCATTCCTGTAGCTTAATCAGTTATTACACACACCACGCCTGCCTTAACTTCAGGCAACCTAGTTCGGGGAAATTGCTTGTGTGGTTGCATAAGTACTGCATATCTTCTGCTACAGACATGCGTCCCACCCCCGCTAGACTCTTCTTCTTGGAATACCGAGGGTCTTCGTCACAAGCTATCAGCCCTTCCTCTGAAAGTGTCAAAGGTTTATGAGAAGGGTTTATCTTGCTGAAAACTGGGTGAGGCCTTCCAGGGCGAGGCTGGAGGGGTGACGGTATCGGGGCCCCAATGAAAAACTGCACCATTGAATACTAAAACACGCATTACCCTTCCTCTGCCAGTCCCGCTGGACGCCGCTCTTCGGGTGCAATAGACTTCTGGCGGAGACCGCACAAGAGGTGAGTGCGGGTAGGGGAAATGGTTGGTAAGGCCGTTGGGACATGAGTATTATTGTTGAGGTCTGTTTTGTAGACTAAAAGGAAGGATGGATGTTTGATGTGAAGGGCTGGTTCGGATGTAAAGGGTATAAGTGAAACAAATGAAATGGGGAATTTATTTTCAAGAAAGGGGGGGTTGGCTAAAGCCCGGTATGCCCCATTAGAGGGCATACTGGCATTTCAAATATTAATTAAGCACGGGTTAAATGCAACCTTGTTTTTGAGACAGTGGACAGTAAATACAAAATACTCACTCCAACATAAGTGGGGGGAATAGGGCACATTTGATTTGGACAGCATTGGCCTAGTAGAAATAGAATTGGCAAAGCGATGTGTCCAACCAGCACAATTTGAGGCAATCAGGTTGTGGAGGGTTCAGGCAATTAGGAGGCAGAAGGCACAAATAAAAACCGAGCGGAAGGAAAATAGACGAACAGCTGTAGAAAAGGAGTTAACAACCAGAGACGTAAGCCAGGTACTTGATGACATAATGACCCACGGATGGGCGGAAAAAGCCCAGTGTTTGATCCATATGATCGAACTATTAGACACATTGATTGATGGAGCTGATGGCGATTCAGAGTTACAGTTACGGGTGTCAGAGACTATTTAAAGGAGGATCCAGATCCACAGGTACCAGAAGGAAGTGGTACAACGAGGTTGAGGAGAAAGAGGATGCTGAAGCGGGCATTAGAACTGTATAAAACTTGGAAGGAGACCTTGGATAAAAAGAATAAGGGGGAATCAGGAGGGGCATCCGCATTTCCCTTGCGAGAATGTCAGCCCATGACAGGGGATAGTAATTAACCCGTCCGAACGTATGTGTATGTCCGGTTCACAAGAACAGCACTGATGCAGATTACCAAAAGCATCCCCGAAACTCAGATAGACCAAGCAGGCTTTTATAAGGAAATGAGGAAACTGTTCCGGCCTGGTCAGTATACAGTGGAGGATGTGGATAACATCATGATGTCACTAGTTCCAGGAGAGGTGTGGATTCCATTCAGGGCAAGCAATGAAGTGGAAATAAACTGGGCAGCGGTTACAAAGGCAAGTGATGATAGGAAGCCACATGAAAAACTGACTGATGCTATAGAATTACACAATATTAATGTGTTAGGTGCATTAGAGAAGGTCCTTAAACCAATAGATGTGAATGTTGAGAAACTGGCTGCTGTGGCCCAAAGCCCCACTGAAGATGTGGCACCATATTTTTTAAAATACGAAGCAGCGTTCAAAGCCCATAGTGGGTTAGACCTAACAAGTGAGACGGGTCAAAGATATTTTGCAGGGAGTCTCGTAGCTGGTTTGCACCAACCTATCCAAAGGGACTTGCGGGCAGCAGAAAGCACCTGGCAGTCTAAATCACCCAGAGAACTGTTAGAGATGGCACGATATTATGAACTAAATGAGCAAACCCTGGTGCAGACAAAGGTAACGGCAGAGAAGGAACTAAAGACCAGAGTATTAATGCAACAATTACAACAAGGGCAACAGATGCAAGGGAGAGAACCAATGCTATCCTCCCAGTCAATAGAAAAACCAGAATACTAGGAGTAACGCTCCCCGGGTAAGTATGTATGCACGGCCGGACCGTCTGGCCCAGAATGAATGCGCTTTTTGCAAGAAGCCCGGTCATTGGAAGAACAAGTGCCCAGAAAGTATGACCCGGAGAACGGGCCCTCAGTCAGTAGGGCCCAGACCTCCCCCTCGACAGTCTAATATACTACCAGGTCGGAGAGCAAATGTTTCTCCTCCCGGGCTGAATGTTTTTGACCAAGGGACAGGATAGATGTTACAGTTTCGATCAGTGTGAAGGAGAGGACTGTATATTGTTTGGAAAGGAATCAGAAAGATTTCAGGACCCAGCTAGCAGTCTCTTATGAAGAGACTGGGGAATGGGGGACCGTATCTGTACCTATCAATCAAAAGGGTCCTTAAGAATTGATTTACAGGACAGGCCATTAGAGGAAGGGGACGGTGTGTTATTCTGTGATGGGTCTTGCTATAAATTGTATTCAGGAGAAATGGTAGCAGGGTATGCGGTAACAACAGGAGAAACCATAGTCGACATAGGGAAGAGTACCAGTAAAATCTGCACAAGCAGCAGAACTGCATGCTGTGATAAAGGCATTAAAACATGGTGAGGGAAAATGCATAACAGTGTATACTGATTCAGCATATGCACATGGGTCGGTGACCAACTTTGGGAGACTCTGGGCTGAAAGGGGATTTTTGACATCCCAAGGTACAAAGGTAAAACACGCAGCATTGATATTTGAACTCCTAAATGCTTTGACGTTACCTACAAGGGTAGCAGTAGTAAAATGTGCAGCCCATTGCAATGTACTTGACTATGTATCCCAGGGTTAACGATTTAGCAGACAGTTTCAAAATATGCCGCAGAAAATTGTAAAAACAATGAACTAGGACAATATATGTGTGAAAGAGTAGAGGAGGGGTTGGATGCAGGAGAACAGGTAGCGAGGATCCAAGAGGATGCAACGGAAGAAGAAAGGAAAAACTGGCATTCAGATGAGAACATAAGCCAATTGGTGAGCGGGGCATGGGCAAATGAGATCACAAAGAAATGGATGTTACCAGATGCATATCTCCCTATTGTCGTAAGTGTGGCACATGGGCCAACACACGTGAATGCGAACAATGGAAAGTGTGTTAAGGACTGTTTGGGAAAATAAGAAAATTGGTCCATATTACAGGCAATGGGCAAAGAAGTGTGAGATTTGCGTGATGTATAATGTTGGAAAGGGCGTGCTGGCCCCAGCAGGGCACTGCAAGCTGCCCACACAGCCCTTTGAAGTGATGCACATGGATTGGAACCTGTAAACAAGTTTGCTTACTGTTTGGTGATGAAATGCGGTTACTCAGGGTGGGTGGAAGCCTTCCCCCTCCGAGATAGCAACGCTACTTCAACTGCAAAGTGCCTACTGAAACATTGGGTACCCTTGTACACGGTCCCTACCTATCTGTGGTCAGATAATGGGTCACATTTCACATGTGACGTAGTGGAAAAGGTATGCAAAGCATTGGGCATCGATCAAAGGTTCCATGCCGTATTTCAGCCCAATCGGCAGGAATTATTGAAGGCACTAATAAGGTGCTGAAAAGCAAACTGGCAAAGCCTGTGCAGAGACAGGTTTGAAGTGTCCCAACGCCTTGCCATTGGCATTACTGAGCATGAGAACTGTTTCCAAACTCACCCATGGACTATCCCCATTTGAGATTGTAATGGGCTGGCCGCCCAGCATTGGTACCCCTGCAGACCCCAAGAAACTGTCTGAACAAACATGGCCAGCATTGCAACAATATTGTATTGCATTGACTAACAGGCTCCTTTCTATACATGCACAGGTAAAGGACGCAGCTCCATTACCACCAATTGGGCTAGGTCATGATCTGAGACCCGGGGAATGGGTGGTTATCAAGGCATTCGATCGAACCAGTGGACTACAGCTTTGCTGGAAAGGACCCTATCAAGTATTGTTGACAACGCAAAGAGCACTGAAGGTGGACGGCAAACCACACTGGTATCACGCAAACCATGTGAAGAGAGCTGCTAACGTGGGGCCATTGCAACCTCCCAGGCTACAAACTGATCTGCTGGAATCGTCCAAAAGCCCCCTCCCCACGGATATCCCCAGGTATAATCTAAGGTTGCGAGAAGTATATATGCCAGGCAACGAGTAAGGATTGTGAATTGAACTTTGATTGTTAGAGAGACACAAACTCTTTTGTCGGTCAGAGCAGTACACAGCCTTGCCGAAGACAGCGAGCAATCAGCTGGAAGGGCCTCGAGCAACCCTCCTGGACAAGGCACAACGAAACGAGGGACAGATCGGTGAAAAGGGCCTCCAGTGCGCCCTGTACGTTTAGGGTACAAAGACACTGGAGCTTTAAATAGAGTTGGGAAGGTAAGCCGTAAGAGTGAGAGGCTGCTCACTAGGGTAGAACGCTAGGCACCAGGACCCAGCCAAGCCCTGTAACTTAACCTGCAAGTAGTGTCAGCATAAACTCAGGTGAGGTGGCAGAAGCAATGATAAGTGAGATGGAACTGCAGGATTTAGCTCTGTCTGCCCATCCATAAGGACGGATGAAGGTGGACAAATATGGGTGTACAACGAAGGAAAAGACTGTTTTATGTATGGCAGGTGTCTTGGTGGCAACAGGGCTTGGCGTATTTTGATGGTATCTGGAACACCCTTTAATGTATGAATTTAAGAATATGTTTTCTCTGGCGAACTCCCCAAATGACACCAATATTAATTATGTATACAGTAAAGAAAGGCATGAGCATGACGGTCATGAAGATGAAGAGTATAGTAGGAATGTATATATTTGCTTAATGAATACAAACACAGAAGGCGTTGAATTTGTCAAGTTGTTAGATATGTAGTCATGTTCCCCGCCATGCAGGGATGGAATACCTATGTATGTTTTTGCAGTACCAGAAATTGACAGTTGTATTTTGCTTTGGATGAGGGTTCTCTTACTAGACAGGTAAATGCCAAACACTTCTATGTGCTTTCCAATGAAATGGTCTGAGAAATCAGCAGGGATAGTTCATAAGATGAAACAGGAAGGAGTAACCTACTCTCTGAAAGACCTACCTTGTAGGTCAGGCAAGGATAGGGAAATTATCTCCACCTCCCTTGATGATAACCAGGGAGTTCTAAATGAAGAACATTTGTTTCAAGGGAACGAAAGGAGTACCTGTTTTGGGATGTACTATAACATACGATCTTTCCAGTTATAGTAGGGGTCTTGGTGAAACTGAAGGGCACGCTTATGTTTGTAACAAAAAGGCTTATTTGTGGCTTCCAAGGAACTTTTCAAGAACATGTTATTTTGCCAGGATAATACCTGCTGCTATGATCTATACCCGTAAAGAAATGTATGCTAAACACAGGTATAAGAGAGAGATAAGGCCAGGCGCTGACCAATCAAGACACTGATCTGGATATATTCATTGACATAATAAAGGCGATGACACTCCCTGTGGGAATATTCCTGAACTCCCAAGAGGTACGCAGATTAAGTAGGGCAGTAGAGACCATGATTAGTGAAACAGCCGATATACTCACTAATATTACATATGAGATGAAGGCCATACGGTTAGTTGCATTACAGAATAGGTACATTTTGGATGTATTAACAGCAGAAAGGGCAGAGTTTGTACTATGGTGGGGTCCCAATGTTGCATGTACATACCCGACACAACGGACGGGGTGTTCTCTGTTATATCAAAGCTGCATAAGATTGCTGAAACCATTCATTACAAGACTGGGTCAGGTGAAAGCTGGTGGATGGTATTGTTGAAGGATTGGGGATGGAAACTGTTTACCCCGCTGTTGGTAGTGGCTGGGATAACATTATTCTGCTTTTTTGTGCAGTGTTTTCCGATGTTTGTAGGGTGTTGTGTGGATTGCTGTGGTAGAGCAGTGAATAAAATAATCTAAACAAGGCCAGCCCATGTGGCTGCAAATGAAGAGTATAAGCGGGTAATGTGGGTGAAAGAAATGGAAGACTTAAATAAGATTGATATATATTGATCTTGCTCAAACAGGAGTAAAAGGGCCGCTTTATGGATTCTGATTAGGAGGGCTGGGCATGTCGCTTCAGTCGGTGCTTGTAACACTCACCTGATTCCCGCAGAGGCGCCGGTCTGGACTGGGTGAATTCCGTATCTTCAAAGGTGATGTGTAACACACGGTTGGCTCTTTGGGCTGGACCTCTGTGCACTGTATGTCTGACTCGAAGAGTAAGATGTCTGCAGATAGAAAATATGGGATTAATGAACTGGGGTTATTGGGTGCCTCTCTCCTCTTCCCTTTCTCTTCTCCTGTAGAACCCCAAAGGTTAACGCCCTCACCTTAGGTAAGTGAACACCGAGCTCTCCATCTGCCTCGGGGCAGGGTGCCGTAACCAGTTTCTTCACTGGATAAGGGTGCAGGCCTCTTGACCTCAGAGGGCTGCTGTCCGTCGTTAACTGCACGAACGGTAAGTTCTGGGCACTTCAAATGTCTTAAGTCTTTTGTAATGATATCTCTTGTTTTGCAGGGTTCCGGCGATGGCGGATGGCGGGCTGATGAGAGTTGAGGATCGAACCCGCGTGAGGAATAGAAGCGCCTGGAAGCACGTAAGTAAGCGCTTGTAGCCTGCTTCACGATGCGCACTGACTGTCCCTTTTATCTTGCAGGTACAAGTTTGGAGCTTTAGAGAAGCTGAAGGGTGCTGGAATACCCACTGGATTCGGCGTGGGAAGGAGTAATGGCACATGAGTAATAAAGTTGCCCAATGTCTTTAAACGCACCTTCTTTTGTCTTTCAGATGCGGGATGCAGCGCCGAAGGCCTCCGGAGGGTGTGAAGAGCTGGTAAGCTTTTGTGTTTCAGATGCCGGAATGCAGTGCGAAGACCTCCGGAGCATGCGAAGAGTAGGTAAGCCTTTGTCTTTCAGATGCCGGAATGCAGCGCGAGGCGTTGGTGACAGCCGATGGACCAGGTAAGAGATGCGCTGCCACTGAAGACCGTAGTGCTAACCTGTTCTTTCTTTGTCTTTACAGGTGCTGCTGAAAACTGGATTCCAGGATGGTAAGCCTTTGTTCCCTTAGGCCCAGGATCAGAAGCAGAAGACACGATGAGCGTTCTGCTGCAGAGAATGCAGAATAACGCAAAGCAAGATTCATCCATCGGGTGTGGTTTAAATAGCCTCCTGTAGTGCTTAGGTGTCTCCTTCCAAAGCCACGCCTAGGTAAGAAAAGAGTTCCTGCTTTCCAGAAGAGTTCCAGTGTTCTGAACCTAGGGAGTGGCTCCTGCCCCACCCAACAGGAAAAGTAGTCCCAAACAGAAGAGGATCAGGGGTTCAACTGGCAGGTAAGTAAGCAGCATGGTCTGCTGCAGGTAAGTCCACTCAAACATTATGAGCCCGGCGCTTCCAGCGCTGGGACTGGGCATCTTTATGAGCCTGGTGCCACTGGCGCCAGGACAGGGTCCAAAAGGTCCCAATTGGGACTGGCTGGCACTCGGAACCGGGGTTATGGGTCTGCTTCCAAGGGAGTCGGGCAAGTCCTGATCTTTTGGAAGCAGAGATCATGACTGTGCTCATGTTTTCAGCAAGATGAAACCTTTGACACTTTCGGAGGAAGGGCTGATAGCTTGTGACTAAGACCCTTGGTATTCCAAGAAGAAGAGCCTAGCAGGGGTGGGACGCATGTCTGTAGCAGAGGATATGCAGTAGTTATGCAACCACACAAGCAATTTCCTCGAACTAGGCCGCCTGAAGTTAAGGCAGGCATGGGGTGTGTGATAACGGATTGAGCCACAGGAATGAGTTTGCAAGAAATCCTTTGCACAAACGAAGACACATGAGACAGGGCGTGCAACCAGCTGCAAATTACTATGCAGATTTTTGTCTTGACTACGTGCCAGCTATTGAATGCAATGTTAACCAAAGTGTATATAAACTGTTATGAACTTTGAATGCTTAGCTCACTCCTGCGCAGTCTTTTGAATGTGCCAGTAGTCATGCCCTTTTGCGAATGCTTAAATTGAGTAAATGGATGACTTGACTTATTTGATCTGAGTCTTATTTGTGGGGTCCCTTATCCCAGGTTGGGGTGAGCAAAAGGTGTATCCTCAATACCCTGATATATTTTGTGAGAAACCAGGGAGAGTACATAGTACTTACCACCATATCAGAACTCCAAATGGGAAAGCAGCCCATTTGAAGCATTACAGACTCCCAGAAGCGCGAAAACAGGTAGTGATTGATGTGGTTAAAAAAATGTTAAAAGGGAAATATCATTGATCGCTCTTCAAGCCCATGGGTCTTCCCCTATTGTGTTGGAGACTAAACCCGATTTTTCTTGGAGGCTTTGCATAGACTTTAGGCAATGATTTGATAGATTAACTATGAAATGCCACGTTCTCGTCAACCGTAGATTTAACGAAAGGATATTGGCATGGACCTGAAAAGGAAAAAAACAGCTTTCTCAACGCCAATAGGGCAATTCCAATTCCAAGTCCTTCCTTTTGAATTGCATGGGACCCCAGCAACTTTCCAACGACTCATGGACAGGATATTACAGCCTTCTTCCGATATCTGTGGGGCCTATATTGACAACATAGTAATTTATAGTGAAACTTTGGAAGAACATCTTTTCCATCATTCCACTATTATAAGAACCCTCCGAGAGGGCGGCTTAACTGCCAACCCAACAAAATCTAAGCTGGCTCAATCAGCAGTGAAATACCTTGGCTTCTTTGTAGGGAATGGCAGTGTACAGCCCCAGCGAGAAAAGGTGAAAGCCATCCCAGATGCTCCCACACCGAAGACCAAGAGAGATCTAGGTTTGATTGGACATTATCATAGGTTTATTCGTAATTTTTCAGATAGAACATCCAGACTGACAGACAAATTAAGAAATGCAGAACCCCAGAAAATGTGTTGGATTGATGAGGACGACGCTTGTTACAATAACCTGAAGCAAACCTTATGTCAGAATCCCATATTAAAAGTAGTAGATTTCTCAAAGGAATTCGTTTTACAGACAAATGCCTCTCTCACATGGTTAGGAGCACTATTATCTGAAATACACAATGGATTAGAAAACCCCATCCTAGTCACCAGTCCTAAACTCTTCCCCCGAGAAAAGAACTACTCTGTGTTGGAACCGGAAGCCCTTGCCATCAAATGGGCAATTATCCATCTTAGATATTACCTTCTAGGTAGACAATTCACATTCATCACTGACCACTCACCTTTTGTATGGATAAGTAAATGAAAGGACTCTAACCCTCGAGTCATGTGATGGTTCTTAGACCTGCAACCCTACTGCGTCACTGTAGAACACAGAAAAGGTAAAGAACAGGGGACCGTTGATTGCCTTTCCCGGTTTCCCTCCAAAATAGAAGCGGCTACACAGCATAGTGGAAGGGTATGTGAGAAACAAAAGGGTGTCTCATTTGCTAGTCCCCAGGGATCATTCTCTCAGGTGGCCATGGCATGGCCATTGCCTTTGGATCCAGAACCTGGGGGTGGACCAGTGCGGGAGGGTGAGGATCTTCAGGGAGTGGGGGTGAGACAACCTATGGAGAGATGCAGTATCCGCCCATTTCCTGTGCCCATACCCCATCCTATTTTATAGGATTCTCCAAGGTCCCAACAGCCCCACTCATTTCTACACAAACACTTGGCCAAGGAAGAAGGCAATAGAGTAAAGATGCTAGCACTTACATATCTCATTGGACATGTCCCTTTAATCAGGTCAGGCAAAGTCAGGCACTCGACCTTAATCACATACATCCGTTACCCATTAGCTCACCACACACGGATAAAAGGTGCAACATAGAGACACATTATGAGCAAGGTGAGAAACGAGAAGGAGCAGATCTTCTGCGGCAAAGGCAAACCTACTGTTGCAGGATGATAGATCGAGGGACCAGAGCGAAGGGTGGGGAAACCCTGATGGTCCCTGCAGGAGGTTGTTGCCTCCGGGAAACTGTGAAGGATACACAGAGAAAGCCAAATCCCAGACAAGAAGAAGCCTGCATTGTGTGTCAAGGACGCCACCGACCCTCCCGGGTGAATGACAGCGTTGGAGAGGCGAGGCCAAGCATGTGGTATCAACCTTGACTCGTGACTCAAAGCCACAGAGACAAGAAAGGAATGCACACACCCAGTGAGTTAGTGAAAGACATGAAAGGCTGCTTTAGGTAAAGGAAAGATTGAAGCCACAAAAGTGTATCCCACAATTGAAGGTTGTGCGCATGCTGATGAGATGCAAAAGATACTCTCAAAGCCAGTGATACAGAGTAGCGGAGTGGTCCGCAGAAAGGGAGTAGCCCACCAAACGTCTCTGCAAAATGTTTAAATGCGCAATGGTCAAGATTAATCCTGTCGAAAGGGGGAAGTTAAAAGGTGATTGCTTTAAGAGAAAGATCTCTTTGAACTTTGTTGATTGTGTTATGGCACTACCAAGACTAAGAGACACTGGGGAAAATACCATAATGGAGAGATAAAGTTAAGTCGAAGTGGTCCTGCGGAGGTCTATGGAAAAAGCCTCAGACATTTGAATGTCTTCTACATCAGTGGAAGGTCTGAGCCCGACCGAGGGAGACCTGGAATATGAAATGGAATAGGAGAAGGGAACCCCTAACAATTGTGAATAAAGCTTGGGGAAGGGAATCCCTGCAAGAGCTGTGATTGCGAGGTCCGAGCCGACGGAGGGAGACCTACGTGAAACTTTGTTGAACTGTGAAAGAACCTTTGGAAAACTGGAATAAGTGACTTTAACATGGAAAGCAAAGCAAGCCTCTACCCAAGCTTTGAACTGCCTTTTTTTGATAAGCTGAGCCAGAGTGTGTCATCATGTTTACGGGGGCTGCCTTACTCATTGCATTCCAATGTGGGGAGGAGAGCCGACTCAGCCGCCTTGATCTTTTATGTTATAACACTGAATTTCCTTAGCATACACATTCCCCTTTACACACTTTATGTATAAGAGATAGGAAAGGCATTAGGTTTGGTTAGTATAGGCCATTTTGATTTGACAAAGACACTAGGACTGTGTTTTCTTTATTATTTGATGGTAGAGACTACTCCCATCATAGCTATAGGGCAAAGTAGGAGTTTTTCCAAACCCCAAGAATTGAATTAAGGTTTTGAAACTTGTAACTCTAGTGTCAGTGTCACACTTGTGATACCATGCCTCCTTTACAGCATGTAGTGTGTGATGGTTAAACATGCCGAACGCAGGACTGGCAGGCACTTCCTTTGTCGATAATCAGAAGGGCATTGATACCTGGATAGAAGCCGTTTCAGCACTGCATTTGGGGTGCAATCCAGATTGCTAATCACGGAGCAGCCAGAGTTGCTAGATTTATTTTAAGTAGTTGGTTAGCAACTACAATCTAGATGACTTTGCTGATAAAAGCGAAGCTAGTGATCGGCCTGTAGATTTCTAGGTCTTCTGGGTCGAGGATTGGATTATTTTGGGGCTTAGTAAACCCTGTTTTTAAGATTCTCACTGAGGCGTTGACTATTCTAATCAAAGTACTAAAGGCAGGACCGGAATGCTTTTTAATGATGGTGTCCGGGAGGATATCATCAGTGTAAGAGGTCGACTTTCCCTGCGATTCTGGTACATCTAGGTCTGATATGGGGATTTGAATAGTGTATGACTGCTGAGAAAAGGGCTTTTTTCCTGTGAGAGACTGCCGTAAGGTTGGTAGTGTGATACGTAGCCCTGGTTTCAATTATCAGGGCCCACCATTGGCAACCTAAGGCCTTCAGGGATCGAAGGTCCTCTGGTTTCTGGGCCGTGCACCAGAATTTCTCAAAAGCTCCAATGGACTGTTTGTTCATACAGAGTACAACGCCTTTGAGGTTTGGCTAAAGGTTTCTATAAGTGAGATATTTGTAGAAGTGGTGCAGTTGAAGAAACTGTTATCCAGCTCCTCTACTCGAAGGTGTTTGAAGGCGTGGCATGGGGCCTTCATTCTGACCCTCGTGGGGCGCCACGTAGTGTGATGAGAAGAACGGGAAGGCTGAATGTCCAATCGAGCGTAATGGTGTTAGTAGGAGAGGGAACAAGATTAGTTTAAGAAGGGGAAAGAAGATATGATGAGGTCTAGTGTACTACCTCTATTGTGTGAAGGGGCTAGTATGTACTGACTTATGCTAGTGCTTTGAAAGGCAC
Source organism: Ambystoma mexicanum (assembly GCF_040938575.1). NCBI lineage: Eukaryota > Metazoa > Chordata > Amphibia > Caudata > Ambystomatidae > Ambystoma > Ambystoma mexicanum. The sequence continues at coordinate 873,382,679 of NC_090928.1, read as the reverse complement.
AAGAATGCATCTCTGTGTTTTTGGTTGCTTGAGTCCCAGGGAGGTTGCCATCTCCAAAAAAGAAGTTGGTCGATTAAGAGAGTGAAGCTGAACAAAGTATTCCGTAATCTCATCTAGCAAGGTACCACACACCTGTGAGTGGGTCTATAGATGAGGTCAAAGTGCCTGACTCCTTGCGTGATAGAGGGAATTGGCAAGTGAGAGTTTCCATTGAATATAATGGTGACTGATTATGTGCCGTACAATGCCTGTTGAGTTTGTGGATGACTATCATGCCCCACCCACCCCCCGCCCGAGGTCGGTCCACATATTGGATGTTGCATCCGGGTGAGACGGGGACAAAGGTGTGGGTGGATGTTAGTGTAAAGCAGGTTTCAGTAATGAAGATGTCAAAGTTTAGTGGTGTGATCGAGTCCAAAATGCCTGCTGCATATAAGATGTTTGAGTGGGTGGTTAATCGGCATTAAAGAGTGTATGGCACGGGGGGCTAAGCACTGACAAGGGGTCTTGGAGAAGGTTGGCTAGGTTAGATTTACAGTGTGGAAGTCTACTTTGCCCAGGCCGTACCTGGAGAGTGTGGGAATGGGCCAGGTTTGTGAGAGACTCATGGTTATGTCTTACTAGTAACAAGGTGCAGAAGGTCCGGCCCTTGGCACTACAAGGCCCGTCTTGGTCTTGGTACATCTTTTGTTGAGGACGCTCTGTGATGACGCTTATGGGAGACTGCTCAAATAAAGCCTGGGATGAGAGTGGTCAGCAGAGGAAGGCAGGAAGAGCAAGGTTGCATGGACTTCACAGTGTTTGGTTCCTAAGGTGTGCTTGGTCAGTAGTGGATGGCAGGCACATGACAGGAAGACTGAGGTCTTGTGACCTAATCTCACCCTTGTCTGCTGCTAGACGCTGCATTGGCTTATGCTGTTTGTGACCCTTAATGGAGGCCCAATGTGGGCGTGATCAGTAACAGATGGCAGGCAGTAGCACGGAAGATCAAGGTCACATGACCTAACACTGACTGTCTTTTCTGCTGGAGGCTGGATTGCCTTAAGTCAGTTGTGTCCATTAATGGAAGCCAACGGTGAGTGTGTTAAGCAGTGGATGGAACACCAAAAAAGGGAAGAGCAAGGACATGTGACCTACTCTCACTGTGTGTGCTGTTGGATGCTGTTTGGCTTACACTGTTTGTGTCCCTTAATGGAAGCCCAAGTGCATGTGGGTCAGCATTGGATGGCAGGCAGAAAGTAGGAAGATTGATTTCATATGCTGCTGGTTTACTTGGGATGCAGGTATTTCAGCCCTTTCGATGCCCTAATAGGAATTGCCCTCGTCGTCTGCCCTTCGCTTCAGATGTATGGGTGAGACGCGCTGTGTGATCCAAAAGTTAGAAAATGAAAAAACGGGGCAAGCCTAAGCAGGTGGGTGGGGCAGAGGTCACATGACCTAAATCCACTTGTACTAGCTCAGCAACTGCAGAAGAAGAGCGGCTGGAAGTCAGCTTAAGCAAGGAAATAAAGGGACAGGGCTATGAAACACCATGCCAAAACAACAGACACCAAAATATTAGCAGGTGGTTCAGGCAGAGGTAACATGCCCTAGATCGATTTGCAGATCCATACACATCAATATCCTGATGCAATTTTAACAAATCATTCAAGAAGACTTATCAATTTAACTCTAAATCAATACATGTATGCAGTATGGCTGGTCAGATGGTGTATTTATTTAAAATTAAGACTATTTGACTCATTTAGTACTTCACAGGGGAATGGGTGGCCTCCCAGGCAGATGAGTGTCACTGATCTGCATAGCCTAAAGCATTTCTTTGAAAGGTGGAGAGTTGCGTTTTTACAAAGTTAATGTTTTCCTGATTAATGACAGTGAGGCGTTAATGTGCCCACTTTGCTCTTCTTTATTTTTCAATATCTCCAGCCATTGATGGTTCATATCTGCAACAGCAGCGGCAACATTATTCTAGGAGACGAGGGGAAAATCTGCACATGGTGAGGAGAGGTGTGTGGAAATGTTCCTGGGGTAGGTGGTTGGGGCTATTCGCTGTCTCCAAACAATTGTATAACCTTCTAGGACCTCAGGAAACGGCCACAAAGTAAACAGTCAACAGCATTTGCATCTTCCTTTTGTGTTCTACGTGCTCCGGGGTTGAGCTAAACTTTGCAACTAAACGATAACAAAGTCATTCAGCACTGCGGCAAAGGATTAGTACAACAGCATATTTTCCCGCGAATATATGAGGGGCAAGGGGGGCCAATTTAGGAATGGGGCATTGGACAGGGTGTAGCAAGCGGTTCTCCGCCTACAGTACTATTAGCAATGTGGAGCATGATGGGGAAATGTTTGACTAACGAGAGGCACCATAACAAATTTCATGATTAGGCGAGAAACCCCAACAGCACCTTCTTCAATTCCTCTCCGAAAAGCAGTGTCATTGGAGCCAGAGGAGGGCACTTAAAAATGTTGTATCAAAGAAATACAATCTCACAGAAAGCTTATCAAAATGACGACCTGGTGAAACACTACAAGACTGACGAAGGCAAATAGACAACATAATTAATGGTACATTAAACATACGTATGGACAAGTTTGTCTCAAAATTAGAAAGTTGGAAAGCATTATCAGGTCTGTCAAAGAAGCAAATCCAATCGCATGAGCTATGAATTTGGAAACTTAAAAACAATAATAATTTCACAAGGAAACAATGCACATAGGATGCAGGTATAACTACAAAAGCCTTAAACGCAGAGGGATAGCAACTAGTATTCGTGTTGCAGACACCAACAACCCAGAACAATTCTTGTAAGAAAGAAATCATAGTAAAATAACTGTCAGTGCATCTAAGTAGCGCTAAGGTTCATAACGGTTTCTCAGCCTTAGACTGCACCACTAATTCACTTTAAAAAAAGATATACATGACCAAAATATGTGATTTTAATACTACCCACACAGTACACAAATAAATACAAACTTGATGTGAAGGTGATAGATAAGGCTGTGAGGATTGAGTTACCAGACCAATTTGACGAGTTTAACAGCCCATGAACCAAGGCATGGCATTTTATATCTCATTCACAAATGCGAAAGCCAGAATGTAATATACATTTTATTAAAACCCTGACAAGAAATATTTCTGCATTTTGTGTCATGCCACTGTAAGTAAGAAACAAACACACCATTTACTTGACACCTTACTGAAAATATCGCTCTGATTTAATTTAAGTAAGTGATGGATTCCTTAAAGGATCAGCATTGTCTTACCTGATACATTCCAACTCCAATGTGCTTGGGCTCAATTTTCACAAGCTCAGCTAATGGATCTTGAACACGTCTTGCTATGGAAACTGAAAAACAGAGTTTGAAAACTTAAATTGTACGTAAAAAGCTATAACGCCTAGGTAGCACCATTTATACAATATTGGCCATTCTGGTAGGTATACTCAATTGAACATCTACGTTATGGAAATAATATTTATAAAACATGCCGCCCAGTTTTCATGTTTTAACGTTTCATGACAAATCTATATACTTGTTTATGCAGACCTTAGGCTTTGCAAGCGGAGGGTGGGGTCCCAGTGAAAAAGTAAAACAGTTGTGAACTTTTTTTATTCTGTACGATTCATTCAGCAATTATAAGCAAAGGCGAGTGTGCCGGGAGCAATGGGCAGAACTATAAAGAGTACAGTTGGTGCTTGATGGAGCATTTGCACGGGGCATGGGGAACAGCAGGGAACATTTTTGAACGTGAGAGACAGAGAAAAAAAGGGAGGCAGGAGAAAGGGTTGGATAGAGGGAAGTAGGGAAAGGAAAGTAGAAGACGAGGTAGGGAAAGTGACGAATGGAGACTTGGATGGTAAGGCAATGAAGGAGAAGATAGAGGGAGCAGTAGAAGGGGAGATTTTGTAGAAATAATAGAAGAAGAATGTGGGCATGGAGAGGGAATTAAAAGAATCGGACCAGACTATGAGGGGTTCCCATACCCTCTGACAAGGTCAGGTTACTGACATTGTCAGACACCTCCACCCTTTCCTCTAACTCATTCTCCCCTGCCTGCCCACTAGCTTACTGAGGATACAGACAGAGGAAATCTAAGTTCACCTGTTTGGTCCTAGCCTGATGTTCTACTTTGAACAAACGAATATGGCTCTAAGGCCAAGAACCATCTAGCATGCGGGAATTCATAATTTTATTTCTGGCAGTCTAAACGAATGGGGATGTGGTCTGTCACCAACAGAGCTGCCGCCAGTGATATAGTAGCATATGCTGTACATGGCCCATTTTATGGCTAAGCATTCGAGTTCAACTACTGGGTAGTTTCCGTTTGATTTACAAAAACAGTTTCTCCTCCCCACCTATATTTTTGATCACACTGCCCCAAGGCCAATAGTGCAAGTGTCAGTTTGAAGAACAAAGTCTTCAAAGAAGTCTGGCATGGTTAAGATTGGACTCTTGCATAATGCAGGGACGTCATTTCACCAAAATGCCAGGGGTAGCGGAAGTGACATCACAATACCACGCCCCAAGTGTGACATCACAGTAAGTGATGTCATTTGACCACGCACCCATGTGACATCACATTAAGTGATGTCATTTGTCCACACCCCCACGCGACATCACAGGATGTGGCCTCATAAAGCATTATCCCTCAGTACACTACGAAAAATATGGTTACAATATCACTGTGTTGTGACATTTCATCCAAGAATGGATCATCATATGTAGCACTGTCAAGGTCCATGTTGTATATGGCGACGAGGATGTGGAGCCATGATGAAATGCTGAGATGAGGAGCCAGGATGAAATGCTGAGAGGGTGTTAATGGCAGGTGATGAAGATGAAAAATAAAGCTGTGGGTGAAGGTGGCTCTAGTAGAAAGTAGAGTGTGTGCTGTCAAGCGACAGCATGGTGTGAAGGCAATGCTGCGCTGTAGATACACCACGGAGTCTGAGAGGGAATGGCACAGGAAAGATGCAGGGCTGTTAGCCCCAGGAGCTTATGGCCTCGGTGTAACGATCGTTGCATGGCCGAAATTCCCAGGAGCCTGCACAACCAGAGCCCTCTGGGACATGTAGTCCCTTTTCTCAGGGCCATGCCGGAGCCTGGATACTGCACGTTCCCCTAGCTGTTTCCCTTCTGCAGGGGGGAACAGCGTGTCATTGTGGATGAGGTAAAGAATTTAAATCGCGTTATGCGCTTCCTCATGCGTTCCACCATGGCCGTTGGTGAAACACACTGTGCCGGTGTCATCTTTGATGGAGGGGAGTTTTTGTAAGAAAGTCTGTTGTGGGCATGTGTGTTGACTGGTTTAGCGTTAGGCTCGATGACGCACTTATTAATTTACAGTCAGGTTTTCAAAACTGCCGTAAAATAGAAATACATTACATACATAAATCAATAAATTGCACTTGAATGTAAAATGTGTAATCCTTTCCTTTCTTATACAAACTCGTTGTTAGTACTTCTCCTAAAAACTGAAAAGGGCTATTTATTGGTGGTAGTATCTGCCCTAGCAGAGCTGGTGTTGCGCGGTGCTGAAACGTATTTTAGAAAAACATTGATGTCCCTCACACTCCACACACACCACACCCCACACACACACACACACACACACACCCACACACACACCTCCTTGCGGTTTTCATGATAAGCGTAGACTGCCAATATCAACCTTGCTGCAAAAAAGTGTGCCTTACTTAGCGACATCCCCCGGTTCCTTTTCGGATTTGTGAAATCTTATACGAAATGATTTCTGCATTTATCATCAGACATTGTACATTAAAACATTGACTATGAATGTATGAGAAACATCTTTAGCAGAATATTTTATATTTATGTCTCAGAGTCGGTGCCGTCTGCCTGTGCTGTCGGTGCTACTGACTCCAACCCAAGTCGAGCCCTTTGTTCCACTCTTTGGCAGGCTTCTCCACAGAAGCCTCCAAAAGTGGTGCCTGTCTGGGTACCACAGGGGGTGTGGGAGGGGGTTTAGGCACCCTGGACTGAGTTACCTTGGTAACTCAAGTCGCACTCTTGTGTGATTGGCCCAAGTGGTGAGCATGCCGGCTCACCACTTAGCATGTTTGATTGACAGCTAGGCTGAGTGAATGGGGGTATGCTGCATAAAAGCAGGGCTTTGGGGACTGGAACTTCAAAAGTCGCCACAGGACCTGAGAATCCGACGAGGGAGAAGCTGAGCTGACCTACCACAACGACACCACCGGTGGAGCCCTGCGGAACCGACTCACCACTTCCCGACGACAGAGAAGATCTCCTGGCTGGAGAGGCTTCTTCCCCTGACTGGTGGGCACAACCAGATTACCTTCTTTTCTTCGCACCCCAGACCGGTCTGTGGTCGAAGTGCCCGTGCCAAGCACCCCGGCAGCCAGATAGCCACTTACCACTGAACCGCGAATTAACGGACCGCTCCTTGTACCTGAGAAACTCCGCGGCTGATTTCTTCCCTGGCAGTGCAACGGACTCCTGTCTTCCTCCCCAACGAGATCCTCTCTTCCCCCGGACGACGCACCGACTTGCATCCGCTGCCAGGAACAACTGCCCCCGCTGGAGTGTTCTCACCACTTTAAGGTACCGTGTCCGCCAGGCCTTCCTTGCTAAAGATTGCTACAAGGTAATAATAACATCTTAACCGTCTGGACTGGGCTGGCCGCCTTGACCCTCTAACTGGTCCCTTTCTTTGGTCCAACTCCTTTTTGAACCATTACAAGACTTTTGTGCACAGCACCGTGTGACCTTGGACACATTTCGTTTTGATCCTCTTAAAGCGGATCCGGCCTACTGACTCTGAAATCACTGTGTTACTTTGCCTTCCTCTCTTGTTGCGTTTGTGAAAAAGTGTTGGGATCTGTTTCAATTTATTCTCTGCTTTTCTCTCCCTTTTTAAAACGAATTATTAGAGTGCCATCTACGTTAGGCGCTCACCGCTGTCTGAAAATAAGTGGGGCTTTACTTAAGACTTGTCTACAATTCTTTTAAGGGAGTGTATATCTTTTAGTGACTGTGTTTTTGAATTGCTTACTATTAGTGCCTGTGTGTTTTTCTAGATGTGGTTTTAAATAAATAATTATATCTCTTTTACACCAAGCCCTGGTCAGTGTTTACCTGTTCTATTGTGTTCTCTTGACCTATTGTGAATACTCTGTATACTGCCTAACTCTTCTTGAGGGAAGTCTGACTGCTCAGCCACAGCTACCAAGTGAATCTGTGTGGTACAGACTGCTACCAAGTGGGTTTACTGCCAAACACCTGTAGTCCTAAATCTTTTGCAGTGGTCCCAGAGGGAACTGCACAGGTTTCTGCCTTACACCTCCCAGGAGGTCCTGAAGCTCGTCATTGTTGGGACTTTGACTGCTTGTCTTTTGTGGGCGATGAATAACCTCCTCTTCTTCTCAAAGCCTGATAGTCTCGGCCTCTACGAGTCGCTTGGGCAGCTCGCCTACAGCCTTGAGAGGAATAGGATGGCCTGCCGAAACCCCGGTCCCTGGATGCCACAAATCGGGAATTCCCTGATGCTCCTCGGAAGGGGCGAAAAGATCGAAATGTTCTGCCGCTCTGTAGGGCTCCAAGAGAGCGTGCTGTGTCCGAGTCTTCCTTCATGCCTTTTAAGGCCTTGTCCACCTTCTCCCCAAACAATTGTTCTCCTTCACACGGCATATCAAGTACTTTGTACTGCACCTCTGGCCTAAAGATTGTACACTTAAGCCATGCCTGTCTTCTTAACACCACTCCGTTGTTTATTTGTTTGAAACCTGATTCTGCCAGGTCTACGGTATATATTAATTGAGTGGTTTGACGCCTCTTCCCCCTCACGCACCAGCAACATAGCAGATTTTCTGTGCTCATCCGGTAGATGTTTCAGGATGGGGGCTAAACGGTGCCACATCTCCTGGTCGTATCTTGCATAATAGCCAGTGAGTTAGCTGCATTTACCGTCGTCGCTCCTAACGACAAAATTTTCTTTCCAAAAGCATCCTGCCTCCTGGCCTTGTTGTCTGGGGGGGAGGGGGGTTGTACATTTATGCTGTGATCTGGCCTTTCTTGAAGCAGCTTCCGACACTACCGATTCCGGGGAGGGCTATGCGGATAAACATTTTGGAGTAGACTCCGGAGCTTTAAATTTCTTTTCCAGCCTGCCTTTAACTGCAGGCTCTGAAAACAGATGGCGCATGGTTCGTAAACCTTCTTGCCAGACGTGGTCTAAAATGGGGACCGAGAATACAGACTTCCTCCTCTTCCCCATATGGTCGAACAAGAAGCACTCCTTTCCCTCCTCCGGGGACAAGCCAAACTCAATACATGCCTTGCCCATTATTGCGTGGAAGGAGCTGATGTCATCCGGCGGTGATGGTTGCGCCGGACTTCTTGGAGCTTCAACCTCTGCCTCTGATTCCCATGTCGGATCTCGTGAAGGCGAGGATGATATGTCTGAAAAAGACTCTCTATGTCCCTGGTCTGACTCGGAATCTGGTAACTCTCCTTCCTCCGGGTGTGAGCGTGGAAGATCCTCATTAACTGGACGGGAGGCTGGCACTGTGGTGGATGACCGCGGGGCCGGACCTGGTTCGTCGTCGGCCGGTGTAGTCGGTACCACTTCAGGTGTACCAATGTGAGGCAACTTTGCATCCAACCGGCACAATAGAGTCTGTAATGTGGACAACACTTCCAAGGACAACACCGACTGGGGATTCAGTAAAGACGATGTAACTGGGATACTTCGGCCACTCGAGACCGTCAACGAATTAACACCCTGCAATCCAAGATCAGTTGGACCAGCCACCTGCTGACAGTCATCTTCCATAGATGATATTGAGAAGGCCGCTTCCTGTTGTAATAGGGCCTCTGGCAAGATCAGATCGTACACAGTCGGTTGCCAGCCCTCTGGAGGGTCCACCGTCGACGATGCCAACTTTTCAATCGTCGTCGTCTGAATCGACGAAGCGACTGTAGGAATAATCTGCGCTGATAGTAATGAATCCGTCGACGACCGAACTCCCGTCAACGACAGTGGTGGTTGTGGCGCAGGCTCATGAGGCGTTCCTGCCTTTTTTGAGCTTGATTTATGTTTCGACGAATCTCAACTCGAGGATGAGCTGTGATGGTCTCCTGAGGAGGTCTTTAACAGATCTTTTCTGTCCTTTTTTGACGAGGAGGAAGAGGAAGCTTTTCCTTTTGATGAAGAGGATTCCTTCGTAGAATGTTTTTCAGAGGGACGCTTCTCCATCGAACGTGGCATCTTCGCCGGTGGCTCTACAGATAGAGCGGCGAGGAGCTACCGGAGATTTAGATCTCAAATCCAAACTATGTGTAGAGCCTACCTCCGAGGAAGGGTACGCTCCCGCCCCGTCATTTAGCCACGTCACCAAATATCTATTATGGTCTCTCAGGGTCTTCTGTGAGAAGCCTTTACAAATCTCACAACTGTCCGCAGAGTGATGAGGATGAAGACAATACAAGCAATCCATGTGCCCATCTCCTTTGTAAACCTTTTTCATTCTGCATGTAGCACACGGACGGAACAACGCCTTCCCAGACATTGGGAAAGAAAAAAAAATCAACCTTGTAAAATAGAAGATAACACAAGGTGATTCCACTACTTTGGAGACGGTTGAAATCTGAAGGGAGCCGCGGGGGCGGGGCTATTTATACCATACGTCCTATTGGGACAGGCGTAAGCGGCCCCAAACCGACATAGATAGGACACAGAAATGTCGAAATATACCGAGGGTTCCCAGCCTGACGATGGGGAATATTCTAAGCATGTGAATCCATGAAAGATCCAATGCTGGAGAAGTAGCAGGTTCCCAGGCCCCAGAAAGCCTTGTGGATGATGCAGAGAGTCTTGAACTTAATCCTAGTAGCAACCAGGAGCCAGTGAAGAGATTTTAGGGCTGGAGAGATGCGGTCCCTTGGCTTGAGGCCAAGGATAAGTCTTTCAGTCCTATTTTGGATTAGTTGAAGGGGGCGTAGGGAGGATAAAGGGAGTTTGAGGAAGAGGGTTTTGAAGTAGTTCAGCCAAGAGAGAACCAGAGCTCTGGAAACGTCTTTGTTACTTACCTCTAACAGTATTTCTCCAGCACTGGTATCTTTCATAGATTCACATGCTTGAATATTCCCAGTCGTCATGTTATACTTAATTAAACTTTTACCTATGGGAAAATGCTACACAGCAAGCCCGATAGGGCCTGTGCAACCCTTCACTTATGCAGTCCCTCCACCTCCTTTGGTCCTTTTAGACACTAGCCAATGAGGTGGCAGGGCTTAAGCTCCACCCCATGCAGACAGCTTGAGATTTTAAACCATGTAGGCTGACAGGTGATGACTTACTGCATACAGAGTAGCCACTCCCTAGGGGAGGAGGGTGGGTGCATGTGATTCTATGAAAGATAGCAATGCTGAAGAAATACAGTTACAGGTAAGTAACAAAGACTTCTCCAGCATTGGATCGTTCATAGATTCAGATGCTTGAATAGAATAACTTTGTTGACGGGACATTATGGTTAAGTTGCGCAACTAAAAACCTATGAAATTCAGTAAAAAAAACTTTGTTAAAGGGACTTTATGGTTCCAAGTAAAACCGAAAACCCCTGAAATGCGCCAGTTATGGTAAGCTAAGCAACCATAACTCGCGCCACCACCGTGCACTGCTAAGCCTAACACCCAGGACCTCAAAGATGACATCACAAATGTCATTGATGACATCACTGATGACATCACATGTGCATCTACCTTTCATGAAAAGTCTGTACAAGACATTCTTAGTGTAATGTTAATAAAAAAAGTGTCAAAGATTATTGGAATAAATATCAAGTGCTAATCAGTGCATTAAGCTATGCATTGATATAAATAGCATTCTATTATTAACTTCAATCCAGTATACTAAGGTACTCATGTAGAAGCATAGGCATTGTGTGCAGCATACATGATGGAGGTGCAATATTCATAAGCTTGCCATGTTGAATAGTGAAATGATAACTGTTTTCATATTTGCGTACAGTGAAACTTGTGATAAGTAGGTAATAAAACCCACTTACTACATAATTGCATTATTATAGACGAATCACAAAGCAACAACACCACATACAAATATGAATATATACAAGGAAATTGAAGTAAGAAAAAGAAACAGCAATAATAGCAGAAAGTGTTCATAACCTAACTGATTACCTTCATGCAGAGAAATGATTGCGCTGTTTCAAAGCTGTTACTTACCCTATCTATATAACATGATGTGTCTGGACCCTAAGGAAAATAGTGTGAGTACAACATATAAAAATATGAGCATATACAGGGAAAGTACAGTAATAAAAAAACATCAAAAGTATCAGAAAGTGCTGATAAATCTACTGATAATTTTAATGCACAAAAAGGATTGCTGTCTTTCAAGGTTGTGTCTTCCCCTATGTATATGTTCCATATGATATTACTGGACCTTAAAGGGATAGTCCAGTAAAAAATGTTATTTAAAAAATAGATAGGCAACATTAAAAAAAAAAATACTAGCACTTTTTTTTTTTAAACTTCCTATGCAAAATGTTGAGCTATTCAAGCTCAAAATTCGCAAAAGCAAGCACATGGGCGCATCCATTTTGTGAAATGGATGCCCGCCTGTGCTGGCTTTTGCTTTTGCGGCACTAATGAAGGAAAAGCCACCCAGCTGTAGTAAACAAAAGCTACCGCTGGGTGGCTTTTCCTTCATTGGTGCTGTACGTGGAGGACGGGGACCGGAGACCAGAGCAGGAAAGCTGCAGCTGAATCTCGGTAAGTGCTATTTATTTTTTTTAAAAAATAAGCACTAGCTGCGTTTTTTTTTCTACGTTTTCCGGGCTGGAGGAGCCTGGAAAACATAGAAATAACTTAGAAATAAAACCGCAGCTTTAAAAACATTGTATTTATGTTTGCGGTCGCTTTTGAAGCGACCGCAAACATAAATACAACTTTGTGTTTGAAAACGCGGCGGTTTTTCTTTCCAAGTTTCTCAGGCTCCTCTGGCTCGGAGGAGTCTGAGAAACTCGGGAAGAAAAACCGCTGCGTTTTCAAACACAACCGCGTTGTGTTTCAGCCTGCTGTGGCTATCACTTTGGGTCTCCGGTGCTCCCCTCTATTTTTTAAATACATTTTTTTACTGGACTATCCCTTTAAGGGAATTATTCTAAGAACATACTTGAAGGATAAGTCTAGGAATATAGTAATGTACAATTTTTAGTTACTGACTGTTACTGAAGAAAATCATGTGGTCTAGATATGTCAGGAAAGGACAAAAGGGGGCGTCAGACATGTGATGTCATCAGTGACGGTGTTAGGCTTAGCAGTGCACGGTGGTGGCGTGAGTTATGGTTGCTTAGCTTACCATAAGTGGCGAATTTCAGGGATTTTTCGGTTTTACTTGGAACCATAACGTCCCGTTAAAGTTTTTTTTACTGAATTTCATAGGTTTTTAGTTGCACAACTTAACCATAACGTCCCGTTAACAAAGTTTTTTTACTGAATATCATAGGTTTTTAGTAGCGCAAGTTAACCATAAACTCCCTTTACCAAACTTTTTTCATTAGCACGCAGACAATATACAAAGATGGAGTGTAAAAGCAATTTCTCAGGGATGGCTTTACACAGAATGTTGCAAAGTAAGAATTTATGCTCGTTCACAGTGAAGGTCAGCTGCTTCCATTTTTTGCTTGCGGGCCCGAGTGGCCCACAACTCGCACTATAAGGTTCTATTGTTTTTTTACCTTGAAAGACAGGGATCGTGCCAAAAGACTTCTTTTGAAGGAGGGATGCAAAAATGTAAGAGACTATGAGGATGAAATTTCTGAAACTAAACCGCTTTTATATATTATATCACTATGAGAAAGATCGTTGGCACAGACGGAGTCGTATTTAGGGACTGCATTACGCGTAGACAATGGAAAATGCCAATATAATGTAAGTAACCCTTTAGATTATTTTATACCGGAATATAATAACAATAGCGTGGCGTTAAAGCCCGGTTAAGTTGTATTTGTTCGTTCAATGTGGCATATTGTTTTGTACCGCGCACTATCACCGCCGAAGTGGTCCCCTTGCGCTCAGACGGCTCTGAAAAAGGCAGAGGAGAGAGGGTGGGTTAGTGGGAATAAGTTAACATACTCCGTTGCACTATCCTCACTAGCAAATAGTTTCACGCCCTAATAAATAAAATGAATATTTTTAATGAAGATCGGCTCGTGAGACTGATTTATGTTTTTAAAACAGGTACATCCTTCCCTATTGTCAATGCCACGATTTTCAGACCCGGGCGGACGGATTTTTTAACTGCCAGATGCAGCTACTTGTAAACAACTTCATGACCCTCACCATTTTATGGGACAATCGCCAAGGACCAATTACGCGGTACTAGCGGCTAGAAGCAACATCCCAACCATTATGGTGGTCTAATGCCTCGTTGTTGGAACAGCCTTCCGATTATCAGTGCGACCATAGTGCTTATTTTATCATAAACCAACACCCTGTGTACCGCAAAGGAACAGCGCGTGACTCGAGATGAACTTTTGCGGATCGACAGCAAAGACAAATGCAAATCGCTGAATATTCTCTAAACATTTGATGTCAAATAAAAGTACTTTACGAAATGTACAATCTTGCTGTTTGCTTTTAAATCACAGTTTCATATTCCGAATTGTGGCGCGCTGTGTTGTGAGATGATCTGTGTTGTTTTCCGGGTTCTGTGTAAAGTCGCGTAGGACTGGAGACGACTGGGCGCGATTGGCTACGCACCCTGTAACGTCACGGAGAGAGACAGGGAATATGAATGCTTTGATAATGTCAGGCTTAGTGGCGGGAGATATGATTTAGTGTCGCAAAAGCAGGTCAGCCAGGTCGATGGGGCAAGTGATAGGATTATCACATAATGTCGGCGCACAGCAGCCTGATTTATCGTTTGTTTAGTGGACAAAAAGTCGGGTAAGGCCCATAGGAAATTGTAATGTCAACGGACATAAGGAGCGTTCTCAGAACACCCCGATTTTGTTTAATTGCAAACATTATCTCCATGTCCACTCTTCCTCGTCCCAGTACTTACTTCATGAGGCCCCTGCCTCCGACTCAGGACCTTCTTCTATTTCTTTAAATTCCTATAACTCCTCCCCCACACCCACATCACTCAGTTTCATATTACCAAGCCGGAGCATGGGACCTTCCCCGCAGGGAGGGTGAGGATTGTCGTCAGTACTGTGACGAGGAAGAGTAGGACTAGGAGTAATGAAGATTACTGGTAAGTAATCAGAGCATTTCAGGACACCGCGAGTGTTCTTAGAACACATTCAATTTGCCAGAGTACAGTACGGACAGCGTCCTCAGGACACGAACATTTAAGGACACCGCGAGTGTTCTTAGCTCAATTTTAGCTTGCTTGCAAACAAAACGGACACATACTCCGTCCTCAGAACACCCCACCATTTAGTTTATATAGAAAATTTCAGAACAGCCGTGTTGTCCGCAGACAAATCAAACACAACAAAAGTGTCTAGCACATAAAAAAAACAGAACATTGAACCTATCTCATATTCCCCCACCCTCCCCAAACACTCTTACACACGAACACACTCCACTAAATACAATTTTTAATCAAAGTTTCACCGCGCTGTCCGCGGTCGTCAGCGAATGCAAGATGGCGGGCGCCACAGAAAATCTGACGCGCTCCACGCCCCATGCCGTCCAATCAGCGAACACGTCGGATGTCCATGGACATCGCGCAAGCCGCTCGGCCAATCAGGGCACTGTCCGCGGAGCGAACCGGGAAGTCCGTCCGCGGAGCGAACAGAGATATCACTAATTTTTTTGCCTTACATTTTGGTCATTTTTAAAAAAAACTACTGGACACTTTTGGGACCAAGTCCACTCCTGCCGCAAATTTGGTGTAAATCCGTCCAGCGGTTTGGGCTGTAGGCGTGCGCAAAGTTTTTTCCCATTATGTCTATGGGAAAAAACAAACGTTTTGGGACCCCCTCTATAACTTTGCCCCCCCCCCGGACCAAACCTCTCCAAGCTCTGCAAAAGAAATCGGAGTGGGACATATACTTTTTTTGCAAAGTTTGGTGAGGATTCGACCAGAGGGAGCGAAGTTATAAGCCACCCAAAAAATGCTCTTCCTATGGAAACACCAACTTAACCATAACTACATGGACGCTACCGTGTCCATGTAATATGTGTATATATATATATATATATATATATATATATATATATATATATATATATATATATATATATAGTGTAAAAAAACTTTGTTAAAGGGACGTTATGGTTAAGTTGCACTACTAAAAACCTATGAAATTCAGTGAAAAAAACGTTACAGGGACGTTTTGGTTCCAAGTAAAACCGAAAAACCCCTTAAATTTGCCAGTTATGGTAAGCTAAGCTACCATAACTTGTGCCACCACCGTGCACTGCTAAGACTAACACCCAGGACATCAAAGATGACATCACAAATGTCGGACAACATCAACACTACCCAAAAACTCAGCGGGTATCATAGATTGTTGTATCATGCCATATAAACACTGAACAAGTTCAAAAAGCAGCACATGAACACATTATATGTAATAATAAATAAGAAGTGGAACCTATGTATGTAAGACATCAACCACCCATTTAAATAGCATATGTACTAGAATCGAATATACCAAAACAAAAAAGATATGCCTCCAACATAATTACCTCACAGAAACTGCACAGCAAAAAAGCAACAGCAGACCTACACAACAGTAACAACAAAACTTACCAGAAACTAGGAAGTAAACTTCATTGTTCTTATATATTTCTAAACTTTCTGTATTAGGTACACTAAAAGTAATATATATATTTTTACACAGAAATGTCCAGTACTTTGGAATGGCTTGAAGAAAATTTCCCACGTGATGAAATGAGTGAAGACAGTGATACTAATGGTAGACACTTCTCTATATAAGCCAAATAATAACCATTACTTTATGTGTACTTAACACTTTTGTTTTTAACAGGCCATACAAACATTGAAAATAATATAGCAAAAGAGACATTAGAAAATGCTCTGCAGTGAATGGAACAAAAAATGGACATGCTAATGAAAAATGTCAATCTTTTAAAACATTTTGTGGAGGACCACATAAAAGAAAACATTAAATATCATTGTCCCACGTGTACCTGTTCCCCCTCTCCATGTCCCAGTCAACTATACCCAAACCTTCACCATCAAGAAAAACGTTATGAGACTTCCATCTCTTCATCCCCTCCCATCCATCTTCTCCAAACCCCTAGTTCCTCTGTATTTGTGTCAGTTTCTGCTTCCCCCTCTCTTCCATACATTTTATATTTGTATATAATAATAAAATATTATGTGTGTTGTTACTTTATTCCTCTGGGTCTTAGTCCTAAGAACACTAAGTCTGTCCATACTGGCCGCAATCCAAATGGAACTGTTCTTAGAACACACTCGATGTCCAGGATGTCCGCAATTAACCAAAATGGAAGTGTCCTAAGAACACTATGCCTGTCCGTACTGTCCGCAATCAAAATGGAACTGTTCTTAGGACACACTCGATGTCCGGGATATCCGCAATTAACCAAAATTAAGGTGTCCTAAGGACACAATACCTGTTTGTACTGTTCCACAATGTCTGTAGAAAATCTACGCACATGCGCACCACACCCATAGGTCCTACGAACATCGCACCTGTCCGTAACTGTGTGTCGCACTTTTAATTAGTTTGAGGACCCGAACACTGTCCGTAGAACACCCGTGCGCATGCGCACAACCGTCCCTGCACATTTGGTGTCCTGCGGGCAGCTGTCCCATTCACGAACGTCGCTGCGACCTCATCATGTGACCGCACCCACGCTGAGCGTGTGTCCTTATTTGCAGACACTGTCCGGGTCCCCGAACATTTTAAAAGTACTTTCTTGGACAATTCAAAGTATTTTACAGTAAACGTTCACCATTGCACATGTCCCAGACAATGTCCCTGGCGATCTACATACTTTGTGGAACTTTTTTTGCCTTTTTTTGGTGTTCGAAGCGGGCACCAGCACCCTATAAAAGGCCACACCCTAGAATTGCTCATTGTGCTTCTGGCTACCTGACAGAGCATTGCATCTTCTTGCATTCACTGCATTGCTGTTCACTTTTGCCTGCTGTCCTCCAAATGGCGACCATGGCTGCTTTACCATCATCACCACCCCCACCCTCTCCACCAGCACCACCTCCCCAAGGGCCTGCAGAGGGGAACAGGCGTGAGGATGCAGAGGAGACGGATGAAGAGGATGAGGTAGTGCAAGTCCCTACTACCAGCACTCGGTGTAAGTCTTGGGTGTGGCGGTTATTTACCACTCTTGATGGAGTGCCAAAAGCTTGTGCGAATAAGGTCACCTGCAATCAGTGCCACATGGTGCTGGGTCGTGGAAGGCCTGGTTCGTACAGCTTTGGTACGACATCAATGAAGCAACACCTAAAGTCGTTCCACGGTGGGGCTATTCGCAAGATTGCACCTTGTGATAAATGTAGTAGGTTGAGTTCCTCTACAGCACCCTCCGTTTCCGCTCCTGTCACCACAAGAGACACTCCTGTGGGACAGCGCATCCCTCCAGTGCCTCAGATGCCATTCATGATGCTGTTGACCCTTACCTTTCGAAGGTCATAACATTGTGTATGTACTGCGATGCAGTACTCTGCAGGGGGGAGAACCTTAGGAATGCTTTCAAGACTGCGGTCAAGGAGCATGAGAAGGTCTGCTACCTACCTAATAAGGCCCACCCTACATCTTCCTCTCGCCACATGCCCTGTCTTATCCCCATGGTTGGTGTCCCTCCCTTACCCTCCTTTCCTTGTGTGTCGTGTTTAAAAAACCAAAAAAAATATGAAACAAAAACAAAAATGGCTCTTTTCAGAGCCACCTTTTAAAGTTTAAAAACAGAAGTGTCAAATAAATAAAATAAATAGTGCAGGGCCCTGTGCATTTTTTAGGAGTCCACGGACATTTATTTTTTGAGGGTGCTGCCCTATCAGAACAATTGCACTTTTCTATGCGAAGAAGTGGTGGCTCTGAAAAGAGCCTTTTTGTGGTGTTTTTTTGTGTTTCAAAAACTTCAAATGATTAACACCTACTGCAAAATGTATTAATGTAATTACAAAAAAGGGTGCAATGCATTTTGTATATTTCGCAGAAAAATATGATTGCCAGCATAAGTAAGATGTACTCATCTCTGCAAAAAATGTATGTGCTACGAAACATAATATTTTCATTGTGAAAAGATGACATGCCAACATCTCTTAAAAAGGCACAAACAGCCTTATTGACATTGCGCCTCGCTTTCTCCATTTGTGGGCAAAATGAAGAAGAATGCAGCCACATTTGTCTGTGCACAATACGAGAAAAACTTACTTGGGAATTTGGAAACATGTCCATGACCTTCCCAAGTCCTTCTTTCATTGCAAATTGCAAAGAAATTCCAGACACATATCTTAAACTGTTCCCTCCACAATGAATAAAAATGATGTCTGGATGACGCTGTGTCACCAAAGTAGCACAGAGAGGTACCAAATCCAGCCACTTCCTTCCACGCACTCCATGCCAGTGCACTTCCACATGAGGGAATCCAAGATGTGCAGCCACTCCACAGCGTTTCTGCATGCACCTCCAACCAATTTATCCATGAGTCTCCCAAAATCCAGATAATGTGTTTTCTGAAACACAGCCATAGCTATCCGTTCTTCTCTCAGGAAAAAGACTTTCTGACAAACTCTCTTCTTACACAGTACACCCAGTAAACCCTATTTACCAATCCCTTGCTCTACTCATTCTCATTTGCATGCCTCTCAACCCCAAAATCCCTGTATGTAATACCCGCTGTCCGCGGATAACCGCTGTGTCAGCGGACAAATCGAAAAATCTGAGCGTGATGAATGTAAATTTAAATAATGTACCCCATTTCCCCTTTGAGGTTGGCTCTGAAAAGAGCCTTTTTTTTGCAGATGCTTGGAGAGACACCTTTTATTTTGTATTTTTTTTTCTTATTTTACTCTTAAAATCTTCACATAAGCTTCTCCAAAGCAACCCTATCTTCCAAACAGCATGGCATTTCCCATAAAAGATAAAGAAATGCCATCTACTTTAAAATAAACAGCATTACCAGAATCAATGTTCTCATTATTACAAAAGAACATACCAGCTCTAAGCATGAAAGCAAACGTGCCTCAATTGATTGCACACCTAGCAATGTTTTGCTGAGGACAAACAACAGACCTATTGTCCCATATTGCCCTAGGTACTAAACCAGAAAAAAATAACTTTGGCATTTGGAAGGAATTTCATTACTGCTTGAACCAAGTGTTCCAAATCTGCCAACAACGTAGGGGCACTGACATAACCCAAATGCGAAGCACCACAATGCAAAACTACCACATGGGGACTGTTCATCCTGCCCATATCTTCACAAACATGCACAATTCCCTGCACATTGAAATCAGGCACAGTGCTCCACACAACCTCCACTCCTTTAACATCAACATTGTTTGCCACATTCCTGCATTTAGCATACTGCTCCAAACCATGCACAAACATATCTCCAACCGCCAACACCTTGACTTTCTCCACCTCTGCCATCTTCACTACACACAGCCTCTTTCAACACAAATTCACAACCTCAACACCTGATTGGCTAATCCCTACCGTCCCCTGTGCACGCTGGATTTGCTGAACAACCCCTGATGTGGCACGCAGTGTCCGTGGAGCATGTAACTCTTAGACAGGCCTTCTACCCTTTCCACTTCACTCTCTGTGACGTCCCCTCATTGGATACAGCTAAGCAGTCACACAACCATCCACCAATCACATCCAAGAACTCTACATCTAACTCCATCATCATAATTCAGCACTACAAATGTACTGGTGATCACTCGGAGTACAAGTCTCATGTCATTGAAAAGCTACAAAAACTACTGTACCAGTTTCCAAGATTTCTACTTGCAGGTTCATGCATATCCACATGCATGAATACAAACTACAGGTATGCATATTTTCTGCACAGTACATGTACAGCTCTTGTATAAATGCATATAAACAGGGTAACTGCCACTTAACCTGTATTACCTATAAAATTAACTTACTGTCATTTTTCCCATCTGCTATAATCAACTGTCACTTTCAAACCTGTCTGATATCTAAATTCTTTTTTTACACACAGTTATCTTAAAAAGTGTCATTTCATATTCAAAGATGGGAGAAATAACAGTAAAATTGTAGGGAAACACTTAGTAGTGTATTATAAAATTACACACAGCCAGGATGAGTTCATGCATCTTTATACACTCAAACAGAATTAAACCACTAACAAAACTAACTACTAAACTACAAAAAAGTCTTCTCAATAAAAAAGATGCGAACAAAAAGAACTTCTTAAATATCTGTGGGGGTGAATGGAGTCACACCACGGGCACCGAACCATATTTTTATGAAGAAGCATACAAACAAAAGCAAACAAACACAATTGCCATACATAGCAGTGGACGAGGGTATAAAAAACTTAATACCACCATAATGGAACAAGAAATGCTGCTTACAAAAATATCCCCAGAAAACTCAGAATCACCTCTCCATTCGACTGAAGCAAAACAGCCAGTGTACAAATGACTGTGCACATCAATCTATAACATTGCCAAAAAATCTTTCAAATCTTTACACCAGTGCCTCAATCAGTATTTGAAAGGCAAAGAAATTCAAAATGAAACTACTACAAAATATGAATACCTGTCCAGTGCGCAAATACACAGGACTACAAGGATATTCATTAGCCTGCATTTCAGGACCTATTTGCAAAAGCACCTTCCATCATATCAAAATGATATCAACACATCATTCAACTATAAGAAATCTAGTCCATAAACTGTACTATGCTAAAAGTCCTGCTTTAGCACTACCCACCTTAAATAACAATCTTCTACATGGTACAGCCAAAGACCTACTCGAAGAAGTAGAGCATATCCAGAGAAAATATTTTGAAAGTAAAAGCCACTAACAAAATGCAATAGCTTTACAACAGACTAGAAACAACTGTACAGATGGCAACCTTCTTTTAAACGCATACAAAAAAGAAATGCTAAAATTTAAAAGTAGATCCGCTGAAGTACTAAACCATGTGTGTGCGTGTTGCCGCAGAATTTTTTTTTATAAAAGTAGCACAAAAAAGAGGACATAACATACAAAATAGAAGACAATGAAGATTCGAAATGGTTTGAATTAGCTCTCTACCTTATAGCAGAAAACAAATACGAAATAACTGACCCCTTAATACTTTGCAGTTACTGCACTGCAAAACTTGACAACAACCAAACTCCTTCACATGTTATCACAAATAACTTGGAATTATTCCCACTACCAAAACCCCTGCAACAACTCAATTTATACGAGAGCATCATAATTCAAACAGTGCACCCATTTCAAGCAGTAATACGCCTTCAACCAAAAACAGCAAAATTACCTCCCTCTGAATCAGTGAAAGGCATTTGTGGCAAAGTAGTTTATTTACCATTAGATCTGAAAGAAAATGTACACACTCTTGGAGTTCAAAGTCCAATAGATCAATCTTTAATTGCCTTAGTAAATGGTGTACCTACAAAAGACAAAAAGATTGGCAACAACTCGTGGATTTACATAAAGTTAGAGAATCCTTGCGATATCTAAAAGACAATAATGAATACTACAAAGAAATTAATATTGAAGAATACCTGAGGGAAACCACTGAAATAATTCAAGAGTCACCAGAAACTGGTCAATTTAAACTTCTAGATCCTGCTACTGTATCCAATATTTTAGACCATTATACAATTCATCCATTACACTCTAAAGACACCATAGATGATGCACTGGAAATGTACCAAATGCGACAGACCAAAGGATCACCAATCAGCATTTAGACAAAATGTGGAATACATATTCCACCTACTCTTTGAAAGTGAACTAGCAACTCTATGCTGCAGAGTTGCACACACATTGAAATCAGGTACCCATTTTCAAAATATGTCAGCTACACAATTACTACAAAAAGTGCAAGAAAAAGATGAGGTTCTACAATCAAGCATTACAAATCTGTTAGCAAACATGCGCGGTACAAAAAAATACTGGTTCCGACATTACAGAGATGTACGTTGTATGATGAGAAACCTTCGCCAACCCACTTGGTTTGTTACATTAAGTTGTGCACAATACGCATGGGAATATTTACATGATTTGCTATGCATAAAAAACAAAACAAACAGATATACTACCACCTGGAGCACTCTGCTCTCTAGATCCTGGTAATGTTTCAAGATATTTCCATCATCAATTCATTGCTATGCTACACTTTATTTGTAATAAAACTGTTCCTCCCCTCGGACAAGTGCAACACTTCTTTTGGAGAAAAGAATACCAAGCCAGAGGAGCACCACATATCCACATGCGTTTATGGATTAAAGATGCTCCTGAATTTGGTCAAGACAGTTATGCCACTGTTTTACAGTTCATCGAAAAATATGTCACTTGTGAAATTCCTTCAAAAATAACAAATAGTGACCTTCATGCACAAATTTTACAATTTTAAAGACACAAATGTGGGAAATATTGTCGTCGCAAATATAAAAATAAAGGGAAATACTACACCAAATGCTGCTTTGGTTTCCCTAGACCAGTTACAACAACAGGTCAAGTAAACAACTTCATGTCTTGTCTTCAGTTAGACAGTGTCAACGGTAAATCACCTAAGAACACATATTACATAAAAAGAACAGAAGAAGCAAAATATATCAATGATTACAATGCAATCATTGCTCTCTTATGGAATGCAAACATAGATGTGCAGTACGTTGCAGACAATTCCACTGCAGTTGCATGATATGTTACATCCTACTTAACCAAAGCAGAAAAAACAGAGCTTCAAGACCTCTGGGATGACATATCATCTGACAAAACACTGTGACAGAAATTGTACAGTTTAGGCATAAAAATGCTCTCTCATAGAGAATGTGGCTGCTATGAAGCTGCAGACCGTTTAACCGGCACTGCTTTGTATGGAAAATCTGAAAATATAGTATGGCTAAGTCTTGGTCCTGCTAAATCTAGAAAGAGAGTTCTCAAATCATATGAGGACATAGAAACAATAGCCAAACATTATCCCAACAGCCAAGACATTTTGAAAAACAATTTACTAGACACATACTACCCAAACAGGAGTACCACTTTGGAAACCATGTGTCTATACCACATAGCCCAAAACTTCACATACAAAAATAATATAAAACCAGATGAAAACAAAGGTAGATACAGAGTGACAAATTGTGAAGGCAGCTTAGTGAAACTTACCAAATGAAGCTTAATTAATCATATCAAATCATAATGTCACTAAAAACTCCTCAACATAAAGAACTATATTACATGTCCCTGCTACAACTTTTTAAACCATGGAGAAAAGAAGAAGAGTTACTATATATCTATGACTCCTATGAAGACGCTTTCAAAGGAAATGAAAGCACTATAACAGATGCAAACTTTACACAGTACAAAACAATGTTGCACAATGAACAGCAACACGAAGAAGAACTCCAGGCCCAACTAGATGAGGACACTCCCGACAGTAGTCAACCTTCTGTAACAGGAAGCCAAGAACAAATAACAAATGAGGCAGAATTAGCTATGACAGAAGTAGAAAACACCATGTGTCACTATGAAGAAGATACAGAAGACTTCACTGTACTGAAGATAAAAACAGAACAATGTGCAGCGTAGCATTTTCCAAGAAGTAACAAAACAAACTGAACATGGTGTACAACATGAAAGTAAAAAGTGCACCTGCCAAAACTACAAACCTATACTGCTATACGTCAGCGGTCAAGCTGGTTCAGGAAAAACATTCTTAATCAAAATCATCAGCAAGTTCCTTCAACAATTGACAAACAACAAGCTGTCAGCTGTTGTAACTGCCCCCACCAGTTTAGCTGACTACAACATAGGCGGTGTCACTTTACACCGATTATTACTCCTTCCAGTAGAACACCAAAACAAATTAGATTATTACAAACTTTATACAGAAGCTGCAATGGAACTACGCAGAGTTCTGAAACAAATGAAAATGCTACTAAAAGATGAAGTGAGCATGGTCTCCAACCTAATGTTGGCTTTGATTCGCCTCAGATTACAAGAGGTACTCAAAACAGACTACGAAGAGCTCTTTGGAGGAAAACACATAATTGTTTTCGGAGATTTTATTCAATTGACACCAGTGAAAGGTGAACCAATTTTTAAAACCTTAGGGCACAAACTCTGCTGTAAAACTGTTGGCAGCATAGGAAATGTCAACCTTTGGCAACATTTCCAATACAGAGAATTAACAGTAAACATGCGCCAGTCTGCAGACGTCACATACGCCAACATTTTAAAAAGTATTAGAGTTGGTGTACTATCTCAAGAAGCATAATCAATATAAAAACCCAGCACATCCATGCACTCTATGGCCATAACTCATGTGCTACTGATGTCATGGAAAAATGAGCACACAAAAATGTCAATTGTATGTCCTTAATGCCAACTCTTGCAAGCTGTTCAAAATTCAATGAAACAATGTTGAAAAAATAAATGCAACGAATAATTGAAATTTGCTCCACAGAGAAACTGGACGTACATGGTATGGCACTAGTCATGTGTCAACAAGCCACAACAATACTAATTACCTTAGAAAACTCTATCTCCAACAGAGCTGGTTTGGAAAAAATATGAAAATTATCTTTAAACTGTACAGTAATGCTTAAACGTAACCTTGACGTGGAGCAAGGACTAGTTAATGGAGCACTTGGTACAGTTGTTGGCTTTCAAACATACCCACGTGACAACAACATTCAGTTTGTCAATATTCTCTTTGACAACCTATCAGAAGTTAAAAGGATAGGACGTTCAACAGCCCGATTCCTTCTTTTCAAAGACGTGTGTACACAGAGAACAATTTTTTCTAACTCTAGCATACGCAGCCACCATTCACAAATCACATGGTCTTACCCTAGATAAAGCATTGATAGATATTGGGAACAGTCTTTAAAGAAGGCATGAGCTATGTAGCACTATCACGCTTACGTACACTTGACAGACTATTTCTGATCAACTTTGATGCAAGTAAAATAAATGCTGATATTCCTTGCATTCTAGAATACAATAGACTACGTTCACTGTATACCCCCATCAAAAACCGATCCTGTTCCACAAAAAGCAAAACGTAAAAGAAAACTACATCAAACAGAAACGAAACAGGATCTCACTGCAAATCCTCCAAAGAGAGTAAAATAAGCTAATACTTCATCAATTACTACAACCAAAGAAGAATCTACTGCTCAAACTAACTCAAGTACTTCTTCAAAGAAGCAACACACACTCCCAAAAAATGACTTGGACACAGAACTATCAAGTCCATTCAAATTTTCAAATATAACTGGTGTAAATTGCTATGCAAATGTAGCAATAAATATTCTATTCCAATTGCCACCAATTATTGACAACATTTACTTAAACAATACAGACCAATTGTGTTTGCAAAGATTAGTCCTTCATAGAAATGCAACCAACAATCCTGACAACAACTACATTGTTCATGGAATAAGACAAGAATTGGACTACTGTGCTGGAATGGTCAGATTCACTATAAACTCACAAGAAGATCCACAAAAATTCTACCACTCAGGAGCCACAACCAATGCAGGTCACTACACTGCATATATAAAAA
Organism: Ambystoma mexicanum; assembly: GCF_040938575.1. Lineage (NCBI taxonomy): Eukaryota > Metazoa > Chordata > Amphibia > Caudata > Ambystomatidae > Ambystoma > Ambystoma mexicanum. The sequence goes on along the minus strand of NC_090928.1, from coordinate 873,356,912 downwards.
AGAATTGTGGATGGTTCTAATGTAATGTTAGTACCATTACTTTAAAGCAGAGATTACCAGCAAATCTTATAAACGCTTATTTAATATTCTTAAAACCAAAATGTGATAACTAATCTGTGCATAAACATTAACAAAACTTCAATTAGAAAACTATAAACAGTTAGAATATGCCAACAGGTATCTAACTGCCCCAAGAATCTGCAACAACCCAACAGATAGTAGATTAGCCAGAAACGACAAATAATCACTGAAAACAAAGAAAGAAATATATTGTACCATAACAAAAAAAGGTTTTTTTTTAATCAAGCATGGATTTTTTTTCCCACAGACCCAATGATTTAATAAACAAACACAGAAACTGAGCAAATTACATAGTACACTGGTTTGAAATATAGTACTTCTAAAGTACCAAATATGAGGGTTGAAATAATGCAGAAATGTCTATTATGCAATGCAATAATTCATTATGAACTACCTACACTAACATGAGATCTTTTCTTTTATCACAGAAATTGAAAAAGAATATCGGCTCCAGTCACCCAAGTCATGAAAAAAAATATATCCAATCACAAAAAGTCAAACAGTAAGTACATAATAATTCAACTCGCAAATACTGATGCATAACACAACCATTCAAGCAAACATATAACCATACACCACAATCCAAAATGTTTACTTCCATGGATATGTAATACTGCAGTGCTTGTTACTAAACTCTACAATCTTAATTGCATGACTTAGCCAAAACTTCACATACAAACTCTACAAGTCAAACAGTACACAAACTTTAGATATGCACCCAAGACTCTAGGCCCTGGCCACAACCACACCAGCATAACACACCCATAGAATCAAACATTTTAACTGTGGTATATGGGCTACCTATACAGGATAATAATCAATGCTCTACTAACAACACAAAACCAATATCATACTAAAGTAAAATAGCAAGTAGTGCATTTTTTATGTTCGCGGACAGCCGTGAAGACCGCGGACATGATGAACACATCAGGGGGACCTGCCACCTAAACAAATACACCATTTTCCCCCCTGTTCGACGCTGCCCTGTCCGCAGATCCAAGATGGCGGGCGCATCAAAACAATGTGACGCACCTCACGCTTCACCCCAGCCAATTAGCAAACACGTCACATGTCCATGGACATGACGCAAGCCGATTAGCCAATTGGTGTCCTGTCCGCAGAGCGCACAGGGAAATGTGTCCATGGAGTGGACATAGATATTCATTTTTTAGACCTACTTTTGGTCATTTAAAAAAAAACTACTGGACGGATTTCCACCAAATTTACAAAAGCACGCTTTCGGGACAAAGCCACTGCTCCTGCCGCAAATTTGGTGCAAATCCGTCCAGCGGTTTGAGCTGTAGGCGGGAGCAAAGTTTTTCCCCATTCACTGTGGCAAAAAAATAAATTTTTGGACCCCCCTTATAACTTTGCCCCCCCCCTGCACCAAACCTCACTAAACTTTGCAATTCAGAGTGGGCCATATACTTTTTTTGCAAAGTTTGGTGAGAATTCATCCAGGGAGAGCGAAGTTATAAGCCACCCAAAAAGTGTTCTTCCTATGGGATTAGCAACTTATATAGATATACTAGCTGTTGCCTGCGGCTTCGCTCAAGTCAATTTTGGGATTTGTACAATAGTGGTTCTCCCTTCAGGTGCTAGGATTACCACAGAGTTGGGTGAGCTCACTTTGGAACAGGTCAATCCTTGCTACATTTAAAGACTGCCCCTGAGATTTGTTGATGGTCATGGCAAAACAAACCTTTAAGGGGAACTAAACGCGTACTCTGAAGGTATAAGAGGTATTCGCGGTATGAACATGAACTCCCCGTGGCCAGAACCGGTTAACACCCTAGCCTCAATCACATTTCTGTGGAGAGTTTTCAATAGCAATCTGGTGCCATTACAGAGCTTAGGTGGGTTGAGGTTCTGCAAAAATATCACAGGTGCTCCCACTTTGAGAAGTAGTTTGTGTTCGGGAAGACCAGGAGGATTTAAAGAGTTTAAGAACTCAAGGGGGTTGTGGACTGTGTTATCACTTTGAACCACTTAATTTACAGATTTGTACTCCATTTGGACTGCTCTGAAATAATGAATAAGTATCTTATTGATTACGACAGCCATGCTGTTCTTTGGCCGTTAAAATGGCATGCTCACATAAGCATTCTGTATAATACTCCATTTGATTTTTTATGTCAGGGTCAATTTTGGTTGTGAGGTCTGCTAGGGAATAGACGAATGTGCCTATGTCGGAAGGGATGACAATTTTGCTCTCAAATGCGGGATACTCTCCACTAACAATTTTAAGAAGCTGTTCGGAAACGTACTTTCTAATGAAGATTTAAAATGTGCATTTTTACTTTTCTAACATCTTCGTTTTGTGAGATATCGGTATCTGTGATTATTGGAAAATGGTAAAATGGGCGTTTCTCTATTTTTGAAGAAGAATCTAAATACCATTTCTCACGCCTATAACATCTTTGGTTTTTGAGATATAGGTATCCTCAGAAAAATATTCACACCTCCCCCCCACCCTTTGGGACAACATTTCACGAAATCCTTCCTTAGTGGGTGCCTACGTCACAAAAACAATGTACCTTCCAAATTTAACGTTGCTTGGTTAAACAGTTTGACCTGGGAATTGATGAGTCAGTAAAAAATTCACCCCCCCCCTTGAGATGCCCTTAGAGACAGAATTTCCTAAAATCCTTCCTTAGAGGGGGCCTATGTCACGAGAACAATGTACCTCCCAAATTTCACGTTCCTAGGTTAAACGGTCTGAGCTGAGCGTTGATGAGTCAGTCAGGACTTCTTCTTTCATATATATATTCAGTGAAAAAACTTTGTTAAAGGGATCTTATGGTTAAATTACACTAATAAAGACCTATGGAATTCAGGGGAAAAGCGTTGTTAAAAGGGACGTTATGGTTACAAGTAAAACCGAAAACCCCAGAAATTCACCAGTTATGGTAAGCTAAACAGCCATAACTAGTGCCACCACTGTGCACTGCTTAGATGAACAGCCAGGACATCAAAGATGACAATACAAATGTCATCACTGATGACATCACATATCTGGGCCACTTGTTTTTGTTCAGTGACATATCTAGGCCAGCTGTTTTTGTTCACTGATAGTCAGAATATGAAAATCCAAAAGGTGCTCTATATCTAGGCTTTAACCTTGTCATATGTTCTTAAAGTACTTTCTTTAGGGTTTGGTCTCAGTTAATGGTGCACATACACAGGGCAATATGCAGGCCTCAAACACACAATATATTTGTATACATGAAGATGAACTTTAATGTTATTGACATTTCTGGTGATGTTTCTTTCTTCCTTACTTTTTTTCCCCTGTATGTGCCTCTGATTTGTATGCATGTTTTGTTTGTACTAACACAAGTGTGTAGTAAATCTTGAATTGTTAGCTATTTCTTCTATGTTTAACATTACTCGAAACTTTGATAAGGTAGCATTCATTATTTTACTGTCCAAAAATACCAGATAAAAAATATTTTACTTCTATGGTGCATGCTGCAGCCATTGCCTATGTGTATGTATGATTAGGTTCCTGTATGAACAACAACACTCCAATCTAATGTTTTGTTTAGATGAGTACATTCTTGAATACATTAAGTAGTTCATGAGAGGTCTCCCAATCACCCCTGACATCTTGTTTACAACATTATAAACAAACCCCTTGTAGGGACTTTTCATCAAAATGACTGTCAATTGTGATGTCATCAATGACATTCGTGATGTCATCTTTGAAGTCCTGGGTGTTACTCTTAGCAGTGCATGGTGGTGGCGCGATGATTGCTTAGCTTACCATAACCTGCGAATTTCTGGGGCTTTTCATTTTTTTTTGTAAGGCTTTATTTGGTTTAGTAATTACAAACCTTTTCCCTTAAATAAACAAAAAAGCAAACAAAAAGACAAATGATCTTAAACATAAACAAAATTAATAACTTTGCCAATTTTAAATCATACATATAGACATCGATGTTAAAGGCAGACCTAGGGCATATTCCAACTGTGCTCACAAAAATCTTATCGGTCAACGACTGCAATAGTCATTAATTTTTCTTGAAAATGGGCAACAAAAATGTCACCGAAGCTAAGGTAATACATAAACGTTGGCCTTTGAGCAAAATCAACCACCATTCTTCAGCAGATTTGTTGGCATAGTTAGCAGTAATCTCCGCCATTAATTTACATCTTATGTTATTTACTGATGGACAGTACAAGACTAAATGGGTCAGTGATTCTTTGGTTTTGTGTGAGCAACATAGTCTGTATAGGAGATTAATTGTAGATCTTGCGTTGATAATGTCACGAGTGGGAAAAAGATTCAATCGGAACCTTAAATATTGGTCTCTGTAGAGCATTCAGAAAAATGACTAGATATTTTGGGATCGTATTCAGCTTCTGACAATCGACGAACGGTCTGCCATATTTTGTCAGTTTTTGTCCATCATTCTGTGTCTTAATCCAGTCTCTGGCATATAGCTTCTTATTAACTTTATCAGGATTTTAACACAAAGTTTCTTGAGTTTAATTCAGATCGGTCAAAGTTTCCAGATAGATTGATGCCATTCTTGTAAAGTCAATTCTTGATTAGATGTTAAAGCTTTATTTATTGATGTGAATCTGCGATTTTTTGGCGGCTCAACACATTTCCGGTACAAGGCCAGAGATTTCCATAGGATGATTGCTTGGAGAGAAGTGAGGCCCAATTCCATACGAAGAGCTCGGATTGTGGTACCTAATGGCAGTGGATTGGCTCCAGATCTGGTTGCCATAGGCGATTGATTGTGTGTGTTTATTCCCCCTCCTCGTTTTCCTCTGCCGCCTCTGTGAAATTTATAGGTTATGAGTGAAAATATTTCATGATTTTAGATCCCTTTATATAAGTTAATACTAATTCCTCTTTTAACATATATGAAAGAACTGTAAACCTCCTTTAACATAGTTTTTGCAAAGCATCCTGATGTGTGTCGTTATCAGCAGCGCATGCTGGGGATGGAAGTCATGGTTCAAATTGCCTAGGCCATGAGGCTCAACCATGACCCGAGCCCCACCAAACCACCCCGTTATCCACTGAACCTACCCTGCATCCTAGTTCAGTGTCCACTATACCCTCATAATGTGACCAATGGACAGTGCCGTGGCTTGCACCCATGGCCAGTCTCCACAAATCATGGGGCATGGGCTACGGCCATGCAGCATTGCACAAAAGGTAAATCACAGTAGACATATGTCCTTGCTGAGGGGCAGGCCCACTCTCCAGGCAGCAAAGTTATATCACCATATCTGTACTTCCTGTTTGACACTTTCAAAAAAGTAAAACAAGAAAGATTTGCAAAAGCATGCTTTCAGGTCCTCGCTGATGCTCCTCGCGCAGGTTTGGTGTGATCCAGTCCAGCACTTCAGGCAGTAGCCGCAAGTAGAATATTGTTTCCCATTCAAACCTAGGGCTTCGGCCATGCTGCATGCCCCAATAAGCACATCAGAGTACACATTTGTCCTTGCTCAGGGCCACGGCCATTGCCCAGGCACCAAAGTTATATCATAATGTTTTGTACTTACATTTTGACACTTTTAAAAAAATTAAATACAGGACATATTTGCAAAACCATGCTCCGAGGTCCTTTCTGATGCTCCTCACAAATGTTTGCTGCAATCCTGCCCAGCACTTCGGGGTGTAGCCACAAGCTGATTTTTTTTTCCCATTCAAATCTATCCCGATTTCGAAAAACTTTACCAGATAACAGGTCCCTGGTGGCCATGACCACCTTAACCTCATTGCCGGTAACTCGTGGCCATGGCCTGCAGCCAGATTGTCCGGGTCATGGCATGACCTGGATAATCTGGCCACAGGCTATGTATACCTCTGTCACCAAAAGTACATCACAATTTTTTGAACTTACATTATGACACTTTTCAAAAAATAAAACTCGGACACATTTGCAAAACCATGCTTTCGGGTGCTTGCAAATGCTCCTTGCGTGATTTTGCTGCAAATCCGTCCGTGTTTTATTTTTTGAAAAGTGTCAAAATGTATGTACAAAAAATAGTCGAATCTGGGTCTAAAATCATTTAACAAACATTTGTTCTGATTCGTCAAATGGCACCAAATTTATATGCCTTTCAAACATTTTGGGATGCCCCCTCTAATTGTGCCCTCTCTTGACGAAACAGCGCCATAATATGCAGAACCATTCAAGGTCAGGTCTAAAATATTGCAAAATTTCATGTAGTTTGATTGAGTGGCGCCAAAGTTATGAGCCATCCAAAAACTGCTTTTCACCGACCCTGTAATGCAGAAATATGCATGGACGTGACCGAACATCTGAGATGTTTGCGGACTTTGGAGATGAAAAAAACACACGATTTTTTGCTTTTTATGGCCATATCCCATCCCATTCTCATCACCCACCCAGAGATTGTTTCATTAGTTTGTCAAGTGCAATGTTGTGTTTTTTAACATGCTTTTACTGCGATGTCTGCGGACTACAGGCATCTGTTTCAAAAGTTTAGATGCATTTAATTGACCAATCAGCGGGCGTGTATGATGTCCACGAACGTCACGCTGCCCTATGATGGGTCCAGAGGCGTCAGCAGTCTCCGAATCAGGAAATGAGTCCGCAGACCGGAACCAGATATCACTAATTTCTTTTACCTACTTTTTGGCCTTTTTAAAAAAAAACAACTGCACATATTTACACCAAATTTGCAAAAGCCTGCTTTCTGGGCGAATCCGCTGCTCCTCGCACAGGTTTGGTACAAATCCATCAGGCGGTTTGTCTCTATGAGGATTAGAAAGGTTTTGGGACCCCTCCTATAACTTTGCCCCCCTGGATGAAACCGCACCAGACTTCGCAAAATCATTGTGAGGTGGCCATTTCCTTTTTTTGTTGCAAAGTTTGGTCAAGATTTGGCTCGGGGGGGGGCAGAGGGTGACAAAATTATAAGCCTCCCAAAAAGTGCTCTTTCTATGAGTTGAGCAACTTAACCATAACTACAGCGCCGCTAACGGCAGGCCCTGTAGAATATATATATATATAATAAATACACCAATTTAGCTGAAATCATCAGCAACAGAGGGAATGGGTTAAAAAAAATTGTTTTTTTAAGAGGAGTTCAAACTGCTGCATCTAGACATCAAGTCGGAGAGAAGAGGACGAGGTCAACACACAGGACAAGGAAGAGGGGCGGCAACAAGAGGCGGCATAGGAAAACGAGGCGGGGAATAAACACACACAATCAATCGCCTATGGAAACGAGATCTGGAGACAATCCGAAGGGGAAAGCACGAGGGAACAAAACCTCCAACTAAAGATCTTCAATTCTTTAAAAGAAATCTGACAGAGAAAGAACAATCGGTACTCTCCTTGAGTCTTTCCTTTAGCCCCTCTCACATCTATGACTATACTTCCACCAGAATAGACATTCAAATTCACTAGGAAGCTTAAACTTACCAAATTTCACGCTACAAAATTTGAAGGCAATTTTGGACATAAGAGAGATAAAGCAGAATCAGAAGTCTCTATATTGTCGGAAAAAGATCTTGCAAGTCTCATATGCCTAGTGAATATGGAAGAATCGATAGAATCCACAATGGATGAAAGTATGAGGATGGATGATGCCACGCTACAAGAAAAGTTTGGGATATCCACAAACAGGAACTGCCCTACGAAATTTAAACCTAAATCAGTATTTTGTCCAAATATAGTATGTGGACCTATCGACATTTTTGAAGAGTTAGTTATGAGAGATCTCAAGAAACTGTCCAACAACATTTTGTCAGCTTGCCGAATTTGAATTATTCGCAATTTCAGGCATTAGAAATCTTAAAGAATTACCACACTGTAGTCATACGTCCATCTGATAAAGGCGGAGGCATTGTTGTTATGGACAGTGAAAAATACAAAAAAGAAGCCAAGAAACAATTGAGTGAGATCCATAGCTACATACCCATAGAAAAGGAGACACTGCTGGAAACCAATATCCTTTATCATACAAAGCTGAAAGAGTGGTGTGATCAGGAACTCATAGATCAGGATGAATACTTCTTTCTCAAAAATGCTTACCCTGTAACTCCTCTCATTTATTTCAATCCTAAAATTCATAAGAATCTAATAGATCCCCCGGGTCGACCCATTGTGTCCTCAATGGGTTGTTTGCTGGAAAATACATCTAAATATCTAGATCATTTTTCCCAACCATTTGTGTCTAGTTTAAGCTCATATATACAAGACACTGCTGATTTGTTGGCTAAATTAGAGAATGTCAATTGGGAATGGGAATATTTCCTAGTGTCACTGGATGTGGTTTCGTTGTATACTTCCATACAGCACTCTGCAGGCATACAGGCATGTCAGTCTTTCCTGGAGGGCAGATCTATAAGCTATCGGCAGCACAACATGATGCTGTTGCAAATGTTACAGTTCTGCCTTGAGCACAATCATTGTCTCCATGATAATCAACTATACAAACAAACTCGAGGCACAGCAATGGGGTCTTGCATGGCCCCGACCTATGCCAACTTGTACATGGGATGGTGGGAGATACAACAGGCATGTACAGAAGAATTGGAGCACTGGACCAAACATATTAAAATTTGGTATCTATTTTTCGATGACTTTTTTATAATTTGGGACGGGACTGAATTGGAATTCACAGAATATATGAATATACTTAATGATAACACACAACCTAGAACTAACTACGGTGATCAGTAAACAAAATGTGGTATTCCTAGATGTTCAATTTCAAATAGAAGGCAACAAATTGACATCTAAATTATTTAGGAAACCGACAAGCTCAAATTCAACTCTCCATGCCAAAAGCCATCACCCTAGAGCCCTAATAGACTATCCCTTATGGAGGATTCTTAAGAGCCAAACAAGCATGTAGTAATGATTTGGATTACAAAAATGAAGACAAAAATATAAGTCCGAGATTTGTTAGACGAGGCTATTCTAAAAACATCATCTCTAAATGCTATACCAAAGCAGAGACATCTACCAGAGAATCCCTTTTTGCTAGGCAAAAGAAAACGAATGACAATAAAATAAGGCTCATCACAAGGTTTAATCATCAGTCGAAAGAAATTAAAAAGATTATGAACAAACACTGGAAGGTTTTACTCATTGATCCACATCTTAAATCAGTTCTAGATAATGCCCGCAATATTACATATCGTAAGGCTCCTACTCTTAAAACCATGTTGTCTCCTAGGATGGTAATAACCAAAGCAGCTGACAGAATGAAGATGACGAATTTAAGCAGAAATGGCTTCTACAAATGTGCTAATTATAAAATGTGCAATAATGTGTCCAAAGTCCCTTTTACTAGCATGAATGGCTTAAGTTAGAAATACAAACACAGAATCTCCTGTACTACAAAATGCGTAGTGTATGTCATAACATGTGCGTGTGGCTTGCACTACATAGGCTCGACTATAGGACCTTTAAAGATGCAAATTCTACAACACTATAGAGCCATTAAGAATGGAGATTTAACTTATCCACTCACTAGTCATTTCCAAGAGAAACACAATGGGGATGTGAGATACTTATCATTTTTGGGGCTGGCCCATGTCTTGCCTAATAAAAGATTAGGCAATCGTGAACTGAAATTGAGGCAACTGGAAGCAACTATGATTTGTAAATTTGATACTCTAAGACCGAAAGGCCTCAACATAGATGCTGAAATGTATGTGTTTTTACAAACATGAGTATTATAATCATTAGGTACCAATTCAAACGATCAATAAGGATGTCTTTCTAAAGTTGATGTGTATTAACAAGGCCAAATAGTCCCTTGAAAGGAACTCACTGTATTTGCTATTTTGCACATTTTTGCAGGTTGTTGCTATTGAATAAGATTGAGTGGATGACATAGGAATTGCAACTTGTACATTGTTTCATCTCATAATTTTTTGATACATGTTTAGAGATGGTTTTGGAATTTATTAGACTTGCTTCTTTGCACATTACCAATGCTGCTGCTGTACAAGAATACTGTACTTATGACATAGGAATTGTAATTTGCACACAATTTGTCTCCACCATGGGACACAGTCGAATTAGATATTACTTATTTCCAATTTACGAATTTTCCACTTTGCGAATTTTGCACGAGATAATACGTGAATGAAATTTTATTGCCATTCTGCACCTCTCTGGAAGATGCATGTGTTGAACTTGGCATTATCTGTGATTGCTGACCTATGATTGTTTTTTTTAAATCATTTGATGACAAAATGAAACTTACTTAGGTGTCGTAACCATTGGCAGGGACAGATTGGCTGGACCCTGCGGCATCGTGAAATTAAGGCACTTGCCCTTTAATAGGATGGTTCATGACTGCTGTGGGTGCTCTAAGGCTTGCAAGCGCTCGCTCCTAGTGCATCAAGTTGTACACCGATTTTTGAATGAATTAATTTTTAATATGGGCAATACTAAATGCTACAATTTATCTGTTTACTCCATATAAACAACAGATATTAATCTGCTGAATTTAGAGATTACCTCTTTGAACGTTAACATCACATCTAGTACTATCTACATAGTGAACTAACCACTCCAAGATGGAGGGTAAGATAACGGGCGTGTAAGAGACTTCTACTGATGCGGTCACATGACTGCTAAACACGTGATGTAACAGGAATTGAAACGTTCTGTAACTGCCTTTCTTTTTAAACTCTATGGTGTTACCGGCAAAATTGGATTGCAAAAGTCTGAGGAAGCCTGATCATTCAGGCGGAACGCGTGACTTTTTTCCACCCGTGGGGGGAGTGACTTTTCTACAACCTTATGGCTGTCACAGGGGTGAATTCTTTCGCCTTTGTTTTTAATGATGTGCCGTGAAACGTTATAATAAAGATGTCATTTTAAAGTAGCATGGTTTTGTGTGCTGGGATCTTTTTGTACTTGCCTAATATGTGTTTTTTTGTAGTGCTACAACCGCGTAGGGGCTTGTGTGTTTTTGATATATATATATATGATACATTACTCAATGTAATCGTATTTTTGATGCTTGTATCTGCTTAGATTTGCATGCTGTGCATAAGCCGACATCTAGTGGAAGCTGCAGAGTGTTACAGTTTGTTTTTCGAAACTCGAAAGGGGACGTCGAACAGGGCGTGCCAGTAATACTATCCCTAGTGTGACGTCCCCTGTACCCATGATCCCTCACCATGTAGGACCCTCAGATTGTATTTTTTCTGACATGAGGTAGCATAAGGAGTAGCGTGAGTACAGAGTATCTAATCAGATAGATAGATAAGACAAGCATCCATGCGCCTTTTCTCAGAGGGGAGGAAGGGTGGGCGCATGTGAATCTAAGCAGATACAAGCATCAGAAATACGACTATGGTGAGTAATGTATTCCTTCTGATGTTTATGAAATCTGCTTAGATCACATGCTGTGCATAGATTAGCAAGCAGTGTTAGAAGAAGGTGGGATGTGAGAAGGGTCATGAGGGAACAAATGTCTTAGAACCGCTTGTCCCACTGGTGTATCTGCCTTGGAATGAGTGTCAATGCAGAAGTGCTGAGTAAAGGTGTGAATAGAGCTCCATGTAGCTGCTTTGCAAATACGGTCTAAGGGGACATTTGCAATGAAAGCCAGAGTGGCTCCAGTACCTCTTGTGGAGTGGACCCTTGGCGTAAAAGACAGTGTTTATCTGAAAGGCAATAGCACAGTTGGATACATCTGACTATCCACCTAGAGATGGCATTTTTAGGGATGCAATCTCCTTCTCTGCCTGGCGCTATGGAGACGAACAGTTGAACTGTCTTTCTTAGCAGCCTGGTCTTGTCTACATAGTGGAGGACCGCCCTCTTCACATCTAGTTTGTGGAGTTTCACCTCAGCAGAGCTTTTGGGTTCTTGGAAGAAAGCCGGGAGCTCAATAGACTGGTTAACATGGAATTTGGAAATTAACTTAGGTGAGAACCTAGGGTGAATGCGTAAAACCAGTTTGTCCTTATGTATAGTAAAGAAAGGATCCTGCACTGACAGAGCTTGGATTTCACTGACCCTTCTTATGGAGGTGATGGCTACTAAGAAGGCAGTTTTATAAGTCAAATGTTTGAAACTAGACTTGTGCATGGGCTCAAAGGGTGGTCCCATGAGCTTAGCAAGTACCACATTAAGGTCCCAACCTGGCGGTGAGTTAGAAATTGGAGGGTGGAGTCTCTTCACCGCTTCCATAAATGCTTTGACGACTGGCACCTTGAACCATGACACCTTGATATGGGAAGTGATGTAGGCTGACAAAGCTGCCAGGTGTACTTTTAGTGTGTTAAACACTAACCCTGCATCCAGAAAGTGGAGCATATAGGTCACAACATTAGAAGGAGTACAATCAAATGGGCTGATTTGTTTATTCTGGCACCAAATTACGAATTGTTTCCATTTATCATAGTAACAGTGCCTCGTGTTCGGTTTTCTTGACTCTTTCAAGATATCAATACATCTCTGTGGTAAATTGAGATGTCCAAACTCTATGACTTCAGGAGCCATGCTGTCAGGTTCATCGAGTTGGGCTGAGGATGCACTGTTAGCCCCTCGTGCTGGGAGAGTAGGTTGTACCGGCACGGGAGTTTGATGGGGTCGCACACCACCAGTTTGCACAGGTGTGGATACCATGGTTGTCTTGCCCACATAGGAGTAACCAGGATGAGCGTCATCGGTTCCCTGTGGATCTTGTTCACCACTTTTCTCATCAGAGGGGTTGGTGGAAAAGCGTAGGCAGATATCCCTGACCAATTCATCCATAGGGTGTTCCCATTGGAGTCTGGTTGGGGGAAACTGGATGCGAAGTTTGGGCATTGTCTGTTTTTGCTTGTGGCGAATAGGTCTATAGTGGGGAAACCCCACTGAGAAAAGAGGTCTCCTACGACCTCTGTGTAGTCCGCACTCGTGTTCCTCTGGGAGGGGATCTCTGCTCAGAGCTAGCGAGTTGATTTCCCCGGAACATGTTGGGATGACAGGTAAATCTTCAGTTTGAGTGCCCATTTCCAAATTTTCTGGACAAGCTTGGACAGATTTTGAGAACGAGTGCCCCCTTGTTTGTTTAAGTAAAACATTGCAGTCGTGCTGTCTGTTAGGATATGAACTGACTGGTTGGATAGGAGGGGTTTGAATGCCCGAAGCGCGCTGAAGAATGCCAGAAGTTCTAGCAGATTGATGTGGTTCTGAGCCACTGTGTGAGACCAGAGACCCTGAGCTATGTGGTGAAGGTAGTGAGCTCCCCACCCTGGCAGGGAGGCGTCTGTTGTGATGACGGACTATATCTCTAGATCGTAGAAGCGTTTCCCCTTTGTAAGATTCTCTCTTGTCCACCAGCGAAGACTCTGAACCAGTGTTGACGAAACAACCACTAGATCGTCCCACTGACCACTTGCCTGAGACCACTGTTTCGCCAACCATTCCTGCATGGGTCGCATGCACAGGCGTGCATGGGGAACCAGGTAAATGCAAGGCGCCATCATGCCTAGTAAACGCATAGCTTTGCGCACCCTTATTTGGCGACCGGCCAGATATTGAGGACTTTGCAGCAACACATTTCTAATTCTTTCCTCTGATGGAAAGGCCAACCCCTCTTGAGTATTTAGGACAGCTCCTAGGAACTGTTTTGAAGTGCTTGGCACCAGGGTTGATTTTTTCTCGTTGATTGAGAAGCCCAATTGGAAGAGTAGGTTGATAGTTCTTTGGATGTTTAGTCTGCAAATTAGGGGGACTCCTCTGTAATGAGCCAGCAGTCCAGGCAAGGGTACACTGGGATTGTCTCCCTGCGTAGGTGCGCCGCCACCACCGCCAGTAGCTTGGTGAATACCCTTGGAGCCGAGACTATTCCGAAGGGCAGCACCTTGAATTGGTAGTGCTGTTTATCTTGAAACGCAAGAATCTTCTGTGCACTGGGAACATTGAAATATGAAAATGGGCATCTTTCATATCCAATGTTGCCATGTAATCCCCGTTTTTTAGTAGAGGGATTACCTCTTGTAGTGTAGTCATACAGAATTTTTGTGGCTTGACATACTTGATTGCAGGGTGCAAATCTAATACTGGGCACATTGTCAGATCTTTTTTGGCTGGCACAAGGAAGTAGGTTGAATAAATACCCCTGTTTACCTGGCTGACCGGGACGATTTCTATGTCGTCCTTTGATAGCAGAACGGCGATCTCCTCGAGGAGGATCTTCTGATGTTCCAGTGAGTGTACTCTCTGTCGCTGAGGATGGTCGTGGGGCGCCCCTAGCAACTCTATGCAGTATCCTCCAGACACTGTGGACAGCACCCATCTGTCCGAAGTGATCCCCTCCCATGCGTGGGTGAAGGTGAAAATGCGCCCCCCTACTGGGGATGCATGGGAGGGGACCCGGAGCGGAATGTCACTGCTTGTTGGGTGGCGTACCACCTCTGGCAGGGCTGCCTCTACCCCTAGTGCGACACTTGCGCTGCCCTCTGGGCTAGCCCTGTGAGGATTGGGATTGGTTGTTACCCCACGAGGTTCCCTGGTTTTGGTAATAATTTGAACCCCTTTGGGAACTTTGGCCCTGGAAGTGGCGAAAATTGTTGTTACCCCTCTGTCCAGAGGGTTTATTGGTGAGTTGGCCAAGAGATTTGAGGGTCTCGTACTCATCCTTTGCCGTTTTTAAAGCTTCCTCCTCTGCCTTGCCGAATAGTATATTCGGCTCCACAGGCATATCTATTAGGGTTGCTTGGGTTTCGGGTTTGAACCCCGACTGCCTAAGCCAAGCGTGACGCTTGATGACAGTGCCCTCGGCGATTAACCTCCCAGCATTATCCGCTGCATCAAAGTTAGTTTTTAACATGCAGCCTGATACAGACCTTCCTTCTGATGCCAACTGAGCCAACTGGCTCTTTAAGGGTTTGTGTGCGGAGGAAACCAAAGCAGACACTTCCTCCCACTGATGGCAATTGTAGCTTGCCAAAAGGGTGTCACTGTTGGCAATTCGTGCCTGATAGGCTGAAGTGGAGACAACCTTTCTCCCAGACCTTATAGACGTTTACTTTCTTTATCAGGAGGTGCTTCTGAGGAAGCAAGCAGGGTGCCTGCCCTCTTTCTGGTGGTTGTTACGACCAGGGAATCAGGCTTTAATTGGACCCTAACGTACAGGGGATCGGAGGGTACGGCACAGAACAATTTCTCTACCCACGGATTAACCGCTCGAGTGAGATTTGGGGTTTTCAGCGAGGGATCAATTCTACAATGGATGGATTTTAACAAAGGGATAGCCTGAGTAATGGCTTTCTTGTCTCCTAGGATTTCTTCCGCGAAATTCCTGTCTTCCTGAACACCTTGTGTGTTGATACAAAAGTGGGCAGCTGTCTTAGCCAGTGACTCATTGTGAAGGGGTTGGTTGTCTATAGGCAAGTCATGCACCGGGGGGTCTTTAGCAACTGGGGAATCAATGTTGTAGGCTTCAGCTTCATCCTCCTCCTCCTGGTCCTCGTCATCCCCATAATAAGGGTAACCCGCCTGGTCATCAACAAATTGAGGTTCTGCTTCATCACAATATGAATCAGGGTGGTAAGATTCCGCCACGAAGGGGTCTGTGACCAAGCCCTGAAACGGGGCATCAGAGCAGAGTTTCTTAGCAAGTTGAGAGGACTCAGGTGTTACCTTGGACCCAGAAGGGGCAGAGGTAGGAGGGGTGCTGCAGTAACTACGAAAGTAGTTAGGGTCCTTTTCATAAACGTTAGCCATGAATGTTAACCTTTTCATGACCCTGTCAATGTCTGCTCAGCTCCACTCTTTGGAGCTAGGAATAATAACAGGTTCTGGTTCCTCATCAGTGCCCAAATCCTCAGCAGTGGGAGGAATGAGTCTTGTTTTTGGGGTAGGTTCCGAAACTTTAGCCTTCCGTGTCTCCTTTGGGGCCTTCTGTTTCTCCTTATGAACATGGGGACCTGAAGATGTCTTTTTGTGTTGTTTATCCCCACCCCCATGGCTAGAGGAATGTTTACCAGATTTTTTATGTGCCTCCGATGGTTTCGACATATTGCGTCGAGTTTCGGAGTCAGGACGTGTAGTCTCAGGAGTGCAGTGAGACGCGACACGTCTAGCCTCTTCAGAGTGTCGAGCGGTTTTGTCATCCGACGATCGGGACTTGGGGGTGCTTGATCGGGCGACACCTTTATCAACCGAAGATGGTTGGGTCTTGTCGGGAGGCAAATGCGAGCGGGAATGCCCAGAGGACAAAGATTCATTGGACCTCTCTCGTGGTGTCGTCCGGCGCTAATCGTTCGACACGCGTGTCGAGTCACGGCCGGGTCTGATGAACTTAGTGGTGGTAGGATCATGTGAAGTGCTCTTGCCGCCGGGTGTTGTCCCACAACGTGGCCGCCGGCCAGTCCTTCGGGGTCAGGGGCATGCGCGCGGGTTTCCAAAGTCACCCCTTTGCTCTCGCCATCCGATTCGGCGGTGTTGCTGCCATCGCTGAATGTCCCTTCTACGTCCATGTCCAATACACATATATCTATGAGACTCACTCTGCATATCGGGAAGGAGGGTTACAGATAAATATTACAAGCATACTTACACTGCTCCTACCTTAAGCGAATCAGTGTTGAAGCACTGCCTGTCCTACTGAAGTGTCCCTTCTGACGTCCTCCCCCAGGCAGTAATACCGGGCAAACTGTTGGAGCATGCTCCATATGGCCGCACAACATATATCTCTTAAAGACACTCCCGCTTGGAATGCTGCCCAAGCTGCTCTTGCCCTGGTGGAGTTTGCTGTTGGCAGTGATGGTAGCCTCTCATCTGGTGGCAGTGGGAGATACAGCTCGAAACTCAGTGAGCCAGACCCTCAGGGGAGATACATCGCCCCTTGCTGCGTCCCGCAAATGCGACAAAAAGCCTCTGGGAGTTTCTGAAGTTATTTGGATGTAGAATGTCAGTGTTCTAGAAACGTACAGTGAATGGGTTTATAGTCATAGCACTGAATGCCAAAGCATCGAATGCCTTACCATCTAAAAAAAAAGCATTAAAAAAAAGCATTGAATGCATATTTCTTTTTTGGTTTTTTTTTTTTTTTTTTTTTTTTTTAAATGGCACACCCTCCAGTCTCCCTTTTTTAATCTTTAAAAACCCAACACAATTAAATAAAATTAAATAAACCCTTCACCTTAAAAAAAAACAGCATTAGATGTTTTTTTTCAATGCTTATTTTTAAATGGCAAGGCATTCGATGCTTTGGCATTCGATGCTATGACTAGATACCCAGTGAATGCAGTGTCTGTTCCGCTGCAGTTGTATGATTGCTGAAGATGGGTGGTCGGTCAGAAGGGCGAAAAAAAAATCCCGAATAACAAAAATCTCGAAAAAAAAGGCCGAAAAAAAATTATCAAATTTATTATTTTTTTATATATATGTATTTTTTGGGTCAGGTAAGTAAAAAAATGGGTTCAAATAAAAAAAATAGAAAAAGGGGGGTTGGGGGAACCCCCCCATTTCGAAAAAAAAACGTTGGAAAATTCGATATTTTTTTTCGGCCTTTTTTTTCGTGATTTTTTTTTTCGAGATTTCTAATTTCGGTTTTATGACCATAAACCCTGAAGACGATAGGTAATTCTATCTGCTCCGACAATGTAGTCTCGGACAAAACCTTAGGGATGAATCTTGGATGAGGTCGATGAATGACTTCATCCTTCTAAAAGTTAGTAAATGGTGGTTCGACGGAAAGCGCTGGTAGTTCCCCAATCCGTCTGGCTGATGTGATGGCCACCAAAAAGGCTATATTCCAAGACATACATTTTAGGCCACACCTATGGATAGGGTTCTAGGGCTCTCTCATCAGCGCTGTCAGAACAGTGTTAAGACTCCAGGAAGGGATGGTTTCCATTCACTGGGGAAGGTGGCCATCAAACCTTTCAGGAAGGCTTTACATGATGGGTCAGAGACTTGATGAGGCTTTATGGTGTAAGCGGAAATGGCTGAAAGGTGTACCTTGATGGATGAAAGCTAAAATCCACTCTCTGCCAAATTAAGGAGATTGAGCAACATTTGCTCAATAGAGGATGAAAATTGGTCTGTGGTTGATCCTATGCACCACACTTTCTTCCACTTCTTGGCATACATCCGTTGCGTGGACAGAGCTCTGGCCGCTCGGAGTATGCCCCAGCACTCTGAGTCTAGTGCTAGGTTGTGGAATCTTTGCTGCTGAGGAACAAGAGAAAGAGACAGAGACAGAGACTGGCGGGGTCGTGATGGAGAAACTTGCCCTTGTGCTGTGACAGTAGATGTGGTTGGAGATGGATGGAGGTCTCCAGCGACAGTTGCAGAAGTGCAGTGTACCATACTTGACGTGCCCACGCGGGGCTATCATGATCATGGTCCATGGCTGTTCCTTCATTCTGCGGAGTACAAGTGCTATTAACGGTGTTGGAGGGAAGCTGTACAGAATTTCCCCCTCCAATCCACTGAGAAGGCATCTCCCAGAGATTGTTTCCACAGGCACCTGGAAGCGAACTGACTGCACTTTTTGTTTTTGAATGTGGCACACAGGTCTATCTCGGGCTTCCCCCACCTGTTGAACAGTTTGTCAATTGCCGATCGCTCAGTTCCCGTGGGATTGTACCAATTGTCTGCCGAGTTTATCTGATAGCATGTTGTCCCTTCCGGGAAGGTGTTCTTCCCTCATGTGGATCTTGTGTTTCAGTGCCCAGTTCCAGAGTCTCTGCTCTTCTAGTGACAAGATGTTGGATTTCGTGCCCCCTGTTTGCTCGTATGGCTTATCAACATTGTGTTGTCCGTTTGCAAAGTCACCACATTACCGGTGAGACCTGGTAGGAAAGATCTCAGGGCCCATCGGATGGCAATGAGTTACAGCACATTTATGTGCAGGCAAGATTCTTCTTCCGACCACACTACGCTGACCTGCAGGTTTCCCAAGTGGGTACCCCACCCCAACAGAGAGGTGTCTGTCCTAGATTGGACGTGGGTGCTTGGAACGGCATGCCCTTCAGTAGATTGGTGGCCTGAGCCCACCATCGCAAAACCCTGTGAAATGTTGTTGTGAGGTGCACAATGTACTCCCATGATCTGCTGTACTGGACCCACTGTTTGTCCAGCTCCTCTTGAAGCGGTCTCATCTTCAGTCTGCAATTTGGCACGAGGAAGATACAGGAGGACATCATGCCCAGGAGGGACTTTTATTGTCGCACAGTGGAGTTTCTCGTCTTCTGAAACTATTCGACAAGGATTAGCATCGCATCTGTCTGGAGATGGAAATACCCTTGGGACCCAAGTATCCAGATCTGGCCCCAGGAAGTTTGATGTTTGCGCTGGCATGGCAGAGGACTTGTCCTTGTTGATAGAAAATCGTAGGTCTTGAAGCAGAACTGTTGATTTTTCCACCGCCTCTGATGCTGCTATCAGGACAGATTTTGGGGTCAATCTTATAAAACAACCCGCAGGGGGTAATAGAACTAAGTCAGTGGGCTATGTCAGTAGGAATCATCCCTCTTTTCCCAGGAGGGCTAGTGGCTTCTTTGCTGTTACAAATAAAGCCTATGGATTCTGTTGTGGCGGTCAAGGGATCTGAGGCTCTTTGACTAAGTTTCTGGAATTTTAGCGCTCCCCAATGTGTCTCAATTGACACCATATATAAGAGAGGCATGGTATCACAAGTATGACACTGACACAAGAGGTACAATTTCAAAACCTTTAGTCATTTTTTCGGGGTTTGGAAAAACTCCTGCTTTGCCCTATAGCTATGATGGGAGTAGTCTCTACCATCAAAATATAAAGAAAACACAATCCTAGTCAGTCTCTGGCCTAGCCTGGAAATTTGGTCTAGATGTCTTAGCACGCGTTATAGATCCAGACTTTCGGGGAGACATACAAGTTCTCTTACATAGACATTCAAACAACCCATTGAAGTTCAATAAACACCCTTGAACTGTGATCACCTGTGCCTGTCTTCACTGTTTGATACCATGCCTTCCTTACATCAGGCATTAAGTTTTTTTAGTATAGGCTATTTTGATTTAGATTTACAGACCAGTGAAAGACCCTGTTTGAAATAGGTCTTGAGGACAAAATGTCACAGAAAATTCTCGAGAAAGCTCTATTTCCCTGTTTTGAGGAAAAATTGAACCAGAGGACACAGAGAGGTAACTTAGGCTTTGGAGAGGGCGATTAGAAACGTACCACTGAAGCAAAAAAGGACGAGGAACCTACCATCCTTCATGACCTAGCCTACGCCCAGCAAAATTATCCAGTACTTGCAGAGGCTTTCTTACAAGCGAGTCCTGAGGGAGAAAGACAAGAAAAGGGAAGCCCCTTTTTCTTCCTGAAACGTGGATTACAATATAGAAGGGAAACCTCCAGGGAAGGCCTAAGTAAGACTCATTTAGTAATACCCAAAACCGATCGCAAGATCGTACTACAGATTGCACACTGTCATTTGACAGGGGGCCACTTGGGACAATCTAAAACCCAAGCTCACATCAGTTGGAAATTCTATTGGCCGGGTATCAATGCTGACATAAAGAACTTCATTCAGACATGTGAGATATGCCAAAAAACCAGCTCACATATTCCCCAACCTGCTGGTCTAAACTCATTACCAACAATAAAAGTCCCTTTCTCTAGAATCGGGATGGATATCATTGGGCCATTGGAAACCTCTAAACTGGGCAATAAATATGTTCTCGTAATTGTTGATTACACTACCAGTACCCAGAAGCCTTCCCCCATGCGGAACAATGCAACCGTCGCCACAGAGTCAGGCTTTGGGTGACCTCTTAGGAACAAAGGAGCCGAATCAGGGGCTTTGTACTTTTTCTCTTGTCTCGCCACCAACGCAGGTGTGGAGAGTGGGGTGGCCAAAATCTTCTCCCCCACTTCCCAAATTGTATCCAGGATCGGAATCGTGGTTACGGTATGGCGTATTTTGTCCCTATGTTCATATAGGACTGAAGTCTTCTCCTCCGAAGCCACTTGGATTTTGAAATCTCAGCAGATATGGCAATGGTGAAGGGAAACAAGATTATATCATCCGGAGGGTAAGCTCTCCCTGGAGAATCATGCTTTTTCTGCTTCTCGTTTGATAATGGTGTCCCCAATCGTCCGGCTCTGTTTCAGGGGTATCTCGTGGCAACTCTCCCTCCTCTGGGTCATCCCCTTGTGTCTCAGTGTCAGGAAATTCCCTGAAGGGGTCGTCTGGTCCGATCGGATCATCCCTGGGGACTTCATGCCATTCACAGACTGCGATCGTAGATGGTGCTCTGGGCTTTCAGGTTTTTCATGGTGAGCATTGTAGAGGGGAGGGAGAATGCCTCCATCTTTGCAGTCTGACCAATTTACTATAATGCGATTGTTGCCTCTGGTGACTGCTGACAGACTGAAGGGCATTGAGTGCATGCCCCTGCTTCGAGTGTGGCCACAGGGGACTTGCTTTGTGATGGTTTACCTTCTCCTTGACTTGGCAGAGCAGTAAGTAGTCTAGCTCTTTGTTTCCTCTGAAGTTCCTCCATTATTCGATGCATAGATTGCATTTGGGCCGGGCTGAAGGGATCCGCTGTGTCTTCCATGACTGGTTGCCAGTGTGGGCTATGTTCTTTAGGCTACGTTGGCTGTAGCTCCTCCCCCTCCGAATACTCCTCCTGCAGAATGAGGTCTGGCAATTCTGCCATTTCTGTTATTAGGGACAGCTGTGTGGCCCCCTCTATGCTCCCTAACTCTGGAGCTTGTGATTCCAGGGCAACTCGCTCTTTCTCCGGGTGAATTTGTATTGATGGCTCGCCTACGATGTCGCTGCCGTGGATGATGGAGCGCCAGTCGACTGGCCCTTTTTCTGCTGTTTGGAGATGTAAGTCAACAGAGTCTCAGTCGACGATGATGTCCTTATAGACGACTGTTTTTTCGTGGACGAATGCTTCACAGATGAATGTTTAGTGGATAAATGCTTCGTCGACAAATCTTTCGACAACTAGGTCTTCGTCGACAAGGTTATGGTTTTCTTGGCTGACGATTTGTCCCTTGACAGGCCAGGCATCTTGGACGGTGCAAGGCTGCACGTGGATGGCGGGAAATGTTTTGGTGTGGATGGCGCCCCGTGGACGATCGTTCAGTTGATGAAAAAGATATTAATTCTTTACCTTTCTTGTGATGATGCCCCTTCTGCAGGGCCTTGGAGGATTTCTCTGACTCCAAGATGGTTTTCTCACTTTTCTTCTCCTTGGTGATTCCGTCCTGTCCACTGATTAAGCTCTCCTCTTGCTTTTCCCAGCTTTCCAAATGTAGCAGAACTCGTCTATGTCTGTCCTCCAGAGTATTTTGAGAGACGGTCTGGCAAATATTGCGCGTTAAGTCCATGCTGAGTCCAGTTACACTTAGGCGTTCAGCAAGAAAAGACTGGTCTACTTGTGAATTCCTGTGGTGCACTATCCCTTTAATTGGAAGGACTTCCCTTCGTACTGAGTCCAGTTACACTTCAGTTGGATTCATGAAGGACGAATCTCCACGTGAGCATGCTGCCCGGCCAAACACCTAGGTGAAGCAGTGCTGTCTCCCCTGCCCTGCTTTCATCTCCTACGGCTTCCTACAAAAACAATTGGCCGGTGGCGTTCGGTAAGTGACACTTCCGTGGGGAATTGAGCAAATGCTGATTGCGAGCAGTGGGGGAGGGGGGTTAGTAAATGAACCTTTCGAACCAAATGTAAATAAGCCTCTAGTGAAAGGCTGCAAAGTAACTAAGAACGTCAATGGATTAGCGAGACACAACGCAACAGACGATGAGCTGGATGATAGTGGCTCATTCATCGATCCGCAGGGAGAAGCAGCTTTACGTGTGAATGTGAATGGGAAAGAGAGAAAAAACACACTTGTAAAGCTCCCCGTAAATAAAGAGAATGCAGATACGTTGGCCAAAAGGCACTTGAGAGTGAACCACAAGAAGTGACAACATAATTAACAAAGCAATTTACACGACCATCTGCGATACAGTTTAAGTCACAAACACCATCACAATTACCTGTCATCTCACTGCCTCATACACACGACATTAACAAAGATGGGAGCAGTGATTACACCGGCGGTATTGTGATGAACCTACATGGGCTGACCGAAGAAACAATCAGGGAGCAGGTAATTGATAAACAACAGACGATTTATCTGGAAAGAACATCAAACTTAGAAGCAGATCTGCCGGTCCATAAAGATGACTTGGAAATTTTAAAGAACTTAACTAACAGCGCATCCTACAGTGCTTTCCACAGCGTATCAAATAGTGACAGACAAGAAAGCAGTTTAAAGCCAGTAAACCTAAGGGGCTTGTCAGGAATACGTTTAACACATAGTGACTGCAATGTTCACTCTGATGAAAATGGCGCTGATACAGATAATATTGATATAAGGACTAATGATGAAAGATCTGAAGAGATAGCGCAAGTAAGGAAAAATCAGCTAAATAATCAAACCTGCATTCTCAACAAAATAATCATAATGAGCATGAACACAAACACGAGCAGTTGTGATACTGTTGAAGTGGCAACGAAGGAAAAAGAGTTGATGATTAAAGACGTGTATTCGGAGAAAGTCTGTGGAGGCACGCAGAGGAGGGTGAGATACTTGGAAGAAAACATTGCTGTTTCAACTGTTCTATGCGAAGAATCCATAATCATGCAAGACGAGAAGATCTGGATAGAAGTAAAGTCGCCCCAGGGGGACAAAAAACAAACAGTCAATGTCCACAGTAAACACCGCCGTAGCTGGGGTCCAAAATAAAGCGGTAGAATCAAACCACCAAGTGAAAAACTCTACACAGAACCAAATGTGTACTCTACTTATTGGAAAACGGCGAATTAAAAGGAACTTAAGTCTAAATGAAACCTCAATTGCAGAGGAAATAATTGAACATGAATGGCGACAAAACATATACCAAACTATATGAATCCATTAACGAAAATGTAAAGGATAACACAACCACGATAGCACTTCTCCACGCAAAACTGGTCGCCATAGAATGCTTTGTTAAAAAAAGTAGAAGAGCGAT
Organism: Ambystoma mexicanum; assembly: GCF_040938575.1. Classification (NCBI taxonomy): domain Eukaryota; kingdom Metazoa; phylum Chordata; class Amphibia; order Caudata; family Ambystomatidae; genus Ambystoma; species Ambystoma mexicanum. The sequence goes on along the minus strand of NC_090928.1, from coordinate 873,332,852 downwards.
TAGATCAGGAAGCAGTGACCTCCATAGGTTTGCAAAGAAGGCTCTGCGATTTAGCAGTTGGCGAGCAGGGCGAAAAACAAGTAATGATGCAAGCCTTGCTGGATTAACTGAAATGGATGAGAAAATCAGCAGAAAATAAAAACCGAGAGATCAATGCGAGAGGTGCTCTCGGCCATGGGAAGGAAACGAGCCTAGGGACATCTTGGAATACGCACCGAAGTCCCAAATTCTGACAAATACAGTGGTAAATCCCCCTAAGAAAACACTAATACCCACCGGAAGACATAATATGGAGAAAGAGATCACTAATGCAAAGAATCCTCAGCAGCAAACAAATAAAATGACAGCAGCAACGACATTGGTTACTGCAGCAAGGTCAGTAAGGATAGAACAGAGCCAACCTGCTGTAACTGAAGCGATTACAGGGATGGGTCAGAGTGATAGTAAAGACACTCAACAACGATACTCTCTAACAACAGACCACTTAGGTCCCAAAGATGCCCTTAACATCAATTGAATCAGCAAAAATGGGGAAACGAAAATTATCACAACAGGAGACAGTGAGTATTCAGTATTTAACGTACCATCAAAAGGAACAAAATATCCACGAGGAACCAGGACATCAAAAGTCTGTCAAAAACAATAAGGCAATCGTTAATGTAAGAGAAAAAAAAAGAAAAATATATAGATATTCCTCTAATGGGAAACAGACTGGATCCAGAGCCTTTTTGAGGAATATTGTGGCAATATTGGATAAGGCTAACAAAAAAACAAAGAGTCTTTCAGTCGAAGTAAGGAAAGGACATTGGGCAAGGAAAAAGCCAGTGTTGCCAATAAACTAGTTCCAGTTATATACAAGAGCGAGTCGGAACTCGAGGACGATGAAAAGGAGCTGCCACACAACTTGATTGATGATGCATCTTTCTATATTGAGGAAAACAACGAAACAGAAGCCAGAGAAGAAATCGACAGTAGAGAAATAGACAGCTCGAAGAATTACTATCGAGTCAGAATTAAACATAGAGGGGGCTCCTATGAGGGAGATCAAAGATGAAGATAATTCAATTATTGAAATGCGGTCGTTCACTATGATGGAGAACCAACGTAAACGGAAGCAAGCGGAGGCAGAAAAATCAAAGTCATCTCCTAAAAAAACTCAGGAAAAAATCAGAGCAAAATGGAACCCCTCTAAACCAGCAAGATGCTTGGATAAAAACTCTCCAGATAAGAAACGACAATCATCTACGCGACGTCAAGAGAAGTCCAACTTAAAAGTGATGATAGAAAACTTTTTTAATGAAAAAAATTAAATCAACTTAAAAGGAAAAATGTGCTAAAAAGATTACATTGTATAACTGAAGTAAAGGGAATAGATTCAGACGACATTGCGATTGTCGGATACTGCAATGAAGACAGGGTCGACAAAGTCAATTTGCATTTGAACTCCATTGGAATAAAGAAGGAACTGATCAAAAAAAATTGGAAAGCTTAGAAAAAGGAGATATGAACTTACTGACCCAAGCATTCCTAGTCCAGTCAACAATGCAACATCATTGAGGACGTATAAAAATAAACAATTGATGATAAAATAAAAAAAGAATTTAAACAAAAAAATGGAAACTAATAATGCTACTCAGAAAAAGAGACTAAAACATTGATTATAATACAAAACAACATTGAAGAAATCCCACACAAAGAATGCAAACAGATGTAAAAAGAGGCATTGGGGTCAAATGAAGATTGGTCCTGGGTGGCAAGCTCTGTAGTGGTTGGTAAAATGGATTAACAAAACGAAAACCCTGGACCGTGACAGATTGATTTCCTGGAATACAAGGGGATTTGGATATTCGGATATCTGTTTAATGGATCAAGGAAAGAACAGAGAAATGCTTCGATAATATGTTTACAAGAATCATGGCTCCTAGATAAACCCCTCTGTGAAAACTTTGAGGTGCTTATTAACCCTGCCTTGAAGAACCCAATGGTAGACCTTATGCGGGACTATTGATATTAATAAAACACAAGCCTGGGGTCACAATCATAAAACAAGGGAACCCAAACTCCTTTGTACAATGGGCCTTAATAAATATGATAGAACAAGCACCCATGAGTGAACGAAGATTACTAATATTTAATATATATCAGAATCCGGTAAGAATAAATGCAAAGAAGTTGTTGGGAAATATTGAGGAAATAATAACGAATGAACTGTCTGAAGACCCCCATCTGACCTTGATTATACACAGAGACCTGAACATAAAATGTTTAAACAAGCAAGGTACTCCGAACATGGAAAAACTAAAACTCGAAGATTTGAATGAAGCAAAATGGATCCAGATGGCAGAAGTAAATAATTTAACAATGTTGAATGGGCAGACGAAGGGTGATATCCCTGGCAGTCAACTTGGACTAACAGTTCCTGAAGCTCAGCAATCGATTACATATGGATTCTAAATAATTGTATGTATCAAGTAGACGGCTTCGAGATTATTTCGCAAAATAACAGTGATCATAACATCCTGAAACTGAAGTGGCAATGGAAAATAGGAGGAGATTTGACTAAAACTAATTTGACTCCATCAGAATTAAATAACGGGCAGAATCAGTTGAGACTAAAAAGAAATTATATTACAGGCCTAACGAAAAATATAATCAAAAAGCCAGAATCCATGAAAATGATATCCGATAGGCTAAAGGCCTATGAAACGAAATGGACAGGGATGAAATTACCACTGCTAAAACCAAAACATCAATACATTAGTAGGGTGGCAGCCAACAAGAAACAACTATGACTAGACCTACGGCAAATAAAGAAAACATATGTTGGTACACTCCAATCACAGAAGATCAAAATAGGATTTCGTCAGCAGCGAGACCAGGAACAAGGAGAACAAATGTTGAAGGCCCTCACTAAGTCAAATTCAAGAGATTTATGGTCAATAATAAACAATCAGACATTGAATCAGCAAGGCCGGTTGATAAGTGGTGTGACACAAGGAGACTGGGTAAAGCATTATTCCAAAGTGTTTGGAAGTCAACAGTTAACAACGAAGGAAGAGAAAATCATTAAAAGTTGCATTTGAAATATGCCGTTGACCAAAGACCAAATAGAGCAGAAAATAAAAATACTAAAGGCCTCGTCTGCAGCAGGCCCAGATGGGGTTACAAATCTACATCTTAAAAAGGACCCGACGGGCAGAACTGATGAATCTGATATTCAAAAATATCCATAAGAAAAAGAAACTGCCAGAATCATGGACTAAAAGCATCACAGCACCAATATTCAAGAAAGGGAAGAGAGAAGATCCAGCAAATTATAGGCCGATCACCTTGCTCGACACTATTGGGAAAATATTTGCTTTGGACCTGCAAACAAATTTGACAGAGTAGGCTGCAAAGAATTCCATCATTGACACTCGCCAAACAGGCTTTACAAAAGGCATTGGTACTGAATTAAATCCATTTCTCCTGTATTTAACTAAAACTGAATGCAATCAAAACTAAAGAAAGAATACATCTGGCGTTTATAGACTTAAACAGGCGTTCAATGGGGTGGCTGGGGAAATTCTCTGGGCAAAACTGCAAAATTGGGGTTGCCCTGAGAATATTTTGCAACCAATAAAATCCCTGCATGAAAACACTTTGACGCGAATAAGATCTCAAGATGGAATCTTAACAATGGTGATAAGAACTAAAAAAGGGGTTAAACAAGGGTGCCTGTTAGTGGAGACCCTATTTAAACTATACATCGCGGACCTTCCTCAAGCCTTGGGTCATGCCCGGCACTTTCCCCCCCAAAACCAACAGTGAAATAGTAATGATATGTTATGCAGATGATATAGTACTGGTTGACAGAACTGAAATAGGCCTACAACATCTGCTGAATGAACTACTGGCTTATATGGAACAAAATAAGTTAGAAATAAACGTCAACAAAACCAAGATCCTAACAATTGGAGGAGCAAAAAAGGCTAGTAAAAACAGTTTTGCCTGGAAAGTTAGTAACCAGAGATTGGAAAAAGTAAAAACAAAGTATCTCGGAATAATCTTCAATCAGTCTATCGCTGAAAAACAAGGGGAATTGGAACTAATCAACAAGGCCAAGAAATGATGCGCACAAGTCATAAGGCTAAATGGAAGGTTCGGGAAATTTACAATTGACGTGGTATGCTCCTTTTATATTAAAAATTAACACCAATACTGACATACGGAAGTGAAACGGGGATGAACTTAACATGGAAAATATGGACTAAACTTGAAAGCATCTTTTGGAAGCCTATTCTGAAACTGCCTAGATGCACTCCCCATGGCTGCAGTAAGAGCCGAATTAGGACTACAATCTCTATTTGGGACAGTGAGATGGAAATCTTTATCCCTACGAAGAAAGAGCGCAATAAAAGATCCATCATATGGCTATAAAATCTTGGCCAAAGAGGTGATATGCAAAAATATGGAAATATTAAGTAACTGCAAAGATAGCTGGATTCAACAACTGAACGTGATTGATTCCTCCCTCGATGAATTAATTAACAATCCAAACAAAGTAAAAGAGAAATTAAAACAACAAGATTGGGTAAACACGAGAGAAACGAGACTTCCGTTTAAAACACAAAAACATGGTGCTGTTGAACATTGGCAAAGAGAACCCATTCCAAAATATCTTAAGAAGTTTTCAGGAAAGGTTTACAGAGAAGCACTGATGAAAATCAGACTCAGGGTCTACCCAACTAATGAATTTATGCACATCACTGGTAATCGAGGAGTAATGAACGGATCATGCAGATTTTGTGGAAGTAAAGACTTTCTGGAATCAACAAAGCATCTGTTATTGGAATGTCCTGCGCTGACGCAACAAAGGCTGAGACAACTAAATTCATGTATGTCAGCTTTTAAAGTGAAATCAGCAGATGATTGGTGGTTGGACTTCATTTTTGGGAATAACGCCCGTTTTACATGTGCTGGAATACATTTTTTATATTTTGTAATGAATGAACAATGCCATAGACTGAAAGAGACAATAACATTTCCCAAGGAATAATCGTGAATTCCTTCAAAGGAAGGTCTTGGAAATGTCTAAGTGTTTGGACTAAGGCGAATTAAGCTGACATTGCAATGAAAATGGCAATGGAAAAATTGAAAGAATGGTAAAAATTGTAAGATGTTTGTTGAATGGATCTATGTATAAACGGTTGCTCTGTAAAAGTAACACACTTTAAAATAAAAAATAAATAAAAAATCTTGCAGGACTATCTCATGAGGATAGAGGCAATAAATAAAATATTTTTGAGGGTCTCTTATACAAATCACCCTCTTGCCATACTTGCTGCAGTCCCTGAAGAGGGAGGTTTTCTCCTTAGCAGTGTGCATTTCTGGCTCTGCCATGAGGTGACAGGAAGGCAGCCAAAAACTCGACTATATAGGAGGGAAGGAAAGGTGTCCTGGGCCCATGAACACTATGGCCAGTGAAGGCACAATCCCAGTAATGAGAGACTACCTCTAGGTAGAGTAAAAACAGGTTTAAAAGGATTCAAGTGAAAAAGTTCAGACACCTCAAGAGGATTCCCATGTTCAGTTAGAGCACGGTGAAACTACTGAAGATGGCTGCATGGGCTGAAGCATAAGCCCTGCCACCTCATTGGTTAGCGTTTAAAAGGATTAAAGGAAGGGCTACACAGGCCTTATGGGGCTTGCTGTGTAACATTTTGCTTGCTTGTTTGTTTTTATTATTTCTATAGCGCACCTTAACCCACAGGTATCTGGGCGCTTTTGGCATTTGCAAATGTTACAGGAATACAGGGTCATGGCATACAGAATGACACAATACAGATGTCATACAGATTTACACAAATTACAGATGTCAATTACACATATATACAATCACATCGTACGGGCACATGGGCGTCCGATATGCAGAGCAAGAGTCAGCTAGGGGATTCGAGGTAACGAGGTAAGGCATAATGTTATTGCTTCTCAACTAGCCATTTGGTAGACTTACTTCTGAAGCTAGAGAATGAGTTAGTAGTTTTCAAGGAGGGGGGGGAGTGAGTTCCATAATTGAGCTGCCATGACTGGAAAGCTGCTCCCCCCTGATTTTTGTAATTTGTATCTGGGGACTAGCAAGCTGAGGGTGTTGGAGGACCAGGTGACTCTGGTTGAGGATCTGAGGTTAAACTTTTCTGTTAAGTAAGGAGGAGCTGCGTGGTTCAGAGATTTATGTGTGAGGGATATAGTTTTTTTAAATTGGATCTTATCATTGATAGACAGCCACTTGTGCTGTCTTCTTGTTTCAGATTTGTGAGCTCTTCTTGAGATACTTAGAGCAGATCTCAAGGCATTATTTTGCAAGGTTTGTAATTTATTGATAACATATGTGCTTGCTCTCAGGTAAAGTCTGTTGCAAAAGTCAAGCCTGGACAGTATTAGTGCTCTGGCGAGGGTAATGCAACTATCCATGGAGAGCAGCAGTTTACATGCCCTTATCAGTTTCCCTGTTTAGGCAGTAGCTGAGGCTGGAGCATTCACTTGTTTATGTAGATTTAATGTAGCGTTGAGGTAGAAACCTAGAGTGTTTACCTCTTTGGACACTGGGATTTTGTTTCCGTCGATATCGAAGGAGGCATAGTCTGTGCTCCGTTTCTTCAAGTTGGCTGATGAACCCACAATCAGCAGCTCGGTTTTATCGTCATTCAGGCACAGGCCCTGAGCGGCAATCCATGCCTGAATGATTAGATACATTTTATGCACTACTAATACATCACCATAGACGCCGGTCAATGGAAGGGTGATCTGAGTGTCATCTGCATAGTTAGTGTCGGTGACACCCAGATGGTCCAAATCATTGAATAACGGCTTTGTGTGGATATTGTACATTGTGGGTGATACACAGCAGCCATGAGGGACTCTGCGTGTGATGGGAATAGGGTCTGCTTCTGCTGATGGAGAGAAGACCCCATTGTCCTATTGTTAAGAAACAATTGTATCCAAGTAATGGCATTCTGAGAGAAATGGGCTGCGGAGGCAAGGTGGTTGCATAGTAATTATGGTCAACCAGATTGAAGGCCGCTGATAGGTCTAAGAGTAGTAGCAGTTCCATTTTCCCATTGTCCTTAGGTTTGTCTATCTGAGCTTTTAAGTCAATTAAAGCCGTTTCGGTTCCATGTAGGGGCCTGAATCCGGATTGACGCGTTCCTAAGAGGTGGTTGGTCTGAAGATATTCCTGGAATTGTAGATAGGCTACCCTGTCCAGTATCTTCAGTAAACAAGTGACTGTGGTAATTGGCCTATAGTTTGTGGGGATGGTAGGATCTAGGGTTTGTTATTTAAGGAGGGGTAAAACCCACAATTCCTTTAGATTGTTAGGTACTATACCAGTCGTGAAAGATGTGTTGATTAATTTAGAGATGAACGGAGCCAGGTCTATATCAGCATCTTTGATTATTTGTGCTGGGTAGCTATCGCCTTAGCACTTTGTTGGTTTCAATGAAGCTATGATTTTCTGTACCTCTCGGACCGAGACTTTGGGGGATTTAAAGTCTTGGGGAGGTTTGGTGGTAGGCTTTGAGTTGTTGTGGTGAATACCTCAATATTGAAGGTTAAGGCGTTTTTCATCAATTTTGGCTTGTAAACTGGCTATTTTGTTAGTGAGAACGTTCTGTATGTTGGCACACCAGAGTTTGTTCTTGACAGATGGGTCTGTAGGGGTGATAGGCGTCTCCATCTCTTTGAGGATGACTAATAACTCTTTGGTGCTGGAGCTAGCTTGATTTATTCTATTATTCAAACAGTCTTGTTTCGTGCGGATGATTTCTTCTTTGTATTTTGAAGATAAGTTCATTAGATTGGTTTTGTCCTCTGAGGAGGGGAGGTGCTTCCATATAGATTCTAATTTTCTTTTTTCAGCGCGTAAGCTTTTTAATTCTGGGATGAACTGCAAATTCAAGTAAGCTTATGGATTCCCTTTGCGCAATTTGATAGGAGCGATGGTGTCAAGAGCTTTGGTCATGGTGGAATTGTATATCTCTGTTAACTTTTTGGGGTCCTTGATTCCCTCTAGAGAGTTCAGTATAGGGATCACAAGTGGTAGGATAGCATCCACCATGATGTTAGGTTTGTTCATTGTATGACCAGGTGGTGTTATCAGGTTTAGTTTAGTTTATTGGGTATTTATTGAGATTGTGAATGACACAAGAGGATGATCTGTCCAAGATTGTGGAGTGATGGAGGTAATTTTAGTGTCAGATTTAAGGTCGGCTACCCAGTGAAGCGTTCTACCTTTGCTATGGGTAGGTTGGGTGACCTGAAGGTTGAAGCCTTGTTCTGTGATAGTATTGGCGATTAATGATGCTTGGTGATCGTTTGGGTCATTTAGTCCTAGATTGAAATCACCTAATAGTAGCATTACCTATAGGAAAACATTTAATGAATTATAACATTATTTAAATTACAGAGGACTCCCAGTCTAATGACAGGGAATATTCAAGCATGTGAATCTATGAAAGATCCAATGCTGGAGAAGAACAAGTTACTTTCTTACCTGGTAACGTTCTTTCGATGGGATGTTCCGATGACGTATTCCACATCTATGACAGGTAATCACCACAGCTGTGCTGCTTGGGAACATTTTCGGCGTCTGCGTCGATGACGCCGAAAGGCTGTCCTCGAGGGCCTCCGTCGAGCCGACGTCACCGGATGTTATAAGTAGGACACACGACGCCCGTAGCCTCAGTTGTAGTTTTTTCCCAGAACGTGTGGCACCAATCTTCTGCCAGTATGACTACAGAAAGCCTTGCGGAAACGGAAGCTGCGATTGCATAAGAAATTCTGTAGAGGGGCAGGCTGGGAGGGTACGATGTGAAATACGTTGTCGGAACATCCCATCAAAAGAACGTTACCAAGTAAGACAGTAACTTGTTCTTCGAAGGGATTGGTTCCTCCAACGTACTCCACATGTTTGACAGACTCCCAAAGCAGTACCAACGTAAGGAGGTGGGAAAAGAATTTTGAATTTTTGAATGCCCAATTACATTGCAGAATATAGGACCGCCTTGCCAAAGGCCAAATCTTGCCCATAGTGTTTTACAAATGTATGGACAGAGGCCCATGTGGCTGCTTCACAAATGTTACGAATGGGAACACCCCTCTGCAGGGCAGTAGAGGCAGCCACACCCCTAGTAGAATGGGCCCGGAAGCCTACCGCAGGGTCCTTACGCGCCAAGCGATAACATTCAGAAATTGTCAAGATAATCCATCTAGACAAAGTCTGTTTAGTAACAGCTTGTCCCAAACGCCTTCCAGTGTATCCTACAAAGAGCTGATTGTCCACTCTGACCCGGGACATGCATGAGATGTAGAAACTTAAAGCTCTCCAAGGATCCAACCTATGGAGCCTCTCCTCTTCCTTACCAGGATGCGGAGGAGGATAGAACGCCGGAAGAATGACCTTCTGGCTTAAATTAAATTCCGACACAACTTTTGGAAGAAAAGAAGGACGAACCCTAAGGACAACCCTGTCCTTATGGAACACTATGAAGGATGGCTTAACGGAAAGTGTCTGCAACTCACTCACTCTGCGAGCGGAAGTGACCGCAACTAAAAATACAGTTTTCAAAGTCAACAGTCTCAAAGGACAAGAATGTAAATGCTCAAACGGAGCTCCCATTAGGAATTTTAGAACCAGGTTCAAATCCCAACCGGGCACCTGGAAAGGTGACGGTGGGAACACAATAGTGAGCCCTTTCAGAAACTGAGAAAGCAAAGGAATTTTAAAATAAGAACACTCCTCAGATGAGCGCTTAAATAGGGACAGCGCCGCCAGGTAACCTTTAAGGGTACCCACTTGCAGGCCCTTGTGGGCTAATGAAAACAAAAATACAGAACCACAGGAATGGCACATGAAAAAGGATTCACATTCTTAACCCTGCACCAGTCACAGAACTTCCTCCAACTGCAACTGTAAAGGGACTTCGTTGCAGGCCTTCAGGCCGAAAGCAACACCTCCATCACGTCTTCAGGGAGGTCCCAATCCTTATACCCCAACCTTTCAGAAGCCAAGCATGAAGGTTGAGGGACTTGACCTCTGGATCGAGAACCTGACCCCCCTCCTGTGAGAGCAGATCGACTCGGTAGGGAAGACGGCGTGGAGGGCAGATGGACATGTCGAGAAGGTCCGGGTACCACGTTCTCCTGGCCCATGTCGGAGCAATGAGGATCATTCGGGAACCGAACCTCCGTAACCTCTGCAGCACTTGCAGAATGACAGGGACTGGAGGAAACGGGAAGGACCACTCCACTACGAACGCGTCCCCTAAGGCTCCTCTTGGAGGAAATTCCCACGAGCAGAATCGCACTTCCGGTTGACACTGGTGGTGAAGAGATCCACTTGTGGGGTCCCCCTATGGGCGAAGATCTCCAGGAGAATCTCCTGAGCCAGCTCCCACTCGTGATAGACCGTGCTCTGCCTGCTCAGAGCGTCCACCGCCGCGTTTTCGTCTCTGGCCAGATGAACTGCCGAGATCGAAATTTCCTGCTGGATGGCCCAGAACCAGAGCTGCATCGCCTCTCTGCACAGAGGGAGAGACCCTGCCCCCCCCCTTTTTGTTGAGGTAGTGCATGGCCACTGTATTGTCCGTCAGAATCAGGACATTCTTCCCCCGCACAGATGGCAGAAAAGCCTTCAGGGCTAGCCTGACGGCCTTCAGCTCCAACAGACTGATATGGAGTCTGGACTCCGACGGAGACCAATGACCGTTGACTGTCAACTCGTTGGCATGAGCTCCCCATCCCTTGAGGGATGCGTCCGTCACGATCGTCACCTCCGGCCAGGGAAGCCAAAATGGAGCCCCCTTCATCAGATTGCCTTCGACGGCCTACAACAGAAGATCCTGGGCGACCGAGGGCAGCACCTGAATGGGATCTGACATCCTGCCGGAGGACTGTGACCTCTGTATCTTGAGAGCCCACTGCAGAGATCTCATCCGCAGCCTGGCCTCTGGCACCAGGAGAATGCAGGAAGCCATGAGGCCGAGCAACCTCAAGAACTCGAACGCTGGGAGACTCTGGGCATGTTGAAACTTGTTCACCATCTGCAGAATGTGATGAGCCCTCACCTGGGGAGGAAAACATAGCCCCAGGGATGTGTCGGGCACTGTTCCGATGTACTGGAGCCGCAGGGTAGGTGTCAAGTGGCACTTCTTTAAGTTGAGGGAGAAGCCCAGCCTGTGAAGGGAGTGGCAGGTGACTGACAAATGATCCAGGACTTGCTCAGGAGAGCATGCCCTGATCAACCAATCGTCCAGGTAGGGGTAGACGTGAATCCCCCCCTTTCCTGAGATACGCTGCCACCACCACCATGAGCTTGGTGAAGACCCTCGGGCGGAAGTCAATCCGAACGGCAGGACCCGAAACTGAAAGTGCGAGTCACCAACCGCGAACCTCAGGTACTTCTTGTGCTTGGGATGAATCGGCACATGAAAGTAAGTGTCCTTGAGGTCAAGAGACACCAACCAGTCCTGAGGTTGAAGGGCCTGGAGGACTTGAGAGAGAGTAACATCTTGAACTTGTCCTTCCTGAGGAGCTTGTTCAAACCACACAAGTCATCCCCCGTCTTTTTTTGGGATCAAAAAATATGGGGAATACAATCTCTTGTTCCTCTCCACTACAGGCACCAGTTCTATGGTGCCTTTCTCCAGCAGGGATTTGATTTCCTGCGCAAGGAGCGGATCTGGACTCTTCAAAGAGAGATTCCCTGGTGGATTGTCATGAGGCCTCTGCCGGAAAGGAAGACAGTAGCCGTGGGCTATGGTCTCCAGAACCCACACATCTGAAGTAATGGCACGCCATTCTACAAGATGCTGCACCAGCCTTCCTCCAACTGGCGAACCATGGGACATGGCCTCATGACTGAGCTGAAGCGGCTGCGGCAGTGCCGGAGGGCAAAGAGGCAACTGCTCGAGCGGCCATGGCACCTCGACTACCCTGTTTTCCACCTCTGGTACTCCTACGTTGGCCCCTTTGACTGGCCGCTCCCCTCGATCTACCAAAAGAAGAGTGGTATCGAAAGGAACCTCTCCTCCATTGCTGTCCCCTAGGATAAAAAGGCAGAGGTTGGCGAACTGCAGCGCTCAACGGCTTTGCTGCAGCCTTTGAGGTCTGCAGGCTCTCGTCAGCCTTGCTGCCAAAAAGATGAACACCATCAAAGGGCATGTTGAGAAGCCGGGCTTGTATGTCAGGAGCAAACCCCGACTTCCGCAACCACGCAAATCTGCGCATCACGGTGCTCGCCGCCATGGACCAGCTGACAGTCTGCCATGTCCAGAACCAACTGAACGGATTCACACATGGCATCCTTGCCATCCTGAACGAGGGCAAGTAAACCATCCTGTTCATCCGCTTCGGGAATATGTTCAGCCGCCAACAATACACAATTCCACAGAGTGCGAGTGAAACATGCTAAGGCACACAGGGAGTTGGCTGCCTGTAAAGCCATAGCCCCTGAAGAAAAAACTTTCTTCGCCCAGCCATCAAAACGTTTGTTGTCCCGATCAGGAGGGATGGTAGGGTACGACACCTGCTTTGCCGGGGCCGTAGCCGCCTGCACCACCAAACTCTCCGGAGTGGGGTGCGTCGCCAAGTAGCAGGGGTCGCTACTGGCTAGACGGTATCTTTTCAGCAACGACTTGCTCACTGCCGGGAGACTCTCCGGAGCAGTCCAAGCCGCCACCACCCTTCTCTGTAAAGCCATATGAAATGGCAGCACCAGGTCAGTGGGTGGACCTTGGTCAAGGATATCTGTCAGGTCATCCTGCAGAAAATCCACTGGTGGCGCAGACCACCCCAAGTATTCCGTCACCCTTGACATGAGGCGCCTGTATGAAGATTCAACATGCGTACCAGGCTCAGGCCTGCCAAACTCGGTTGTATACGAATTGTTCGTTTTACAACTGTTCGAATGACAATTGACCTTTTCACAATTGACCGAATTGTGAAGGTCAATTGTACCATATATGTGGGGGGAAACCACCCACAACCCCCAACGCCAAACCCCCCCAACACCCATATATATATACAGAAGAATATATATATATATATATATTCGGTCAATTGTGAAAAGGTCAATTGTGACCCTTTAAATTCGGTCAATTGTTCATTCGAACAATTGTAAACGAACAATTTGGGTAATACCCCAAACTCGACCTCCGGGAAGATATCAAGACCGCTGGCGTCGTGCAAAGACCGATGCAGATCTTTCAACTGGTTATGACCAGATAACAGGTCGTCGGGAACCTCATCAGGTACCAAACCTTCCTCAGACCCTTCATCCACCTCAGAGATATAATCCAGAGGCTGGAATAAATCCCTGGATGAGGGCACAGAAAAAGGTTCAAATACAGGCCTCACTGACTTTTTCAGGGCCTTCCTCTGAGTTTCCACCGATGCACGGGGTACCTCCGGTAAAGCCTACACAAAAGGGTCGATGTTGAGCGTGGCGCCGATGGCTTTGACACAGGCCTTGAGGGTGGTGCCCCAAGCGTGTCCTTCGACGGCCTCAGCTCCAATGACTTCCTCGGAGGCGGAGCCTCGAGAGAGTCCCTCGGTGGACATGGTGCCGATGGCGTCGACGTCTTCTTAGAAGACCTCACAGGTTCCGCCGGTCTCGAGGGCGTCGAGGACCGGGACCTGGAGCGGGCATGGCTAGAGCGATCCACCTTGTCCGATCGGGAACTCGAAGGCTCACGATGATCACGCCTACCGCCCGAGCCCGAAGGCATGCGAGCGGTGGCCCTAGCACGTTCCCTGCCGGCTTCTTTCGAAGGCGCGGATGGAACGGAGCCCTGCGATTGGAAAATCGCCATCATCTCCGTACGAAATGCATCCCATTCCGCAGGAGAGGAATGCTTGTTTGGACAAGTAACCCGCCGTCTGGCGGAGTCCTCGGACGAGGACGGGGAAGGCGACTGGCGACTGGTGACAGCGCTTCCGCGATTGCCTCGAGGAGGCAGAGGAATGGCAGGAACCACTCTAGGACCGAGACCCCCCCCTGGACTTACGCCAATGGCACGGAGTAACCCCTCGAATCGCTGGTCGAAAGCCCAGCGGATTTAGACTTTCGGGGTTTGGAAACCCTACCTGCAGTAAGCTTCTTCTTCCGCTCCCGCAAGGCCTTCAACGTTAACGACTGGCAATCGTCACAGTCATCGGTGGCGTGGTCCTCGCCGAGGCACCAGAGGCAGACTTCGTGCGGGTCCGTAAGTGACATCTTGGAACCGCAGTCCCGACACTTCTTGAATCCCGACGGCGGGGTAGAAGATGATATCTTCACAAACACCAAGTTCGAAGAACCGATAGAATTAACAGAAGAACCGAGGCGCACCGAGATCTCCGAAGCGAACACGTTCACGGAAAAAACGAAACTGAGGCTACGGGCGTCATGCGTCCTACTTATAACATCCGGTGACCTCGGCTCAATGGAGGGCCCTCGAGGACAGCGTATCGACGTCATTGACGCAGAAAAGGTTCCAAAGCAGCACAACTGTGGTGATTACCTGTCATAGATGTGGAATACGTCGGAGGAACCAATCCCTTCGAAATTGAGTTTCTGGGGGAAGGCGAATGCCTCTAAGGAGGTGCAGCTGACAGTGAGCCTTCTTGGCAAGGTCCTTGATGTGAGGAGAGATGGAGAGAGAGGAGTCAAAGATAACACCAAGGTTTTTTGCAAAAGGGTGAGGGGAGGGGACCCATAGAAGGCGACCAGAGGGTAGGAGGGAACAGGGGTCCCAATGAGAAGGATCTCAGTCTCACTGGCATTAAGGCAGGGATCATTGGCAGCACTCCATGCCTGAATGGCAGTCAGTAAGGGATGAGAGAGGAGGAAGAGGAGGCAGCCGAGGGAAACTTGAAGGAGAGCTGCGTATCATCTGCATAACACTGGAAGTGAAGAGAGAAGGAAGATATCAGGTAAGCCAAAGGGGCAAGGTAGCTGTTGAAGAGCCACTGCAAGAGGATAGAGCCTTCAGGAACACCGCAGGTAGAGAGTATGATCCGGGAGAGAAAGGGTCCAGTTGAACCTGGGAAGTTTGGTCGGAGTCGAAAGAAGTCAACCAGTCCAGTGCCAAGGCCGTGATTCCAACGGTGTCACAGAGCCGATGTCAGGGTGGCATGATTGACCGTGTCGAAGGTAGAGGAAAGTTCAGATGGAGAGTTGGAATCGAGATGAGAGCAAGCCATCACAGGTGTTCAGAAGAGCAGTTTCTGTGCCTCTGGCTGCTCTCAAGCCAGACTGGTGGTCGTGGAGACAACCAACAGATTCAATGTGTTGGATCAATTGGAGATGACCAGCTTCTTAAGCAGTATGCCATGGTAGGAACTACTGGAGATAGGGGCAGTAGTTAGCTGGGAAGGAGGGGTCGCCAGAGGGCTTTTTGAGGAGAGGGTGTACAGGGGAGTGCTTTAGGGGTAGCGGAAAGGAGCCAGCGGCAAAGGAGTGATTAGAGAAATCAGCCAAGGCTGGCACAAGGGAAGCAATGCTGTCCTTGATAGTTCTGGAGGAACAGGGGAGAACCTGTTTGGAGGAGACTTTCAGAGAGCCAACTTGTCTAGAGACTTTCATCAGTGAAGGCGGGCCAAGGGAGGCCTTAGAGCTGGGGCGGGAGGCGGGAGCGGAGTAGAGGAGAGAGAGAACAGGATGTCCTGACTTTTGGTTAAGAAGTAGGAGGCCAGTGAAGTACAGAGGGTCAGGAATGGCAGGGGAGAAGTGGGGACTGCAATAGGATTGGCAAGTTCCCTGCACATTTGTAACTGTTCGCCTGTGTTGTTTGTGGCCCCAGAGATGGAGGCTTGGACATGGGCCCTCTTCTTTGAGTGGATGGAGAGTCTGTATTGCCTTTGGAGCAGGCGGCAGGGCCAGTCTGTCAGAGGATATGCCTGGTGTCCGCCATTTCCGCCCAGCCATTCTGTACTTGTGCTTCAGAGAGGCAAGGTTGGAGTCATACCAGGTGTTGCACTTGGAGACAGGCTTCATGCGGATCCTCCTGACAGGGGCAAGGATGTCCAGGGTGTTGGTGATAGAGAGGTGAAGGTAAGCAAAGGCGTAGTCAGTGTGGGAGTCCATGGCAGTAGTGGGAGGGAGAATGAAAGTGGCAGCAAAAGCAGCAACCGATACTCGCTTCATCGGTCGAATTACGGAGGAGACTGGCAGTGCAGGCAGAGGCTTAGTCGGGGGACCTAATAAATCCAGGTGAGGGGAGAAGAGAGCATTGTCAGACCAGGAGAGGGGTGTAGTGAGAGGGTTGGAGATTGGGATGTCTGCTGAGAGGAGAGCATTCAAGGTATGTCCAGCTGAGTGCGTCAAACCGGAGGAATGAATGGTGAGGGAAATAAAGTCATAGAGGCTGCTTAAGAGAACAGTGGACGAATCTGGAGAGTCAAGGTGAATATTGAAGTCTCTGAGGAGGAGAAGCTTGCAGGCCGAAACAAGAAGAGAAGAGGTGAGGTCAGACCACTCCGAGAAGTAGAGGGAGACCAGATCAGGGGTCCTGTAGATGGTGGTGAAGGTCAACGAGAGGGTGGAGAGACATCCAGCCTGCAGACAAGGCATTCGAAGGAAGAGTAAGTCTGAATGAGAATGATTTTAGTAGGAACCCATTCAGGGAAGATCAAGGCCACTCTGCCTCCAGACAGTTAGGCCAGGGCTTAGAGAGGATCTTGTAGCCATCAGGGAGAAGTGTGTCAAAAGCAGTGACAGATTGGACAGTGAACCACGTCTCAGTGAGAGCGAGGACATCAAGGTCAAAGTCTTCAAGAAGGAGACTGATAACAGCAGAGCCTGAGTTGAGGGTACCTAGGTGAAGCTGGTTACCACCTCTGAAGATTTTCCGAGGAGGGGTATAGGGATGTGGTACACCCGTCAGTGGAGGAGAATGGGCAGGAGGGGTGGCAGACGGAGGAGTGGCAGGCGAGGTGAGGAAGTTGATGAGAGATGGAAGACGCCAATCAAGGAGGAGGAGGTAGGGCTAAGAGCCCTGGGCCATGGCAGTGCCATTCTGATAGACAATGATGCATCTAAAGGATGAGAATCATGCCAAGAGTACTTCCAATCTGGTGCCACCATTAATGGGCAACAAAGAGAAAGGGGAGAGCACAGAGACCATGAGCGGAGTCCACAGAACTGGAGAGGCAATGACAAAGAGCATGTCTGTGGAAGTCTGCCTGGACGAAGCGTTGACGTAGGGGTCAGCAATGGACAGGCCTGGATTGGAGACCAGAAGATTTTTTTTTTTACTTTTTCCATCCATACCTCAAGAGAGAGAGGTAGCATAGGTGATAGAGTAGCAGTTAGAGTACATGGGAGAGGTGGAGAGCACCATGCAGGGAGAGAGAAGAGAGATGGAAAGGGGGTCATCATGGTAGGCCCCTATGAAGGAGTTGCATGGAGCCAGGACTCAGTCCATCAGTCTCTGGAATGTTACAGGGGTTCCATGCAGATCAAAGGACAAGACAGTAAACTGAGACAATCCCTTGGGTGGAGAAAAGGTGATTCAGACTTGGCCTTGTTGTTCAAATGTAACTCCCAGTAACCATTCATCAAGCCAAGGGTGGAGATTAACATTCCTGGAGGGGGGGCATGGCTATCTGGCCATGGAATAGGACGTGCTGCGTGAGGAGCTCCTGATGATCCGACTTTAATTTTGCCAAAGTTACCCGTTGAAACTGCAACGAGCGCCTAGAACTTTGGGGATCAGGCGTCGGAAGTCGCACGCCAAGTGAAGTTCGTTGGAGAAGTTCATAGTCCCCGGGAATCGCGAGATATACATGTTTTGGTTGGTACGGCTGTGTGGCCGCTTCGGCACCAAGATGGCAGCCAACAAAGGAGAGGCCTCCGAGGAGAAACGAAACTGATTCCCCAGAACTGCGGGACATGGCTGCGAAAACTGCCTGGAGGAATAGTACGATAGGGAAATATGGCGGAGTGTTGTAACTAGCACCATGAGAGCGCCCGGCCTGGCAAACGCTTATGGAACCCCGGCGATCTGACTGCAGGAGGAGATAACATTGGATGCTTGGGCGACAAGGCCTACGGAAGTTGAACGAGGAGTGCGAGGCCGTAGCCCACCCGTAAGACAATTCGAAGTGCCATCCCGAATGTGAGTCAGGAGACCTGTGAGCCAGACCATTGTCGGGCCAGGGACAGTGCAATAGCTGCACTAAGGTCGAGTCGTACAGGAGTAGAGGGCAGCGCCATGTCGGCGAAAGGGTTGAGAGTCAAGACTAAGCAACCCACGATGGAGGCTTTCGCGAAAACGCAGCGGACCCCCTCAACATCGGCGCAGATCATGGTCGTGACCCCTGCGGAAGACGCCCCCGAAGGGGACAAGCACCAGATCCTGGAGGCTATAATGGGACTGAGTGCTAAATGGGACTTGGCAATGGCGGACATACGCACAGCTCTAGAGAATAAGATTGATGCTGTGGGTACGGAGCTCACCCTGCTACGTCAAGATGTCAGGGCGCTTGCAGAAAGGACCAGTGGTCTGGAAAGTGGAGTGAAGATAAACACTGATGTTAGCACGAGCAATGCGAAAGCGATTCATGTCTTAAAACAACAAGTCGCCAACATGGAAAATCGTGTGGAAGAGGCGGAAGGAAGGGCGAGGAGGAACAAAATTCGCGTGGTTGGCCTTCCGGTGGGCGAACAATGCCAAGACCCCACAAACTGCAAGGGATCGGAGCAGGGAAGCTTTCACAGGGATTTATGGTGGCAGGGCTAGATGTGGGGGTGCCTTAGATCCAGGAATGGAGCTGGGCAACGGTTGGGGAGGGTATTGTTGGGGGAGGGGTGGATGGCAAGAAGGTGGGGGGACGGGAAGTTGAGTGTGTGTGTGTGGTTTTGGGGAGTTTGAGTTTTGTTTCAAGCCTATTTGAAGGAATCAGCATGTTGTACTTGCGGTGCATGAAGGGGCGGAATTGGCGGAGGATCGGGAGAGTGCTTACTAACGACCTATGGGGGACCTCAGGATAATAACGTGGAACGTCAGGGGCCTTAACAGTTATCTGAAAAGAAACAAAATCATGATGTATCTGAAAAGGCAGAAAATTGATATCGCACTACTACAGGAGACGTACTTGACGCAAGAGAAGTTGGACCTGGTTAAGAGAAAGTGGAAAGGGACTGTAGTGGGCTTGCCATACTCGGCATACGCCTGGGGTGTGTTAATCTGGGTGGCACCGCATGTCCCGTTCGAACCGACACAAGAGGTAGTTGAAACTGATGGAAGGATGGCTACATTGCGAGGGCTGGTGGAGAGCAGGGAGTATGTATAGTAAATACATATGCCCCCAACCAAAACACAGCAGCATACTTCAGAGCCCTGTGTACCAATCTCAGTACGTTTATAGGGAGCGCGGTGATCTGGGGTGGGGACTTTAATTGTGTGTTGGATCCTGTGGTAGACAGATCTGATGGCGGGTGGGTAAGCCTAGCCGAGCGGCGAGAGCGTTGCAGACACTGCTAACTGATTTTGGCTTTACAGATGCGTGGAAGATGAAACATCCCACTGAGAGGCAATATTCGCACTATTCAGCCCCGCATCAACTGCACACTAGGCTCGATTACGTCTTTGCTACAGCAGATGTGATGTCTGAGATTACCCAAATCGAATATAGGGCTAGAGTCCTCTCGGATCACTCGTCCCTGGTCCTCGGATGGCAATATTGCCCCCCGAGGGCGAAGATCCCTACATGGCGCCTCCGAGCGGAGGCGCTTAAAGATCCGGTCTTTAGAGAAGATATAAGGGAAGAGATTACAAATTTCTTTGAGGCGAATACTGGGAGTGTTGATTCCGCGGGCACGTTATGGGAAGCTTTTAAAGTGGTGATGCGGGGGGCATCCATTGCTAAGTCAAGAGGGTTACAGGGTGGGGTCTTGGCTGACCTGCAGAGGACGGAAACTGAGCTAGAAACAGCATTGAAGAGCGGTGACGTAGACACGGAGCTGGTACTCCAGCTACAGCAACAATGTGCAGGGCATTGGGAAAGACTCTGCAACTTCAATTATAGGAAATAGGTGGAGAGGCAGCACGCGGGGGGAGATAAGACAGGCCGCCTTTTGGCCTGGCTATACAAAAGCGAGACCCCTAGTCCTCCGATTAGGACTATCATTAGGGAGGACGGGGAGGAGGTGGCCACGCAAGAGGGGGCTAACAAAGAATGAGTGGAATATTACAGAGTGCTGTACGGAGATGATGAGATGGGTGACCAACGCAAGATAATTGAAACGTTAGAAGACATAGGACTGCCCAAGATAAGTGAAGAAGAGAGGGAGGAGTTAGATGAGCCAATCACGTTGGAGGAGTTAGAGGAGGTTGTGAAGCAGTTGCCTACCTGTAAGACCCCGGGAGCAGATGGGTTCCCCAGCGAATTCTATAATGTATACAGAGAGGAAATCCTTCCCCCAATGCTAGACATGCTTAATGAAGCGTTCGAGATTGACGGTTGCCTGAGTCACTCAGAGAGCCAATCATAATACCGCTGCCCAAGCCCAATAAGCCGGAACATAGATGTGGTTCCTACAGGCCTTTGTCGATGCTAAATCAGGACAGCAAGATTCTCACGGCTGTCCTAGCAAATCGATTGCAGAAAGTGATTGGTAGACTCATACATCCGGATCAAACGGGTTATGTCCCGAACAGGAACATAACACACAACCATAGGCGACTTCACTGGGTGATCGAATGGGGTAGTAAGAACGAGGGTGAGATGGCGATAGTGTCTCTAGATGCAGTTAAAGCTTTTGATTCGGTCAAGTGGTCATGGCTATTGGCTGCTCTGGAAGGGTATGGAATGGGGCTGGGCTATATCAGGTGGGCTAGGATGTTATATAGTGAGCCACTTGCCAGGGTCCGAACTGGAGCGGTGATATCCGAGAGATGGCAGGTTGGTAGAGGCACCAGACAAGGGTGCCCCTGGTCCCCGATGCTTTACATCCTAGCCCTGGAGCCTCTGGCAATATGCCTTAGGGCACAGTATGATGCGATAGGCATTGAGGTAGGAGGGGAACGACACTTGATATCCTTGTACGCAGATGATTTGTTACTGTACTTGCAATACCCAGAAGAAAATCTCTTATACATACTTGAAGTGATGGAAAGGTATGCAGAGTTGTCGGGCATTTCGGTGAATCCCCAAAAGTGTGTCATATTCCCGCTAGGTAGCTGTAAGGGGACCCCCGTAGATAGACTACCGGTGCTACAGGTACCATGGGCAACTAGCTCTTTTCGTTACTTGGGTGTAGAGGTATATCACACGGTGGAGGAAGAACACAGACATAATACGGAAGTAGCCGTCGAGAAAATTAGGAACAGCATGCAGTTCTGGGCAAGATTGCCCTTGGCGATGATGTGGCGGGGGGCTATGCTCAAGATGGTAGTTCTGCCCAGGCTCCTGCATTACTTTAGTAATATCACATACATAATACCCAAGAAGTTTTTCAGTAAATTGAACAGCATGTGTAGGGATTTCCTGTGGCATGGTACCCGAAATAGAGTGGCGTTTTGGAAACTGCAGAACTTTTATGAAAAAGGAGGTATTAGACTGCCTCATTTTGAGGTTTATTATTTAGCGGGACAGTTACAATGTGTGGCTAAGTGGCTTTCTGATGAAGTGACCCCTGAGCACAGGGTGCTTGGACAGGACTGCGCCCCGTTCTATTTGAAAGAGATGATTTGGCTGTCTGAAACCGAAATGAGGGGGCGTCCTGCGATTTTGAGGCTCGGATGGAAAATTTGGCGTAGGGCTTGTCGTTTGATGGAAGTCCCGTGCCCGTGCCTCCCGCAGATACCGCTGGTTGCTTTGACAGGAGGGGATAATCAACTGAGGGTAATTGTCTGAACCTACTGGGAATCGGTGGGGCTGGCAACGCTAGGCAATGTTTGGCAAGAGGGATCCATTAAGGAGTTCATAGAACTCAACGAAGAAGCAGGGCTACACACGGGACAATATGTCACGTACATTAGGCTGGTGCGGATGATTAGGAACACCTGGCCAGAGACAGTTTTGATAGAAGAACCAGATGCAGTTTTAGGAGCAATATATGACATATCCGAAGGGGGTCATGAGATCTCGAGACTGTATGAGATGGTGATGGCTAAGGCGGGGAAAGATTTGACACATCTGAGATTGGACTGGGAGGCGGAAGTGGGGGCCCCGAAAGAGGATGGGGTGTGGGAGCGTGCCCTGGGCTACCACAAAAAAGTTTCTAGAAATGCCAGATTAAAACAAATACAGCTGTATGTTACGCATAGGGCATACATGACCCCCTTGAGGATATCTAAGTTCCGAAACGCTGGAAGACAAGTGTGTCCTAAATGCAACCTGGAGAACACTGACATGACACATATGTTTTGGTCGTGCCCGATCATTAGGTGTTTTGGGGAGAAGTGGCGCAGAAACTGGCTGATAAAGGGGTTACACTCTTGTCACAGATACGGCCTGGGCCTGCTTACTGGGCGGGTTTCCTAGGCCACGGAAACTTAAGTACATTGAGAAACTGAGAAATCTGGCGTATGTGCTTGCGAAACGTAGGATCGCCATGGGGTGGAAGAAATGCCACAAACCCAGGATGGATGTATGGTGGAAGGACTTGCAGAAATGGGCGGAGGCTGAAATGGTGGCATGGCAAGAAGCGAGTAGCCGGGCTGATGAGGGGGAGGCGGGCACCCTGTTGGCTTGGAAAACGCTAATAGCAGAATTGTTTGGAGTAATATCAGATCCAACTGACTCCGAAGAGAACAAAACCCAGCAGCATGTGCTAAACATTGAACGAGATTGACAAATAGGCTCACGGGGGGAGGGAGGGGTAGTGGGAGCAGTGATTAAGACAATTTGATGTGTAATGGAACTATTATAATTATGCTGCTTGTTTGGTTTTTGTCGTTTTGTTTGCATAAATAAAATACATTAAAAAAAAAAAAAAAACATTCCTGGAGCTAATCTCTCCACCGGCTCGTCTATCCTTGGCATCGGATAAACATCTAACCGGGACATCTCCTTAAGGTGATGGAAGTTAATACAAAACAGGAAGGTAACATCAGGTTTTGAAACAAGGATGATGGTTGACGATCACTCACTTTACATCCTTCTGATTACACCTAGGTGCAGCCTCTTTTCAACTCCTTGCAGATTATTTTCTTCCGGCTTCGGGTAATCTGTAAGGTTTAAGACTAATTACCCTTTCGGGGAGTAATTGTATCTTGTGGACGACTCTGTGCACACACCCAGGCTTTGGGGAAGAACACATTGGTGTTGACCAGTTCATTGGGCTAAATCTTGCTGTTCATCCGTTGACAGCCCCGCGGGCATGGTCATCCTACATATTTTTATTGGCAAAGGTGTATCCTCTTGTTGTTAGCATATAAGAGGAGCAGCTGTGGGTTATGGTTTTCTTTCTAACTTTGCAGTTTATTTGTATGATACAGCTGGGAGGGTGTCTGCCAGTCAGCTTGATGTAATTCGTAGTTAGTAGGAAACCTACTTCTGTGATCACATACAGTCCAGGCCTCCTCACCAGTAGTTTGTTCTACATGATCGGTTTAAGAGTATTATTTGTTATCCCACTTGATAAGTATGCTACCTGGCTTCAAGATTGTATGCCTTTTCTTGCCTGCTCTGGGTTTCTAGCAGATGGGTTCCCGCCAGTTAGCATACCTTCACCATATATTATCAGATGTTTCTTAACATGGGATGGTCACTGGTCTGTTCGCTGTCTGGTACATCCCATTCTTCCCTTAAAATTACATTGCTGGCAGACACGAAAAACATGCTTATGACTCACTTAGATAGAGGATTGACACACTCTTGCTATGCACTGCAAATTGCACAAGAATACATACAAACTGCTTGCTGATGCTTAAATGCGACTAACAAACGGCCATGAAAACAAAGATGGAAGCCACAGCTACGTTGAAATGGATGGGAAGACATTTGAAGAGATTGAGAGTACAGGATGAGACGTGACATGCTGACTTTGCCGAGACATGCAGACCAGGCTCCCAATGCAGCCACTGTGCACAGCCTTGCCAAGGACACTTGAGAGAGGGAGAGTTTCAAGTTAACATGCGAGATAGGACACCTGCAAGAATACAAGCTGAAAATCCTCATAAATGCAAGCAGGAGAAATCAATGTTGTGGTCCCTACACATGTGATCTGAACCTGCAAGAGACAGTCTATTAATTTGGGCCAGACTAGGGTGGCTGTTCCAGGATGACACAAAAGTAATACCAGGTTCAAACCCTAATGTGCTGTCTAAAGGACAAGGAGATCGGAGATGGTAACTTGTTGAGAACAACAGCACCTTTGGGGTTGTTCTCACCACCTTGAATACAATCCCCATCCACCTTACACGTAAAGCTCACACTTTGTTGCACCACCAGATATGTTGTATCCAATTGATGCACCAATCACCTATATAATGTGTATACAGTCTACCTTACAAACCAATCCTGATCCACATTAGGTTTTTAAGGTGTATCTTTATTTTGTGACGTCATACATCAGCAAAACTGGAGAACAGGCTCAATCGATGATCGTGTGTTGGAGAATGCTGCATTGTTCATATCTCAATCCCAATTGTTGATTCTTGAAAACACAGTAAACCTTTGTTGTATGGCTGGACTCATCCATTTCTGGTTCAGGGGATTTCCTTGTGGCCCAGTTCCTCTTGCGTTTAATCGGGGAGATTGATAATAATTCCCCTCCCTGAATTCATGAGGATTTATGCTGGAAAACACATTCTAGTGGAAAAAGGTTGGAAGGCCTTTAGAATGGCTTTTAAGGTGTTGCTTCTCAATGGAAATGATTCAGGATATCGGGCTGCATAGCCTTTCACTAGGATATATCAATTTCCAGATTTCAATGGTTCCAGATCTGAAGAAAGGACCTCTATAATTGGTAAAAGCTGTAGCGGAGCACGGGGTACTTAATCAGGAGAGGCCTTCTGAAAGATCAGACCGCAGGCACAAACCTATTTTGTTTCTCCATGAACCTTTGGCCAGTAGAACCAGCTGAGCAAGGTCTTCTGGGTTTTCTCCAGCCCAAGATAGCCTGCCAACAGATTGGAGTGAGTTAGTTTGAATACAGCTTTCTGGAATTGGTTTAGCATCAATAGTTGATGCAGTCTCCTTTTGGGTTAACGTTGACTTGGTACACGAGTCCCCTATTTACATACGAATAGCTGTATTTTCAGTGTTTGGCTCTCAGCCTCCAATACCAAGCTCTTTCGAGCCTGTTCTAAAAGCGGATCCATTCTCTGAGCTTCTGCAAACTTGATAGTGGCAGGTCCCGGGAACCCTCCGTCCAGGGCTCCTTTGTGAGCCTCTCATTTCAACGAACACTGCTTCTGCTTTCTTTGTGGGTTCCAGCGTCTCCACCACCTCAATCTCTGGGACCAGGATTTGCTTGCATATAAGTTGTGCTATGGCTGGCCAGGCTTCACAATGTAAGATGTGTTCCAACGGTTCAACAGGGTTAACTTTACATCTCTGCAGTAATATTTTTCAATAACTCCTGGCTCAAGGGAATACTGTAGGCCAACCTGAATTTTGGATCCACTCTTCAACAGGCTCTCTTCATAAACCAGTGCCGACCATGGCTTGACATCTGGGAGGTATGGTCACTACTGTGTCTCCAGATAAATCCCACGCAGCTGGCCCCGGGGTTACCCTCATGGGGATTTAGGCTGTTTGTGTCAGACTAACTACTCGCCTCCTGGTTGGATTTTGGTCAATTCTCTATTGGGTTCTAAAGGATCCCGCGTCTGATACCACAGATGTCTTAAGAAATACTATGAGTCACTGAGACGGAACAAGGATTATTAAAAGTTTCCTCAGGGCCCTAGGGCCAACCGTTTCTCTCTGGTCTAGAAATTCACCACTTACCCAATCCAGGAATCCCTACTACCCCAAGTGAGTACATATCCCCACAACAGTTTAGGTTCTAACTTACTCTAGGAGTTGAAGACCTAAATGCCTTATCTGTCTAACCTCCCTCAGACTTCCTAGACTGTCTCTACCCTATCCAGTGATAAGAGAGGTAAACATGGATATTGGGTTGTGCCATTCAATTTGCTCAATTCAGACTTCCTTTCTATCAGGCCCTCATACTGCTTTCCCTCACACTACTCTCCACTATCGCTACTCTCTACTACACCCTTCTCGTATTCTACTTTTATGTCTCTCTCTATCCCTCCAATGGCTTTCACTTCTAACCCTCATCTCCAAACGTTCATGTTCCTGTTCCCTTCTCCCCTAGACTACCACCTCATCCACACTACTATGACCTCCACACTACTAATAGTACTCCACCACCTCTCTAAAAGACTTTAAATTCACTTACTCTCCTAAACCCAACTGCCACACTATAATGCACACTCACAATGCAGTACTACTTGCACTCAACCAATACCTCACCTGCTCCAAATATTGTGTCCACACTCTGTTTCTCCTTCATTCCACCTGCTGGTCTCTGGGTCTGCCACCTCCCCCTTCAACCTCGCTGCAACAATCGACAGCTTATCATTTCCGCTGGTCTCTTTTTACCCCCTGCCTATTGCTCTGGTTGGGTATCTGGCCCTGGTCAATCTGGTGCTGTCTTTCCCACCCCGGGTGGTGTTCCAAACAGAAAAGATTGTAAATATGTGGTTAAGCTGGCCCCCTTTCCTTGCGCAGTCGTAGTGGAATGGTGGTGGTAGATCTGGGCTTGCAATGCCCAAGTTTGTGTTCGAGGACCTTGATCCTGGTGCCTCAAAGAGGAGCACAATCTGGTGTGGGCCTGCAACCGTGGTTTCAGTCCCTTGTGGTCTAGGGAGTTTGACGTGGCCCTGTGGTAGCTGCTGCCAATGCTGGGCAGGCTCTGAAAGTTCATATCCCTTGCTTATTACCCCCTCTGGAGGTGTCAGGTTTCAGACGCAGGGACAGGAGTAGCGTGGGATGACAGAGGGCTGCTCCCTCTTTGCTGCCACTTTTTCCTATTAGTTTGGTCTTGTAAGTTGGCGCTAAGAACAAGAGAGAACATCTGGCAAGCATTTTGCTTAAGAGGCACGATGTGATGGAAATTGACACTTCTTAGATATAAGCTTGCACTGGGAGGCCAAGAATTAGGACCCTCTCAAGTGCCACCATCCTCGTCTGAACTAGCTCTGGATTGCTGACTGGCAGGCCTCCCACCCCATGCTGAGAGGGGATCTCATCCCCTATTCACAAGGTCAGGCTACTGACCTTGTCGCAACAGATGAAAAAAAATCTAGCAGATTCTCAATCATGTCGCAGAACTCCCATCAGACAAAGCAATTACAGCATTTACGTTAATCCCACACCTTAGATCTCTTTTTGTAAGTGCTGTTTCTATGTGTGTCGTATAGTAAATTTGTTTACATCTTGTATGTTTGATAGACCCCTTGTCCATAGGTAACATTGAATGGAATGACATGCTCATGTTGAACAGATCTCCAGAATATATGACAAAACTTTCTAAATACAATGTTTAAACTTTATTTCCTTGCCTGTCAACCTAATGTTAATATGCTGCCACGTTGCACACCACACAACGGAATGACATTTAAAATAGGCAATTCGTCATAAGATTATACAGAGTTGCACAGTCAGTTGTACGTAAAAACAAACATCAGCCTTGTATTTTCTGAAAATGTGTTGGGTGTGTGTGATCTACAAACTAGCAGTGAATGAAAACTAAGTTCCAAGGCCTTTAAGAAATGTTTGCCCTATTTATCTAACACATCCCACTATAAGCATCAAAAGAAAACTCATCTCCTATGTGACTTGAAATATAAATATATGCAGTATTCTACACCAATTGGTACAAAGGTACTGTGGGCTGACTGTTACGAAACCAGTAAGCGTTTCAAATTTCAGTTAAAGATAGGACATTCCTGACAACTTGGTTTCATACATCTATTCCTAAGGATCTGCAGTGGTGTAATCCCAACAATATTCATAATGAAGCATATGGTTGTGGCAATTGGATTGCTACACATTATAGTGCGGCGGTCACCGGACTATAGTTAGGGTGAGTGGTGAGTTACATAGGAAATTAAAAATAAGAATTCCTAATAACTTTTGATTTGCACAATTAAATTGGCAAAAATGTTGCGTGCACTTGAGGGCCGTGCTCACTAGCCAGGGGTGAAGGCTCTGGCTAGTGGGCCTGATGCACATGTATAGTGGCGTGCCACTGGCCATGGCTAGTGGATTGGTAATGTTGTAAAATATACAGTGGGCACATTTATCGCAATAAAACCCCTGAAGTTCTGTGCATTTGGGAAGTCATGACCGGCTTAACACAGCACGTTCAAATATAACAAATATCAAGGGATTAATCATACTTATTCCAGTAACTGAAACAGCAGAAAAGAATATAACTAATACGAAGGGACTCCTCATATTCGTCCTAGTAACTGAGAAAGCAGCCAAGAGTATAACGAATAGCAAGGGTCTCATCATGCTCGTAGAAGTGAAAGCAACAGAGTATATAATGAACACCGCGGGACTCCTCACACTCATCCCAGTGATTACGAAAAAAGTAAAAAAAGTGAAGTCAAAAGACTGGAGCTACCCATCTCAGTGGTTGGAAAAACCAAGATATAAGTATTGAAGTTAAAAAGAGGAACCTATATGTTGTGTCACATAAGTGGAAGTGCTTAGAAGATAGCAAAGTGGTAAACGGGACCTGGGACACTAGAAACCCAGAGGAGTAGAGGCCAACACCCTGAAGTGGGGAAACAATGAACTGTAGATAAGTTAAGACAGGGGATATCTGAGAGATGAGAGAGAGAAATTAAAGGAACTGATTAACAATGGCCAAAAAGGTTTGTCCAGGAGAAGGGAGTCATTTTCCTGGAACCTCGCAACCCCTTTTTGTTTTATTGGTTGATGCAACGCTTAATTGTAGGGTCAGCGTAGGGCGATTGTGGATGGAGGACAGACTATTTTGATTTGGACTACCGCACTGGATTTATGTTTCGTAGGAACACCCCTATTTGTTAGGGACAGACATGACATATATTTAGTATTTGAATATTGAAATAACTCCAAGGTTTCTGGCTTCAGAAGAGGGAGCTGGGGGAGAGGCCATGAGGAAGGCCAGAGTGAAGAGAAGAAGTCGGGGCAGGGGTCCCAATGAGAAGGATCTCCGTTTTAGTGGCATTGAGGCAGAGATCATTAGAAGTGCACCAGGCCTGGATGGCGGAAAGGCAGCCTGTGATGATGGAAAGTGCAAATGGGTCAGCAGGAAGTTTGGTTCAGTGCCCGCTCCAAGATACCAACGGTGTTGTGGAGCCTTTGTATGAGGATGGAGTGGTTGACCATGTCAAATGCAGAGGAGAGATCAAGAAGGATGAGGACAGCTGGGGAGTTGGAATCCATGTATGTGAGCAGTTCTTCATGGGTGTTCAGAAGAGCAGTTTCCGTGCCTCAGGGGGCTCGGAATCCAGATTGATGGCCGTGGAGAACACAAGTTTAGTGTGAGAGCTGAGTTGGGACAGGGCCAACTTCTCCAGCAGTTGCCCCTAGAAGGGGCTGATGGAGATAGGGCGGTAGTTGGCTGGACAGGAAGGGTATGCTGATGTTTTCTTAAGGGTAGGGCACACAAGGGAGTGCTTGAGGGAGGAGGGGAAAGAACCGGAAGCTAAGGAGTCGTTACAGAGATCAGCAAGTGCAGGGGCAAGAGAGCCAATGTTATCCTTGATGGTTTTGGATGAGCAAGGGGGGACCTGCTTAGAGAGACCTTCATGGAGCGGAAAACTCTGGTGACTTCATCAGGTGAGACAAGGGCGAAGCAGAAGGAGGCAGGAGGAGGTGAGGAGGGTGAGTGGCCAAGAGATGCAAGGGGGTGAGGGATGAGTTGGGAGAGTGTGTAACAAGGCTGTTCAGGATGTCCTGAGTTTTGGTGGTAAAGTGAGTGGTGAGTGTGTTGCAGAAGGCCTGAGAGGTTATAGGGGAGGAGGATGTTGTGGAAGGGTTTTGAAATGTGCAGCCGAGTTGTTAGATGTGCTAGATACAT
Source organism: Ambystoma mexicanum (assembly GCF_040938575.1). Classification (NCBI taxonomy): domain Eukaryota; kingdom Metazoa; phylum Chordata; class Amphibia; order Caudata; family Ambystomatidae; genus Ambystoma; species Ambystoma mexicanum. Next base: position 873,302,791 of record NC_090928.1, on the reverse strand, counting down.
GTATCTGAACGTGGGCCCTTTTCTTGGCACGGATAGAGAGTCTGTATTGCCTTTGGAGCAGGTGGCAGGCCAGTTTGTCAGAGTGTGCGCTTGAGGTTTGCCACTTCCAATCCGCAGCTCTGCACTTTTGTTTCAGGGCTGCAGGTTCGGCTTCATACCAGGTGTTTGTGCTCAGAGGCAGGTTTCAAGCGGATCCTCATGACTGGGGCAAGAATGTCAAGGGTGTTGGTGATGGACAGGTGGAAGTTGCAGAGAGCAGTGTCAGAGGTAGAGTCAGAGTTGGGGGGAACTTGGGGATAAAGGTGGAAGTGAAGGCAGCAGCTGACACTCGTTTCATTGGGCAGATGTTCGTGAACGAGGTTCACAGGGCTTTTGGAGGTGAGGTCACAGTGCCAAAGGGACCCAGGTGGGGGGAGAGAAGGGAGTGGTCTGACCAAGACAGTGAGGTGACCATGGGAGATGAGAGACGGAGGTTGGAGTGGATGAGGATGTCCAGAGTGTGTCCAGCAGAGTGGGTTGGACCAGAAGGGAGAATGGAGAGGGACAGAGGTGCAGAGGTCAATGAAAAGAGTAGATTCTGTGCCAGGGGAGTCCAATTGGATGTTAAAGTCACTCAGGAGCAGCAGGTTGGAGGTGGTAGAAAGGACAGCAGAACAGAAATCAGCCCATTCAGAGAGGAACACAGTGGTAGCGCCAGGAGGCCAGTAATTGGTAGCACTGGTCAGGGTGGAGGAAGGAGAGATAACCAACTTGCATACCAGGCTCTCAAAGGAAGAGTAGAGTTGAGTGGGTAAGATGGAAGAAGGAACCCACTCTGGGAAGACTAAGGCAACCACAACACCAGTACGGTGAGGTTGAGGCTTGGAAATTATCTTAATGCTGTTGGGAAGCAGGGAGTCAAAAGCGGTGACTGAGCTGGTTTTGAACCATGTCTCAGTATGAACGAGAATGTCAAGGGCAGTGGGCCTCATTATAAGTTTGCTGGTCCGGTAACAACGGTAACGGTAAGCTTGACGGTATCGTTGTTACGAGGTCTGACCTGGCGGTTGTACCGACACCTGCGAGCAGAGCATGTCGGAACACCAGCACCATTCTGAATGGTGCCGTTGCATCCGAATGGGGAGCATTATTTTCCGGCGCCTGCAAATGGCCAATTACCGGTTCCGGTGGGGGGGTAATGACCCGGTAATTGCTCATCCGTGGGTGCCGGAAGAAATCGCAAGTTTGGCGGCAGTCTGTCAGCTTTACTGACAAGGCTACCGCCAAACGTGTAATGAGGCCCAGTGTCTGAAAGTAGGAGCCAGATATCAGCAGAGTGTTTGTTGGCAGAGCGGACGTTTAGAGTCGCCAGGTGGAGGCTGGCTCTGCCTTTGAAGGTTTTCTGAGGACGAGTACAGGGACGTGGTACTTCAGTCAAGGGGGGGCATAGAGGGAAGTAGGGGGAGAAGCAGGAGAAGGAAGAAAGTTAATAAGGGATGGAAGGATCTGGTCTAAGAGAAGGAGGTTGGCCTGAGGACTCTGAACCAGAATAGTGCCAGTGCGGTAGATATTAATGATGCCGCTGAGAAGAAGCCCGCCAAGAGGACTTCGCACATAGTGCCACCATTAATGGGGGAGGATGTGAAAGGGTTGAGAGGAGTCCATACGTCTGGAGAGGGAACAGAGAAAAGGATATTGGTGAAGATCTCTCTGGAGGTTGCACTGACATAGGTGCCTGAGATGGGAAGGCCAGGATTTGCTCCCAGGATATCCTTTTATTGTGCTTTTTCCATCCTAATTTTGTGAGATAGGGAGAATAGGTGATAGTGTAGCAGTTAGAAAAGATTGGAGAGTTGGCAAGTGCCATCTTGGTGGCAGAGAATAGAGGAGAGAAGGAAGAAAGAGGGAGGCTGCACTGCACAGTCCTGGGTTCTTACTTACAGGCGGCCTAGTAGTTAAGGCGGGCACAATAAAATGCAGATCTATGGTTGAGGTGCAATAAAATGTGGTGTACAACAAGAATGCAAGATGTGAAGCACAGATACAAAGCAGTGCACACAGGATGGAATTCCAAATGCACACCCACCTTGATTCTTTTTTTAAAGAAGCAATAAAAATAAGTGCACACAGGATGGAATTCAGAATGCAAACCAACTTAGATTCGATTTTTTTAAGAAGCAATACAATGCAATACAATGGCCAAAAGTAAAGTAAGTCACAATGCGGTGCACAAAGGGATGAGAGATGAAAGAAGAACAGAATGTGAAATTAAATTAACATATTGACAACACCGAGATCTGTGTCGGGGGAGGAGGTCCAGGGAGAAAAGGCAAGATAGTGGTGGCACGGTTATGAGACAGAGGGATAGCTGGAGGAGGCAATAGGAAGTTCAGCCATTACTCATGTTTGTGCAGAAAGGGGAGGCCTGGGGTGTTGAAATCAAAGTTCATAAAGAAGCAGGAAGTACATGGGAGGTTTCAGCATTGTGTGTGAGCGTTAATAGGGGGGGCCCAAAGAAGCCCATTAAGGCACAGACAGGAGCCTTTGGATCGGGCCTTGGGAGGCGGGCTGGCTTCACCTGCTGGCTCGCCTGATTGGGACTTTGAAGGTAAAGGGGGCCCAATCATTGCGCGGCATGAAAGAACAAAGGCAAGCCCTTCTAGGCCTGCAAAGCAGCAGCGGCCATGATGGCATGGATGGCCCACAGCAGGAAACAGTTATTTTAATATGCACACCGGCACATAAAACAGCGTTGTAATGCTGTCAAAGGCATTCAAATGATAAATGCATCATGCTGGAAAATGTGTATTTTTAAATGAGGACAAATTTGCGCCACATTCTTGCTGTGCAGCGCTGCTGCAATCAACAAAGAAGCCCAACTGGGCTTACCACTCTGCTGGTGGGAGGGCGGGGGTCCCCCTGTCCTCGTGGAACGGAGGAGAGATCCCCCCGTGCTGGCAGGGCAGCTGATGATGAAGAAAAGGTATGGTCAGATCTATAGCCGGGAAGGTTAACTAAAGCCAATAGACTTAAGTCTTGTAGTGAGCCATGCAAATGTAAGACAGTCTTACCTGTCTTACCCTCAGTCCAGAAGTTAAAGTCACCAAGGAATATTAGTCTGACACTGATAGCACTCCCAACACTATGGACCTCATTACAAGTACGGCGGTTCCGAAACAAGGGTGCCGGTAAGCTCACTGGCACCCTTGTTTCCGGACCGCCACACTATGAGTCTGCCTGACGGGGGCGCTGTGGCCAACAGGTCTGACCCTGCCGGGCGCAGCAGCCCTGGTAGGCAAATTCATTGCAAAGTACCAGTAACATTAGCAAAGGTGCCGGTGCTTCCGTCTCCCCACTTGCATGGAGTCACATAGGACTCCATGGGGATGGGGACCTGCAAACTGGCCTCTGACTTCCCGCGCCACTGGGACTTGTAATGTCCCAGTGGCACTGGGAAGTCAGGCGTATGATGTGGCGTTACGGGGTTGGCGGCAACCCGCTGGTGGCTCCGGTGGGTTACCGCCAACCTCGTAATGAGGCCCTATGTGTACAATGATGATACTTGCACTCAGTATTTGGATCAAGCAACTAACTCCAATTATTAATTATGTTCCTGCCCTGATTCGGCTAGATGATTCTCATCAAGGTGAATGCTAACAAATGGAGTGGACTACTTGAGCCCCTTAACTGTAGTACTAAGTATGCCCACCCCAGAGGGGCATGGCTTGGGCAGCCATGGAGTAGGACGTGCTCTCCTGTAGGGCTCCAGAGGATCCAACAAATGATCCGTCAAACTACCTTTAAAAATGCTCCAAAGGTTCCAGGATTAGCAGCACAGGCGTCGGAACGTGTGCTCTGCACACAGGGCGAGGATCGAGTGAAACGGATGCATCGGGTGGAAAGTATCACTCGATTAAGAACGTGGCCGTGAGATACATTGTTTCCAAAATGGCCATCAACAAAGGAATTACATCAGAAGCCACTGGAGCGGCTTCATAGGGCTGGCAGATGCGTGAAGAGACGGATGCCGGCATATGAAAATAACCCGGAGCCCCTACGGCTGCACATCAGAAGACTACAGGGCGATGCGCAGGCCTGCGACGCGGGCTTGAGTAGTAGCGGACCGGCCCCGACGGCAAATACAGTGGAGGCGCAGGGCGGGAGACTTGCACACAGTGTTGTGCGATCCCCGAGCGAGCGCACGCAGCATGTGCTTGAGTGGCGCACACATGAAGGTGCGGGCGGGCGATCTCGCCAATGAAGCAGGCGGCGAGCACCTAGCAGTAACAGTGGCGCGAGGTGCGTGCCCGAATACCAGGTGAATGAAACGAACCCTGCGCAGTGCCGCGGACACGGAAGGGCCGCACTGCATTTGGAACATACAGTCCCCTGACACGGATTGCTGAGTGGACGCCCACAGTGAAAGGCTGTGTGTAGCACACATCTGCTGCTCACGAAACACATAGTGGCTGACAAAGGTGGAAAAGGGCACATGGAAGTGGCGACCGCTTGAAGGCACAGGGCAAGAACTTTGAGCTGGCTCTGGTGGGGGTGCTCTGGTGTTCCGGGCAGTAAGGAATAAAATAACAATGGGAGCTGGTGGCACTCTGGGGGGCTGAGGATATGCAGATGGCCTCCGAGAAGTTAAAGAAGTGAACAGTAGGTGTTACCACATAAAGACACGGCATGTGGGGCGAGTTTAAGCGGATGTGCATGCAGACAGTGATGTGCAGAACATTAAGGGCCTGGAAGTTAGGAGATTGCAGCGAACAAAAGCGAGGTCTCCAGGGCGCGGCGAGACACCCTTAAACGTGGGAGGACCCAACCCACTCAGAAAGAGAGCCCAGCACATACAAGCTCATGTTGGGGCTCCTCTGGAACAATCGCCCTGGTCCCCAACAGATACGCAGGTGCCGGGTCAACCCAGAAAAGCAAGACTGCCACATCTGAGACCAGACAACCCCGGGCGAATAACTGAAGCCGCGAGATGACGGGGCGATGGGCCGTGAGCAAGAGCAAGTACAAGCAATCCACAATGGAGAAATTCGCCAAAGCGCAACAATCCCATGCGGCCATAGCGCCCAAAGGCTCGATAACACCAGGGGACAGCACCGCAGCAACTGAAAATCATCAAATATTAGCGGCCATAACCGAGCTGAAAGACTCATGGGGGATAGGGATGTCGGACCTGCGCACCTCCCTGGAAGCCAAAATAGATGCAGTGGGCATAGAAGTCACCCTGCTGAGGCAAGATGTCAGGGGGTTGGCGGAAAGAACAAGCAGCCTGGAGAGTGCGGTGAAAGTCAACACGGACACTAGTACAAAACGCAAAGGAGGTTCACGTGTTGAAACAACAGGTAGCTAAACTGGAGAATCGGGCGGAGGAAGAGGAAGGGAGAGCAAGGAGAAAACATCCGTGTGGTAGGCTTGACGGAGGGGGAGGAAGGACAGGACCCGACGGACTACGATGAGAACTTACTCTTACAAGAAATAGGGGCTGAAAAACTCTCGCAAGGATTTGCAGTGGAGCGCGCACACAGAGCCCTCATTAGAAAGCCAAGGCCTGGGGCCCCTCCCTGGGCGATAATCGCCAAAATACTGAACTATAAAGATCGCGAGAAGATACTGGAGTAGGTTCGTAAAGGAGGAACGATTTAAAAGGCTTCAAGCACCATCACGGCGTATCCTGACTATACAAAGTTGGTCCAGAGGCAAAGGTACAGCTATGTGGCAATCAAAAGGAGACTACGCATGGCTGGGATAAAGTACATGCTTCTGTACCCTGTGAAATTGAAGGGGGTGCACAAGAGCAAAATGTATTTTTTTGATACTCCGGAGGAAGCAACGACGTGGCTGGATCTGCAGGGCTGCCCAGAACGAGACACGGAGCAGGCTCAAGAGGAACATGATAAGTGACTAGTACATTGTATGCATATTGATATGGCATAGAGCGAGCACCCCAGCAGTGCCTAGGATAAATATTGAGACTAAGGGAGGCGGCTGAGTAAGGTTGATAGTTTGCTGGTATACCATTGACTGTAACGAACCTGAGGAACTGGAATATAGACATATATCCAAATTATGTAGAAATGTGTAGTTGAATTGAAGTAAAACAGGAGCGACAGGGCGGAAGCACCCTATCCCCCGAATTATAGTTGTAGTAGCAGTAGGTTAGCCACTAGGGCAGCCTCACCCTGCGGAGCTTCGAGTGCAGGCGAGAGCCAGAAAGAGCTAGATGCGGGGATGCCTGAGATCCAGGGATGGAGCTGAGCACAAGTTAAGGGGAGCGATGTTGGGAATGGGACGGGAGGCGGGAGGGGGGAGAATGGGGAGTTTGGTGTGTTTTTGGTTTGGGGGAGTTTACATGGGGGAACGATAGTGGGGTTAAGTCCAAACATGAGCCTATATAGAAGAGTTGGATGGTTGAATCTGTATCGCGCGGGAGGGTGGGCTTTGTCAGAGGTGGAGAAGAGGGACGGTAATAAGCCATGGGGGATCTTAAAATAATCACATGGAATGTCAGGGGCCTTAACAGCTATTTGAAAAGGAATAAGGTCATGCTGTATCTGAGAAGGCAAAAGGTAGATATTGCACTATTGCAGGAAACGCATCTGACACGGGAAAAGATGGAGTTGGTGGGTAAGAAATGGAAAGGGGTGGTGGTGGGCTCGACATACTCGGCCTATGCCAGAGGAGTACTTATCTGGGTGGCTCCGCACGGCCTGTTTCAGCTATTACAGGAGGTAGCGGAGACGGATGGGAGGATGGTCACGCTGAGAGGGCTGGTGGAGAATAAGGAGACAAGCATTGTAAATACGTATGCCCCCAATCAGAACACGGCAGCATATTTCAGGACTTTGTGTGCCAGCCTTAGCATATGTGCGGGCAGCGCAGTGATCTTGGGAGGAGATTTTAATTGTGTACTGAACCCCAACGTAGAGGTTGCCATAGTAAAATCAAAAGGCCTGCAGGGCAGAGTCCTGGCTGACCTACGAAAAACGGAAGTGGAACTAGAGGAAGCATTAAAGGGTGGAGGTGAAGACATGGAGCGGGTACTGAAGCTGCAGCAGGAATGTGCGAAACACTGGGAAAGGCTCTGCAACCTCAACTACAAAAAGTATACTGAGAGACAGCATGTGGGAGGGGATAAAACAGGACGGCTTCTAGCATGGTTATACAAGAACGAGGCTCCCAGACCCGTGATTAGGACGATAATGAGAGAAGATGGCAGCGTAGCGGACACACAAGAGGGGGTCAACAAGGAGTTTGCAGAATACTACAAGGTGCTATATACAGATGAGAAAGGAGGTAGCCAAAGGGAAATAATAGAAATGCTATAAGACATAGGTCTACCCATGATAAGCGAAGAGTTAGAAGAAGTGGTAAGGCAGCTACGTACCTGCAAGACCCCAGGGGCCGACGGGCTCCCGAGTGAATTTTATAAAATATACAGGGAGGAAGTGCTCCCCCCAATGTTAGAAATGCTCAATGAAGCGTTTGAGGTGGGACGGTTGCCAGAATCGCTTAGAGAAGCGATCATAATACTGCTTCCCAAGCCTAATAAACCTGAGCAGAGCTGTGGCTCTTACAGACCTCTCTCGATATTGAACCAGGATAGCAAGATATTGACGGCTGTCCTGGCAAACAGATTGCGAAGAGTAATCAGCAAACTAATACACCCCGACCAGACGGGCTATGTCCCGAACAGGAATAGAACTCATAATCACAGGCTACTCAGACGAGTTGTTGAATGGGGTAGTAAGATTGAAGGCGAAATGGCGATTGTGTCCTTAGATGCGGTCAAAGCTTTCGACTCGGTCAAGTGGCCGTGGTTGATGGCGGCCTTGGAGAAGTATGGCATGGGGCCCGGGTACATAAGGTGGGCGAAGATGCTATATAGTGAACCACTGGCCAGGGTTAGAACGGGATCAGTAATATCTGAGAGGTGGCAACGTAGTAGAGGCACTAGGCAGGGGTGCCCTTGGTCCCGATGCTTTATATATTAGCCTTGGAACCCCTAGCAATATACCTCATACAACAATATGATATGATAGGTATTGAGGTGGGGGGAACGACACCTGATCTCCTTATATGCAGATGATTTGTTGCTATACTTAAGGTATCCGTTGGAAAATCTCCAGTACATACTGGAGGTGATGGCGAGGTATGCAGGGCTGTCTGGGATAGCGGTGAATCCTCAAAAATCTAATATGTTTCTGTTGGGCAGCTATAAAGGTATCCCTGAGAAACGCCTACCTGTGTTACAAATACCATGGGCGGTGAGTTATTTCTGGTACCTCAGGATAGAGGTGTACCACACGGTGGAGGAGGAGAATAGACAACACTGAGGCGGCAATTGTGAAAATTGAGAAGTGTATGCAATTCTGGGTGAAGTTGCCCCTAGCAATGATGGGACGGGGTGCAATGCTAAAAATGGTGGCCCTGCCTAGACTTCTGCACTATTTTAGTACTATTCCATACGTGATACCTAAGAAGTTTTTTGCCAAACTGAACAGTATGTGTAGGGATTTCCTGTGGCATGGTACCCGAAACAGAGTGGCGCTATGGAAGCTGCAGAATTATCATGAAAAAGGGGGGATAAAACTGCCTAATTGTGAGGTTTATTATGTGGCAACCCAGCTGCAATATGTGGCTAAGTGGCTCTCAGATGAAGCTACCCCTGAATTTCGGCTATTCGGACATGATTGTGCCCCATTTCACCTAAGAGAGATGATCTGGCTGCCCAAGGCCGAAATGAGAGCGCGCCCCAGGATGATGATGCTTGGGTGGCAGATGTGGCGTCGGGCTTGCCGGATGATGGAGAATCCATTCCCATGCTCCCCGCAGGTACCACTGGTTGCATTGGCAGGGGAAGATATGCAGCTAAGGGCGATAATCAGGACCCATTGGGAGACGGTGGGGCTAGTAACGCTAGGAGACGTCTGGCAAGAGGGGGCCATTTTGGGTTTTGAAGCTCTTGGGGAGGAAACGGGATTGCATACGGGCCAGTACATCACATATCACAGAATGGTGCAGAGAATTCGGAAAACATGGCCTGAAACTGTACTGGAAGAAGAACCAGATGCTATGATAGAGGTAATATATGATATATCGGAAGGGGGGCATGAGATCTCTAGACTATATGAGATGGTGATGTCTAAGGTTGGGAAGGATTTGACGCAATTGAGACTAGATTGGGAAGCGGATGTAGGAAGCCCAATAGAGGAGGGGATGTGGGAACGTGCCCTGGGATACCACAAGAAGGGTTTCAAGAAATGCGAGACTAAAACAGATACAACTATATATAACGCACAGAGCATATATGACACCTTTGAGGATATCCAGGTTTGAAAACGCTGGATGGCAAGCGTCTCCCAAGTGCGACGAGGAAAAAGCTGACATGACATATGTTGTGGTCATGCTCAGTAATTGAGCGTTTCTGGGGAGAAGTGGCACAAAAACTAGCGGAAAAGGGGGTCACGATAATCATAGATACAGCTTGGGCCTGCTTGCTGGGAGGGTTCCCCAGATTGTCAAAACTTAAACATGTTAGCAAACTGAAAGATTTAGCATATGTGCTTGCTAAACGAAGGATTGCCATGGGATGGAAGACTTGTCATAGGCCACGGGTAGAGGTGTGGTGGAAAGAGTTACAGAAATGGGCAGAGGTAGAAACAATGGTATGGCTAGAGGCAAGCACTGTAGGGGGGAGGAAGAGACAGGTACTCTGATGGCATGGAAATCATTAATAGCGGAATTGTTTGGAGCAATACAAGATCGGACAGAATCTACCGAAAGTGAGACCCTGCCACGTGCGGCAGATACAGAGTGCAAAGGACAAACAGGCTCATGATGGGGGGTCGGAGGGTGCGGGCAGTGACCAAGATTGAGTATTGTACAATTGTATTGTTGTAAATTGCACTGCATGTTTGGTTGTATTGTTGTTAGGTTTGATTAAATTTAATAAAACTTTTTAAAACTATGGGTAAACCCAACATAATGAATATTGTTACGTGGTCCTACAAGGCAGCCAGTCTGGACAGTTTTTCTTACTGTGGCATGGCATTTATAATGGCAAAGGTGTATGGTCTTATGCGTGGATACACGTATGGCCACAACCAGCAAGAGAATGTTTTTATACTGGTATATATTGTGCGAAAAGGCATCATGAAAAGGCATTGTGAAACGCTCCTATGCGTTGATGGGGACTTGCATTTATTGGATTGTTTTCATGGGTTTCCATTAAAAAACGAGTGCAAACTCAAAAAATAATAATAATAAAAGCATGCCCACCCCACACCCCTAATATGCAAGGAGACAAATCTATTACTCCAGATAGATATATCACAAACACCATAAACAGGCAGGGCTCTAAAACGTGCAACTTTGAGTAAGTCCGTGTAATGTAACTGGCCCGTGGCACTTCAAAGCGTAGATAATCAATAGCATTGAGTGGTAACGTTGATGTGGGGAAATGAAATGTTTCATCAACAGGCACTGACAGGGTATGATCATAAGCTAGAGGTCTCTCTTGTCATTTCAATCTTGAAACTTTAAACTAAGTGTAAGCACCAACAAATCCATTCGAACGCAAGCCAACATCCACAATTCCTAAGGAGGCATGAGGTCGCTAATTAAGTGAAGCTTCTGGAGAAAGTTAAAGTGTTTATTTGGCCCACTGAAGGTTACTTCTGTCCAATTAAATTGCCTTTTTGCACTCGCTCTCAAAGAACGTATGCGCGAGACTTTTCCAGCTTGGCTGTTTCGAATTAATGCAAAGCGCTGGAAGCATAAATCATTCGAGATCGGAGCATGTTTGAAAAAGCAGGCGCGTGGTTATGGTTTGGAAATTTGTGTCAAACAACACTCGTATCCAAACACCTACCGTACGAGTCAAAGCAGGAAACCTGGATCCGAGTGAGCTCTTCACTGCACTGGCCACGAGAGGGCCAATAGAACAGGCTTTTTTCAGGAACATTTAAACATATTTCCAAATGCACAAGGCAAATGAAATTACATCATCAAAACTGCATGGCAGTAAATAAAAACGACTTTTAACATTGTATGACTAACCAAAACTAAATCTTTCCAAGCCACTGCACCGATCGAACAGAATTTCAGGCATAATCAAGACAAAATATAACATGCCATTAAAACATATTCATATTGGGATAACATATTTTGCTATAACTATTCATAAGCATGCCATTTGTACCTTCTTCAAGCAGTTCACACACAAGTGAATCATACTGTCGTTCCCTCATGTTACTTGTGCAGCCCTTGCTTTGTTCACCTTTTTTGCCCTGATGGTGATGTTAAGTGCATTCTAAAAGTGTAACCTCTGGTGGATGGGCTGGTGGTGTATGTACGCACAATGCTCACGCCTGTCAAAAGTTGGAACAAATGATGCAACAAGGATATTAAAGATCTGTTTTTATTTAAGGTGTCAGGATGTTTTTTTTAATTGTGTTCCCCGACATTTTACAAAGACACTGTAGCTTATTCCTCCATGGGTTATTCCCCAGAGGACCTTTTCTTCATTACTCCTTTCTCGTCACTTTATCTGTCTTTTCCTCAGGGATATGGTGCCCTGCTCACATTCCACACCCCGTGATAGGAAAAACATTAGCCCTTCTTACTAGTCCACACCTAGGGATAGTGCACCCTGCGCCTCTTCAGGGCCTCTGCCCCTTCTTTCTCTTGCTGGGGTCTCTGCCCTTTTCCTGCTCATTTCTGTGGGATACCCCAGTCTTCCCCATTATCTTTGAATCCAAACCTGCAAGCGCATTATGCTACTGCAGTCTGTATTTTCCTCTGATGGCAACAAGGGATTATGGGCCATGTATTCCCTTTTGTGGTGGTTTGTTAAAAAGGTTTAGGTCATCTGGCCCAAGGAAGTGTTTCCAGCCTTCTGACTTGCCCATGGACCTGACTGGGTCTTCTATATGGATAAACCCATCCCAGTTCCAACATTCCACTTCCTGGATCCAGTCTGGGTATTGGTTTTGTTCAAAAGGGGAATTAAGGGACATTTATTTTTAGCTGTCCCTAACCGATTAGTCTATGCCTGGGGTTATGTTTTGTCTATACACAGCTGCTGCTGTGCACCTGGGGATATCATACCCAGGGGTCCAGGTGGCGAAGTTAACGCGGTCACGTCGCTACAGGATGTAAGATGCACGGTGGTGGCGGGAGTTATGGTTGCTTAGCATACCATATCTAGGGAATTTCTGGGGGTTTTCCATTTTACTTGTATACATAATATCCTTTTAACACACTTTTTCCACTGGTTTTGATAGGTTATTATTAGTGCAACTTAACCATGATGTCCCTTTAACAAGGTTTTTTCACTGAATTTCACAGGTTTATACCAGGATACCCTTAATTTGTATACATGTACCATACAACATACTGATCCCCCTGGCCCAACGTGATAGCCACAGAGTATATGATCGAACTTTTTCGAACCAACTACTAATCTGGCAGCTGAATCACAGGCCGATTTGAGGGGATGCAAGCTCCATTTGAGGCTAACATGAGGGCTGCATTACCTCTGTTGGTATGTGATAAAACCCAGGGTCAGGCCTATATAACAGATAGAAATCAGTCTTCTGGCAGGAATGGTTTAACTTCCTAAGAAGGATTATAATAAATAGCATGTCTTGTTTTTGCTTAGCCACAGGTTCCCAAACAGATAACTTGCCATCAAAACAGAAAAGCCTAAGAACAAAAAACTAGAACAAGTGTAGGAACTATGCCATCATTGGCAGAAGTCCACATCCAGAGATTGAACAGCTGTCTCCCTCCCTTCCCTAAGCGGGGAAAAGGTGAAACTCGTTTTTTTCTTTTGCTGCATTGAATTCATTTTAAATAGGAGCTGTCATCCCCGACTACCAGGCAACTCCCTGACCAATCACTGAGACTTCCTATTGCAAAACTGTACTTGGGAAAGGAAGGCTTGTGATAGGGCAGAAATGAATCAAGGGCTAATGGATCAAGTTACATCTTGTTTAGGAGAGCAAGGAATAGACCAAGACAAGTTTTTTAAAAAGTGGGGGAAATCCCACAGAGAGAAATGGGAAATTAAGAATTGCACACAGCATCAGCGGTACATTTGTAAGAAGTAAATTACAACTGTAAAAAGGTCATCCAGATGGAGAAGATCGAAGACCTCTCAAATGGGAGTAGCGCTTGGTAGAAATAATGGACTCTGCACCAGAGAAATGTTACCATTAGCTTCTCCTGAATTGCTGCAATCTTGTGGATAAACTTAAGAATGTATATGAATATGTTTCACGAATTAGGTAGTCACGTAAAGCAAGTGTATAGTATTAGCACAATATCTAGACTGATTAACCGTAGTGGAGATCTGCTGGGAATAGAAAGAGGCTTTACATTTAGTGATGCGTTTTTTCCACTGAATCCAGAAATTACAAGTGTACCAAGTGATCTAATGTTTTTCTATGCACCTTAATTTGCACCTTTCTGAGGATGAGTCTGGAAATGCCAGTGCGTAATCTTAGTATTACGAAGACTGTTTGGAAGCTGCCACAAACCGGGAGACTCCATTAGGTAGATACTAAATAAATCATCCAACTTAAATTTGTCAACTCCTCAGTCAGCGCTTCATGAACATCGTGATACGAAAAAGGTAGGCAAATCCCGTAATCACATACCTGAATTATAGTACACATATGTGTCAAATTACTGCAATGTAGGCACACTTTATACACAAATGACACCAGTAAAAGTTAACAAATTAATCAAATATTCAATTAAATGATATATATATATATATATATACTGCTGTGGCAATAATGCCTTAGGTTTTTGTTATGTTGAACTTTCTAACGAACTGGTCATATTTAAAGACTCACAATGTGGCTTTCATGGTAATAAAAAGGTTTGTCAAAGTTAAGTGCGGGGGTTGGTGGTGCAGAAAACCAAAACTTTTACTAAAGCTTCCCCTACAGATTTAATTTTCTCATGTAGAGCACACAAACCTAGCATTTACACCAACTTTTCCAAGAAGTTAGCAGATACTGTAACTTGGAAGTCTAACTTGGTTTGACAACAAGCAATTCACCTTTTTTTCATATTAAAAAAGGGCCTACAAAGAACAAAATATAATGACAGTTGGGGGACTTGACATTTGTATTTGGCACCTTATTGGTTACAGAGATTCTGAGCTTCAAAAACATACGAAATGGGACAACAGGCATCCCCACTACACCCCCAACCCAGTGCATTTCAAAACCCAGAGAACGGAAGGAGCATGCCCCAAAATAGCTAAATATGCCCAGTCCAAGTAAACAAAACTGTAAAACTGATCACAGTCTCAGATACAAAAGCTTTGAAGAGGTACAGCAGCAGCCCACGGGTCCATGTCCTCAACCTGAGGAGGGAAGAGGAAAGGCATGCACCAAGAAGATGCACCAAGAAAACATGGTGAAATGTGAGCACAAGCTCAATGAATCCAAAGGGCGTGGACACAGAGCCAGGAGCAGGTCTGTGCGCTATATGACATTTTGCACACCACAACAACTTTAGAGCAATGTTGCATTAAAAGAAAATGACTTGTTTTAATGTATCCCTACCCCGAGGACAGAACTCCCAAAAACATAGAGCCAACTTTTAAAAAATGGTTTTATTTTTTAAAGTTATGGCAAGGCTCACCTACAGCAGGGATTGGTGGACTGATTAGGGATCCCAATTCCTTTTTTTAATTGAATATGGACACCCTGGATTAAACTGCTTGAAATTTCCCAAAAAACATAGACAGCTAACTTTCTTTTGGCAAGCCCCGTCCGGATAGGATGGGAAAGTTACTGGGTGAATCAAAATAAAGGATTTCACATTCAAATTCAAAGAGGAAAATATTGTCAAAGCTTGGGCAACAACGGCTGGATGGATTAACATTCCACTTGAACAATAATTTGGCAAGTGGGGCGGTGGGGTCACTGGCAATGCCACAGCACAGTATCAGTTGGGTATGGCTGCAGGCAATACGGAAGAGCAATGCAGGTAGGGCCAATGCGATGGGTACTAAGACCATACCTAATGGTTGCTGGTAGGGTCACTGGGCACTGCAGTACAATATACCATGCAGGCAACACAAGTACGGTTACTGTGCATAGGGCATTGCCACAGACCTGGCCCAAACCATGAGCATAGTGTCAACGTCAATTTAAAAAATTGGCTACCCAATCCAAAAAAGACATTATCCTAGACAAAGCCAATTCCTACAACACCAGAATTAATAATGCCAAATCTGATTCCAAAGAAATGTTTTCCAAATTCAGGGAACTAGCTACCCCCACCACTAGCTCCCAAGACAGTCAAAGATGAATCTTGGTGCTCCAGCATCCAGGTAGCTTTGTTCAACAAAATAGACCTCCTTCAGAACATAATTCAGTCCCATCATAATGCACTGACCAAGTGCAACCCACCCATCTCACCCATAAAAAACACTCACTCCCAGGACAAGACACTCTTCTCCTTCAGAGATGTCACAGAAACCGAAGTTATAGACCTCCTTAAACATATAAAACTCACCAACTGCAAGGGTGATATCTGTCCTGCCAGTATCATTAAAGATTGCACAGACAGCTTAGCACCATTCCTGGCGACATTCATAAATGCCTCCTTTGCAACGGGTATTGTCCCACCATGCCTTGAAGAGGCTTGTATACTCCCTCTCCTAAAAAAAAACATCTCTGGACCCTTCCGCCCCTAACAACTACCGATCACCACATCTGCTAAAAATCCTCGTCAAAGCTGTTTACACCCAAATCCAGCACTTCCTTGAAACCAATGGCATCTTAGGGAAAAGGCAATCTGTTTTCCGCCCGGCCACGGAACTGAATCTGCCCTACTGGATTTAAAAAAAACAACTAGGGGAAATAATAAACAAAGGCAAACCAGCTCTCCTCCTCCTTGATTTATCTGCAGCTTTTGACCTTGTGGACCATAAGACCCTCTCCAGACATCTCACAAATTCAGCCCAATTCACTCCCAAAGCCACTACATGGATCACCTCATTCCTTGAAGAGAGAGCCATGAAGGTCTTCTCAGATCAGGCTTGTGCGGCACCCACCACCATTTACTGCAGAGTCCCACAGGGATCCTGCACCTTGCCCATCCTGTACAATATATTCACCAAACAACTCTTTGACAAGCTGGACGCGCTCGGCATAGTTTACACAAACTATGCCGACAACATCCACGTCCTGCTCCCACTCTCTGGATCATATGATGAAGATGCTAAGACACTGCCTAAGGCCTATGCCACCATCCAGGCCTGGATGGCAGCTAACGGTCTCTGCCTCAATGGGAAAAAACTGAAATCCTCCTAGTGGGTCCCAAGGAAATACTTAATAAACTCAACAATCAATACAACGCCTTCACCATAGACAACACCCTAATTACAGTCTCTCCCTCAGTAAAGACGCTGAGGGTGTACCTCGATTCCACTCTCTCCATGACATGCCAGGTAAGCGCTATTGCCTCCTCGGCCTCATTTACAACAAAACTCATTAATGCAGTGAAACCCTAGCTGTCCAAGCAGAATTGCATCTTAATAGCCAGAGCCACTATTGGGGCAAAGAGACCTCCCACATATCCTTCCGCAAAGCCCTCAAAACAAGACTCTTCAACTAGCTCACACCACACTTTTGGGTACCCTCAAATATCTTGGCCATTAAGTTTTAGGTGTATCCGATTCCCCTGTAACTACTGAACCGCAGAGTCTCCCACCTATTGTTACACTGCATGCTAAATTACTAACGGTCTGGTTTCAGGTTCATTGTAAGTATGAAGCACAGACAGGTTGACTGTACATGCTTTCCTTCCTTCTGTCTCCTGCAACTAAGTAAGCCAAGATGCCCTAGGGCTGGCTTGTGCTCTTTATAAATGTAAAAATAAAATAAATAAAAACCTGACTGGGAATTAAAGCCTCAGGCTGTGCCCAGTGGGAACTGCAGGTCATACCCCAGATACAGTGACTGCGGGATATGGCCACATGCTATACCCTCCTGGCAATGCGGGCAGATTCATTCTACGAGGACGCAGATAGCTGAAACAAAGCTAGTAGCGGCCTCAAAAATCAGCTCAGGCAAGCAGAAAAGCCTCTCGCGAATTCAAATTCACTATTCCCATCGAGCATCACCCACCCTACCCCTCTCCCTCCCCAGTCTCCACTCTCTCCGTCACCACCCCCTTCCGCTCCAGCTCCGAGACCAACCTCGACTGCCGATGTGAACTGCATCCTATTTAATGCCCGATCCGTAGCAAAAAACAGACACTGCATCTTTGACCTCCTCGTCTCTGACAAACCAGACCTAGTTTTCATCACTGAAACTTGATTCTCTGATGACTTCGCCCCAATCGCTAATGAAACCCCCCCCCACTACTCCCTCATCCCACTGAACTGTCCCTCCAGAGGAGGAGGAGTAGCATTCGTCTTCAAGTCTCCCTTCCACGCCACAATCATCGACAACCAACCTTCCATCCCTTCCTGCGAATCTCTCCTCGTTAAACTATCCCTCTCCCCGTCGCTCTCACACAGCTTCCTAATAATCTACAGGCCCCCTGGCTACGATAGACAATTCGCAAACAACCTCTGCGACTCTATTGCCACCCTCCAACTAAACCATCCCAACCTCACCCTTCTTGGAGACTTCCACATATGGCTCGACCTCGCCACCAACCCTATGACACACTCTCTGGTTGATGGTTTAGACGCAATTAACCTCCAACCCCACATAAATGGCCCGACTCACTATAAAGGACACACTCTTGATGCCATCTTTAGCTCCAACACCCTGATTCATTTAAAGCCCCCACCCCATCATCTGGTCCGATCACTTCATCGTCTCGTTCGCAATTCGCCCACCCGACCCCCTTCCCGTACTCGAATCTGAACCTCCAAATCTACGCAAATGCTGGAAAAAACGAATAATCGCCCCGGACCTAGCCGACGCACTCCTCCAGTCTCCACCACCTACCTGCCATCTCAACAAACAACTAACCCCTGACACCTTTGACTCATGGCTCAACGCATCTCTGATGCGGCTCACACCCCCTTGCAAACCATCAACCCGCCATGGCCTCTTCCCTAGATGGTTCACTCCTGAGTTGAAGATCACTAAACAAATATAGAAATACCTTGAACGCAAATGGCAGAAAAATAAAACCCAGGAGAGCAGGGCCAACTTGGCCTGACACCTTTATCAGTACAAGACCGAAATCCGGAAAGCAAAAAAAGCCCACTACAACTCCCAAATCCTAAACTGCAAAAACCCAAGCAAAGAACTCCACAAAATCATCTCCGAATTCACCGATCCTGCTTGCACCATGACCGTCCCGACCCCCTCGCAATCACTGTGCGACTCACTCTCCCTCCACTTTAACATCGCGGCTCTCGAAAGAACAAATGCTCTAGCCACCAAACTGGCTCTCTTACATCCACCAGGCAATTCTCCGCCCGTAGCGGCCAGCCCACCAGCTGCGACCACTTCGCAACCAACGTTCGAATCCTTTAGTCCAATATCACCAGAGCAATTTCTAAAACTTCTATCAGCCTGCAAACCATCTGGCTCGCCACTGGACCCTTGCCCAGCCAGAACCCTTAAAGAAATGTTCGCTTCCACCTGCGCAGGAGAACACGCAAGATCCATCATAAATGCGTCCCTTTCCACTGTCATCTTTCCCGATGCATTCAAAACGGTGCATGTCAAACCTCTAATTAAGAAACCTTTGCTCGACCCTCTCGAGCTCAAAAACTACCGCCCCATCTCAAACACCAGGTTCCTTGCCAAACTCATTGACCGAACCACCTACTCCCAACTAAATGCCTTTGTCAAAGCCAACAATCTCCTTGACCCCGCCCAATCTGGTTTCAGAGCCCTTCACGAAACTGAAACCACACTAACCTCAATCTGGGATGACCTTAAAATGATGGCAGACTCCGCGGGATGCACCGCACTAATCCTCCTTGACCTATCCGCCGCTTTTGACACGATCAATCACTCAATCCTCCTAGACCGCCTACACTCCCTAGGAATTCATGGAGCCATTCTTAAATGGATAGCTTCATTCCTCAAAGATAGGTACAAAATAACGATACTCTCCACCTATACCCTCCAAGCCCGGCCAGTCAACACAGGAGTCCCACAAGGAGCATGCCTATCTCTACTTGATCACTCTCCCACCAATAAGTCATTCACACAACATCCTGTGCTACAACTACGCCGACGACACTCAACTAATTCTAAAACTCCAGAACGCAAAACCCAACTCCCGACCTGACCTAGCCTCCTGACTCCTTGACACAGAACTCTGGATGACCCAAAGCCACCTCCTGTTAAACCCCTCCAAAACGGAAATCATGGTATGTGGCAACCCCGAACTTCTTCCGCACCCACTACCATGGCCATCGTCAGCGTCAAGTCAACAATGTCTCAAAGTCCTGCCACTACCACCTTAAAACCCTTAGGCGCATCTTTCCATATCTCTCCTTTCCCAACAGACTCTCCGCGGTCCAATCAATCGTTATATCAAGACTGAACTACGCAAACCCCCTATACCTCGGAGTCCACACGTACCAACGGAATAAATTCCAAAGGGCACAAAACGCGGCAGCCAAACTGCTACTTGCACTCGGCCCAAGAGACCACATCTCCCCAGCCCTTAAGATGCTGCACTGGCTTCCAGTAGCCTGAAGGGTGACTTTCAAAACCTTATGCATTGCCCATCGAGCACTGCATAAAACAGGACCTAAATATCATCAAGACAAGCTAAAACCCTACCACCCCCCACGCACCCTAAGATCAAGCTCAGCCGGCCTCCTAGTCATACTGAAGACAAACTCAGTCAGGTTAGGCGGATCATCATTCTCAGCCTTGGACCCCACGCTATGGAACTCATTCCTACCCCACATCCACCTAACTGAGGATTTAACGTCTTTCCGCAAACTGCTGAAAACTTGGATCTTCCCCTAAAACCAACCGGTACCAAACTAACCCAAACAGACTAACGGCATCTCAATGACACCAATCCAACAAACTACCCGATGTGAGAAATTGACAGCTAATAACCCCTAATATAAACTAAAAGGACAAACAGAATTAACCAAATAAAATAGATCAAAGCAGTGAAATGGTTAATAAGAATAAATAATACGGAAACAGTAAAGAGATTTAAACTCCTGGAATGGACAGAATGCATGAGGAGTGAACAAAGTGAATGGTGTGGATGAAATAGTTAGAACGGATGAAGCGGGTGGAACAGATGAATGCACTGAGTGGAAGAATGCATGAGTGGAAGAACAGATAACTATATAGTTCGAATGAGTGTGGAAATGGAATGAATTTGTAGATCGGATGAGTGTATAGAATGGATGAACATGTTGAACGGATGAGTGAGTAAAGCGGCTGCGTGTGTAGAGCAGATGAGCGTGTAGCGTAAATTTAGAGAAGCGAGTAGAACGCAGGAGTGCGTAAAAGAGATGAATGCGCAGAACGGATGAGCGTAAACCGGGTGAGTGTGTAGAACAGATGAGTATGTGTAGCGGATGAATATGTAGAGCATGTGACGGCTCTAGGTCGTATTTGCCTGTATCAGCAGGAGCACATGAGTGTGGATAGCGGATGAATATGGAAGTGCGGAGTGTGTATAGATCTCCGGACCAGAAGACTGCACAGACCTGGCGAATATATAGAGCGGATGAGTGTATAGAATGGATAAGTGGATAGAGCGGACGAGGGGATAGAGCGGACGAGGGGATAGAGCAGACGAGGGGATAGAGCGGATAAGGGTACAGAGAGGATGAATGTATGGAGCAGATGAAGGTATAGAACAGATGAGTGTAGAGATGATTATATTGGACAGGATATTGCTGTTGAATGCGTGAAAAACATGAGTGCGGGGAGCGGATGAGTGCGGGGAGCGGATGAGTGCGGGGAGCGGATGAGTGCGGGGAGCGGATGAGTGCGGGGAGCGGATGAGTGCGGGGAGCGGATGAGTGCGGGGAGCGGATGAGTGCGGGGAGCGGATGAGTGCGGGGAGCGGATGAGTGCGGGGTGCGGATAACGGTTAAGTGCGTGGAGGGAACGAGTGCGTAGAGGGGGTGAGTGCGTAAAAGAGCAGACCGGAGTGTATGGAGCAGACTGGGGTGCATGGAATGGATAGGAGTGCATGGAACAGACCGGAGCGCATAGAATTGTGTGACGTGTATAGTATGGTTTGGAATGCAGAGAACGTTGAAAAAGCAAATAACCCATCATAACCCAGCACCATGCTTACTCTCTCCTGTACATCACCACTCAACTAGAACACAGATACTATGACACCATTCGGTATAACTGTTCTCATACCAACATCCACCGCTCACTTCACATCACTAAGTAAACACTGCTGGTTACACCCCTCCACAGCCAGGCGTCCTCCTCAGGCCTAACGCAGCCACATCCAGTCCAGATAATTCCTGCCAGAAGGAACACATACTCCTGATCTCTCAACCACCACACCTACCGCTAAGAAGCAGATACTACGCGAATACCGCACCAGCTGCACACATACCCGGTGCTCACACGCACCTTTTGACTCCCTCTACTATCTCTACTGATCTGAACTTCGGTTCCCAAGGGCATTCAACCTACCAGCGCCTTCAGACCATACCAATGGTATATAAGGCGCTATATAAATGCAAAATAACATAACATAACGGAAAAGCCTCTTGCGAATTCAAAAAGATCGACTGCACCCCTTAAATAATTATCACCCACACCTGAATGACAATAAGGAGGGGGTGGCCCCACGAGGATAGGCCAAGTCCGGATTAAAAGGGAAGGGGCAAGATCTGCATTTAAATCACAAGTACGTTTTGAATAAATACGTAAGACGGAATTACACTCTGCAATGATCCATATTCAAACACAATTATGCCAACAAGTATAATCTTGTCCTGACAAAGTTAACATTTATTTGCATTTAATGAAAACCTACGAAATAGTGTATAACAATACAACCAACTGGAACACTCTTGTTTATAATATTGCTGCCCTAGTTCCACATTGTGTATGGCTGAGTTCCTGTGCGCAGAGAAGACTGTTTTTCCATTCAGGTCCGATTTCCTATTTTGTGCAATCCTCCCTGAACCCTACTGCCTCAGCTTTGCTTTCTTTATCAAGGGGGGCGGGGGTCTGACCCCATGCCCCTCATACTGGGACCTGTTACATAGTCAATACTGCTCCCCCCATCTTCAAAAATCAGATCTGCCGCCCCCTGACACCATGGAGGTTCCACAAAACACAGTTATGGTGCCCATGAACCAACCCACAGTTCCCCCACCACCACTCTCCTTTAAACAGGAGACCGAAAGAGGACCACCTTACCAATGGGCAAGGCTGCGGGCACCCGTGTGTTACCCGGACCCCTCTTGGCGTGAAATTGAGTAGTTCCGTGTCTTCTGAGCGCCGCCTGTATTGTACCGCCCAGTAAACAATGCTCCGAGAGTCTTATTCGCAAGAATAGTGTCCTGCTATACAAGTGCCGGTAAGCCATAAAAACAGAACAATGGTTAACTTCAAAAAAATCTGGCCTAAACAGTTTGGATGTTAAAAGAATGCAATGTTGACAATGCAAACTTTGAATATTAGCCCAAATATGACATGCACATAAGTTTATTTTTTTCAAATGTTGTTTCTAAGGCTGTTCAAATTATATGGTATTACACTAGTACACACATTAAATCCAAGGGAAACTTTTACCCTCCATACAAAGGTCACTTAGAACTTTCAGACGGGACTTCTACTTAACAAATGGCGTTCCCTCTTCAGCAGCCGAGGGGGAGTGGTGCTCTTTGAAAAAGAGAAATCTGCATGGAGTCGACGTGTAGGCGCCGTGTCCCACATATGCGATCATGCAGAGGTGCGCTTTCCTGGAGATAGAGTCAAAGGACATTATAGTGTCTGCAAGCTTTACCTTCCCCGCATGTATCACCCAGACAGCTCTGCACTCTACATCTCTATGTTTAACAATCGCCAACAGAAGAAATGGAGCGTGTCGCTTTAAAAGCTGTAACTAGCCGAACATGCCTACAGGCCAGTGTTGAGAAACGGAAAGAACAAGGCTGCTTGGTGAACTTTCGGGTAGGGAATTCGGTGCTTGCTGCCCTTTGGAGAGGATGGAAGTTGACACTACTGAGACGTGCCCGGTGACCTTTTGCTCTATAAGAAACCTGTCTCACAGGTCACGCTTTCAATGTTGCCCCTTAAAAATGATATGTTCACACTATTCACCGTTAACATTGAGAAAGGTACTCGAAAGAACTACAATTTTAAATCCATCTTTCTAGACTAATATCATTGCGATTCGAAACAGGCGAACTATGTGGATATGCAACATATATGCAACACAGCACTGAACTAAACGTGGCATTGTGTTTAATGTGACATCTGTTGCCAAGGCAAGTAAAGTATCCGCTCCCCATTACAAAAAAGCAAGCACTGGCAAATCAAATAGTTTTGGCGTTTGTGTATGCATGAGATAGGCATTTGCCAGGTACTGGCATACTGGTACTTCCTGGCCATACGATGGCAACAGCTGGGAAATAGTGTGGGTACCCAGGCATATTACTTTAGTGTCAGGCAAATGCATCTAATACTTACACACAAACCACAATTGCTGGCTTTGCCAATGTTGGTCTTTATCAGTAATTTGGTGCACGGACGGATGTGAGGGACCCTTGTAAAGCAAGCAGCTGAAGGCAAACTTGGTAAGACATCTTTGCTATACAGAGAGATCATTTACAGCTGCAATTATAAAGAGATCTCAGGATGGTGTGCTTCAGACAGGGAGCGTATGTAATGGGTGGACCAAAGAGATTAGGGCCATGGTTCTTAAATTGGTGGGTAAACAACCAAACAACACCCACAGGCCTTGTTTTCTCATTTCTCTACTTCGCAATCGTTTCAGCCTCTAGGTGGCACTAAAGGACCACCTATTAGCCAAAAATAAAGTGACAAAACAAATGATATTGGTTATGCAAAGGAGCTGTAGAAAATCTGCAATAAAACGCTGCAGTAAAGAAAAACATTTGTTTTTAAATAACATTTTGTAGTAACCAATTGCAAATAATCTTAGAATCTAGTACTAAAGGTGAACGTGGAGGATGCAGAGTATTGAAAAACCTTTTGTATATCTAAATGTTACTCTCATGCCCTGGGGTATATATTTCACAAGGGATAGCAGTCGTGGGCATGCCTACAGTCAAAAGCAACAAACTAGACACACCACTTGCGGCCAGTCAGAGATGATGGACACCATTTCCCAAAGACCGCAAGCGGTATCACATCCATTCACTTTGTCATTCATGTTCAGGGAAACTTTTTTGCCATTTGACACAACATGATATAAGGCTTTGAGATGTTCAAGTGGTAGTCAGCTAACATCTCAAAACCAATGCTCCTAGGTTCAAAGTGCTCTAAACAGGACAGATGCTTGCCACAGACGTACATGAACAAAACCTTCGAAACATCGGCAGACCAATAATAAATATTAGGAAACGGTCTATCCACTTTTCATGAGGCTAAAAGCATTTGACAAAACATACAGCGGTTTTTCATTTCAAGTGGTGCACATAAACAAAAAATAGCCGCAGTAAATGTATTGTGAGGGATTATAACACATTTACATTTTTTATGGTTAGATAAATTGGAAGTCAATATATATAATATCTTTCTAAAAGGGGCTACCAATGAAAGTGCTTAGAGTCAAAATTAGTCTTTCATCTCTTTCCACTGTGGCTTTCAGGGCATTGGGATTGCATTTGAATTGTTTTCTGTTGCCAATAATGACAATTTGCGACATGTTAAAATAGGTGCCTGGTAACTGCTTAAAAAGACATTAAGCTTCATGAATCTTACAGAAGAGTGTGTTGAAAGCCGTAGTGAACCCGACAGAGGGAAGGCCAGAAAAAGAGAAGGGTCTGAACCCGGAGGAGGAGGATCCAGAGGTGAGAAGCCATCAACCCTCCGACACATGAATGTAACAGAGAAATCTTTTGAATACAAGCCAGGGTGAACCCCACGGACGGAGGCTGATATTTGAGAGGGGACATAGCCTGGAACAGGGGACCCAGGGCTGAAGAAATATCACCGTCAATATAATCATGCAAGAACTGTTTATTATTTTTATACACCAACAGACCCTCGGAAGCAAGAAATTATCCACCGAAGGTACTGCTATTGCAAGGAACTTTTTGGTGGATTTCAGCCCGGAAGAGGGGATTACAGGGGTGAAAAGGCATCACCCAACGCACAAGCAAAAAGGAACTTTGGTTAGTTCTTTTTTTAATACATCAGGTATTCTGAGTCAAGAGACTTTTTGTAGACTTAACCACCGAAGGCTCTGAAAGCTGACACCAGAACTGTTGCATCTTGCTGGGAAAGCTCAAGTGGGTGCTATGCTCCGGAGTCCAGCCTTGTCCTGTGCACAAAACATGGGGAAGGGAGACCCCGACTACCACATCCGGACTTATTATTTGTAAACATTTATTTCTTTCCTCTGAACCTTATCCCACACTCTGTTTGTATTTAGCATAAGGATTGGCAATAGTTTTGTCTTAAGACGCCACTAGGACTGCCTTTTTATTATTTGATGGATGTAGCTTGCTCCCATCTCGGATTTAGGTTTAGATAAGGAGCTTTTCCAACCCGCACATACAGTTTCATAAACACCCTTGAACTGTGATCACTTGTGTCTGTTTTTACTGTTGCCACTATGAGTTCCATACAAAACCTTCCAGCCATCCTCTCTTTTGTGTTGCTTTAGTTAGCTCGAGTAGGACGGGTATGCCCAGGTGTGACTCCCGAGCCTGGTGGGCTTAGAGACCCAAGCTACTCCTCACTGATAATGCCCAATGAGGCCGAAACATGTCTGTGGATGCTTGTGGTCTCGTGCAGAAAAGATGTGACCTAGCAGTTTGGGCTGTACTGCCCCTTTTGGGGTGCGGCCAGGCCTGATTTGCATATTGGCTTCCCCCTTTCTGTAATGGTTTGGCAGGTTGAAGAACAATGGTCTGGAAAGTTGTCCAGATCTATGCCAGAGGTCAAGATTAATTCTACACATTCCAGCCATCCCCTCTTTTGTGTTGCTTTAGACATGCTCTCCCATTCCTGACAGAAAAGATGAACTCTGGCCCACAACGCCGAGGGATGGGAATAAGAGAAGCACTCAGTGGGGTTTTGCAGGGGTAATGGCAGAATGAACAAAAGTCAAACTTTATTTCTTTAGTTAAATACTGTAAGGAATAATGGTCTTTTGATCCCAAAAGAACGCATAACAGATAAGAAATCAGATTCGTCAGGAAGCAGTGAACTTCTTACAATGGGGTGAGTTTGAGTGACATTCTGACCAGGTTGTGGTGGGGAGTGAATGGAACAGTCACCAGGGACAATACATAGGAGGACTTACATAGATTAATGATAATCAACTTTATGGGTCTGATCACGATCTCGGCGGTAGCCCTTAAATCCGGCGGTAGCGCTATTACCGCCGGATTTAAGGGTCCGCCGAATCAGGGCTTCAGTGGATTTCGCCCCAGCTCTTGGCTGGGGGGAAATCCGCCGAAAATGTGCGATATTACCGCCGGCGGGAAATCCGCCGGCGGTAAGAGCGCGAATTTTCCCCATTGAGCCCAATGGGGAATGGGGCATTCCCAAATGGGCTCAATGGGGAATGGGGACTTCCAAGTCCGCCCAACTCGTGATCCCGCGCTATTAGCGCCGGGGGCTATGGCGGTCGCGCTAATAGCCCCCGCGCTAATAGCGTTAGCTTTACCGCCGAGGTCATGATCAGGCCCTATGCATTTTTAAGTGCAGGTAGGCGGTACGGCCAGATGAGTTAAGCATTAGAGGAGAGGTAGAAAATGTGAGGGGACAAAGGCAGGTTAGAGTCAAGGGAACATTTTTTGTTTAGCTTGAAGGTTAATGAGAGGTTGGTTAAAAGGGTATCTCAGAGGCTAGGGGGTAGGCACTTAGTTTGGTTTTGAACAAACCGGTGTGGACAGTTTTTCAGCAAAAGCAACCCATGTCATTCTTCCTAAGCCCTTAAAAGGGGCATGGAGAAAGAAAAAAAAACGTCTTCAGCTATGATGCAAAAGAAGGGCACGTGGCAGAGGAGTGAGCAATCCTAGCATGCTTTTTGTTGCGTTAGGGTTTTCAATACTCACGGAATTCCTCAGCCTTACTCCTAAAGAGGCAAATGCCATCAAAAAGCATGCAGCTCTAACCTAACATCCAAGAATGGTGTTAACTGACAAAGTCAAAAACAGTCTTACACAACTACTTTGGGGCCTCTATCCCATCACTCAAGAGAGCTACTGCAATAGGCACTGCATATCCAGATGCAGATGTTTCTCCGTTTCACTCACAATTACTGTTGGATCTCAGTGCAAGGCTTCCAGAAGCATTCCCTGCCAAAAGGGTTCCATGTAATTTCATGGCGGGATATTTTTTTCACAGGTTTTTTACCGCTAATGTTTTAGCGGAAATACCCAATTTATTTTTTCTAAGGGCCTAGGGGCCCAACCCCCCTTTCCCTTTCAGTTTTTATCTATTCCCAAAACACCCACATCCCATATATATAAAATTTTCTAACCCCCCCAAAAATGCGCGATGAAAGGACGTTGTACTGCCAAAAGCATCTACCTTCTTTGACTCTCTGTCCGAGAGCACTGTAGGAGGAAGTCTGTACAAGCAGAATCTCTCTGAGGTGAGACAAATGTATACAATGTAGCGAACCATGGGCAGGGCAGGCCACGGCTGTGCGAAGACCCCATGGAAGCACTCTGCGAGATCAAGTATTCCCTTATCAACAGGCGAGAAAGAGCCAAGTTCCCTGAACAATGCAAGCCAAATGGCACATTCATCTTGCCTCAGCAACAACTAAGTCAAAGTGAGCGGGAGAGGTGCTTTTTTCCAGAGGAACACAGTGGTTCAGCATGTTGAGACATGAGCAGGCCAAAAGTGGTACTGAGGTAGAAGGCAATTAAGAAATGTGCCAATGGGTGGGTAGAGATCAGGTTCAAACCCAGTGGTGTGCAGTGGCAAGATTTTCCTTGGTTTCCATGGCACCGTGAAGGAACAGTGTACCGTGATTGTGTAGCTGGAACAACCAGGGAAGACGGGCATGATTATAAACTGAGCATAGAAGAATACAAAAGCATCTTGCTCCTTTGGGGAAAAAAAGCCTGCTGCTTCCCTTTGATGTAGGGTCACCAAGTGGTTGGGCAGCAGGAGTTACTGGGCCAGTGGTGCAGATGGAAAGAAGCGTGATATGTGGAAGGCGAAGATTTTTTAAAGAACTTGGACCTTCTTCCGTTACTCTTTCCTTCCCCCTCAGGAAAGATGCTATGAAACCTGATTCTCTGCTGGCCCCCTACGTGGGAAAATGCAATGCTTTGATTATTTGTCTACACCTCAACTGGATGTACTCATCTCCCTGAAGACCTTGGTGACAACTTCTCTTAATGGGGTAACATCTATTGACAGAAACCACAATCCTCAGTGTTGCATTACAGCCCTAGACAGCAATGCCCCAGTTTTAACAGTCAGAAATAGACATTTGCCTGGCACAGTTTTTACAAGGCTAAAGACCTGATTTAGGCGATATGACGCAGATCGAAATCTACAACAAGACACTGTTCTGAAAAACATCACTTCTGAAGTATAGGGAACTAAAATGTGGCATTGGCTGTCAGGCGGTCTCTGAACCCTTGTACCGGATCCATTGAAGGACTCTACGTACGCTCTATACTAAGTGCACAGGCTGCATCAGATTCGCTCAGCCACCAAGCTGTGATGTGAATTATTACCACAAGCATACCCATTGTTTGACCCCACTTTGTCTAAGTGCTTATATTACTTGTCAACAGGTTAAAAAAAAGGCATTGGATTAGGCAAAATTCGAACAAAACTCCCATGGATGTTCCCTTTTTGGAGGTGACCGCCCAAAACATTCACAACCCATGCCACAACTATGAATCCTATAGAAGCATACAACAGCTTTAATACCTCTTACGTCATCATGCATTCAGTTTAGAAATAACCCTGTGCATGGGTAGGTCTGCACATAGTTGGGGACAGGTGTGCAAAGTCTGCATGTGCCTCCAAGTCCACTTTGTGCAGAAAATGCACTTGCATCTCCATCTGCATTGATTATAAAGTTGACGGAGAAACTGGAATCCGCATGGAATTTTGCTCATTTTTGCACATGCAAAATCCAGGTGGAATCCATTGGCATTCACGTAAAAATCTCCTTACATGCACAGAACTGGCAGGTATGACTGTTTTAGCAAATGGGTGTACGTTATGCATTGTAACCTGGGTCTGCTCAGATTTCTGGGCACAATTAACACCAATTAACCATAACAAAACAAATTACAAGTTGAGGACTGCTAACACACAAGTGTTAGCATAAGCAGTGCTCTCTGTGTAATGTACCAGTCACATCTTAATTAACTCATTTTTATTCTGTGTTTAGCAAACAATGCATTTTCTGCCCTCTAACCTAATGCTAGTTGTACTGTATTTATTGGTTTTTGTACATCTCTTCACCTGCTATGAAGAAAGACTCAATGTTGATGTGTATTACTCCCACTGCCCTATCTCTTCGTGTATGTACTTCTACAAACAGCAACATGCAAGTTCCACTCTTTTCCTATATTCTTGTGCTACCTTCCCCATGCTCTTATTTCACTCACTTCATTCCCTTCTTTCTTTCACTCCACACTTTCCCGAGTGTCTCTTCACCTTTCTCTTTGTAGCAGACTTGTTAATGCCCAGAGCACAAACTATATAATTTGCAACAGTATTTCTTTCTGTTTGGCATTTAAGACTCCAGAAATGCAGAATTTGGAAAAGATGCCATGGGTCATTGGTATAACCTTATGCATGATGAGAAATGTCTGACTTGGAGTATACCCAGTTACTGCAGTAACATGTAATCATTGATAGTTCATCATTGACAAAACATGTGCATCAGGACACTACTCGATTCCCATGGAATATTACAAGAAGGTGTTTGCCTTGCAAATATGATTTAGATTCAAAGCAAGAGGAAGCTAGATCACACCAGATCACGAAAGGATGACCCTTGGGGAATTCTTTCATGAAGGAAACATTGGCACTGTCGCCTTAGATCAGGTTGATGAACACGACTCCCGATGCTACTTACAAGATCAGACACCAGGAATTTGGAGTGTAGGAATGGAGACAGGTTAGCAGCCCACAGCACCATTCTTATATGGGAAACAAGAGTCCCGCAACTCTTCCCTGATAATAGCATGTATTGGTAATATTTTGGGAAAGCAAATGCCCTGTGTATTATATGCAGTTTAAAGATTCTACAGCATATTAAAGAAAGTAATATGTTTTGAAGAATCTCATTACTGTTAGGAGCCCTCTACTGTCTTGATTGCTATGTGCACATTTAAACCCAACGGCTGGTAATGGAAGAGTAACAATTAGAATGTTTGTTATTCAGACCTCAATATGTATACATAATTGATTATGAAAATAAGTGCTTGTGTGTGGGAAATTGTGGGATAAATGCAGGCAGGTCAATGTCCTTTGCTATACAGGCTGTCTGTGATTGTGTAACATTGTGGTGGCTATCCCTTCATAAGGCTGGGGACACCTTTACCTTCATTTTACCTTTCATTCATTAATTTAAATACATTTGAGCTTTGATCAAACCGCCGGAATTGAGGGGTGGGACTGTATAATTAGGGGGCATTAAGAGTGGGGTTGCTTGCCTAATCAAAGTAACCAAACATTAATCAAAATAGGGCTTACAATATCTAAGAGTAAGCCTGATTCACATAGCAATGCACTTTGATTTGCACAATACTTATGACTTTCTAAAGCGTGGTCTGCTGGGTTAGAAGCAAACCACACAAGAATAGGGCACTGGTGAAAGGTGCCTGCACAGACACCAGACAGTATTTCTTGACCCCAAACAGAATCGTTGATGCCTGGCGTGAGACTTCATATTTTTTCTTTGTCCGTTGCAATTTAGGAAAAGACTTGGAATTGTTCACAAATGTGCTCGCTGAACCCACAAACCCCTACCCAGCTGGGTTCATTGGCTAATGCACCGCATAGCAGAAGAAAGCAAAGGTGGGAATCTAGTTAATAGGCCATACGTATCCCTTTCTCTCTTGATATGCTTCCAATTGTGCGGTTAACATGCTACCCTTGTAATTGTATTCATATGTCAGTACATCCCCTGGTTGGATATCGCTCCATCAAGTAGGTTTGTGTTCTACAAAACCCAATAAAACGTGGCGAGGCGGAAGGCCCCTGAAACGTGCACCAGCACACCTGCAGCCTTCTAAAGGCGTGCAAATCCCCTTTTGTGAATCAACCGTTTATCTACATGAAACTGCAGTCATAAAATAGTGCCATTCACACTCCGTATTTAGTAGCAACGATGCTTTGCTAATTGTCTCCAATAGCCCCATTATAAATGATTTATTCCATTTAAAGTTGAGGTTCCACATGAAGGAATAGATATATTCACAGGGGATTCCATGTGCAAATTCATTGGCGTCAAAGTAATATAGCACTGGAAAGATAGCACAAATGCATGCAAAATCCAAATCATTAAACACATCAAATGGAATCTGGTCTTTAATATTAAAGAAAATGTTTAAAACAAGCTCGAAGAATAAGGCCAAACTTCTTTTGTCAATCGTACAAACTAAAACGCAAAATTATTTTAAGACATACATGCAATTACCAAAGCAGACAACGGACAGCCAGACTGACAACACATTATTTAAAGCAGAAATAGAAAAGTAGGCCTCTTGTATGCCACATCCAAACGTTCTGTATAGTGAAATAAATATAACGAAATTATACGGTTAAGTATGCCCACCTGCACTTCTAAGGTTGGGGTCAAGTCCTGGCATCTCTTTGGCCGCTTCTGGACTTACACTGTAGATGGAAGCTCCTGCTTCGTTGGCAATACTGCAAAATAAGAACACATGCACATCATGTCCTTGTGTTCCCGAATACCATGTTGTTAATACATTCAGTATGAGGGAGCAGTATGGCTCAGATAAGTAGGGGAGTCAGAACACTGCAGGTTGGGGAGGCAGCAGCGCTCTCAGGGAGCCAACCACCAATGGACAGTTTGCCTCAACACAACAGTGCACTTTGCCAGGATCTAAATCAAATAATTATAAAGAAAACATTTCTTTATCCTCGAATCACTCCACCATGACAAAGTTGTTGACCACAGTTTCGGGATCTCGACCATGCTGCGGCACGTAGAAGCAAACAACTCTCTATGGGTGTAACTTCTGAGATGAATCCTGCAGATCCCTCACTAAACCCTTGTCTAAAGTCTCCTCCCAGGTAAAGGCACACGCTTCCTGATCCTGACTTTGGGGGTGGTGTATTGCAGGAGTATCACCTGGGTGGAGACAAGGGCTAGTAGGGGCGATGAGGAGATCCCGTAGGATGATATGCATTATTTGGCTTTAAGACGGAAGAAACTTTTCAGGTACCAAGGCATGTAATGGGCTATTGTCGTTATGATGTATCTGACCCACACATTATGCCTTTTGATGTGGGTAAAGCTAGCCCCAGACATTCCTTTCAAAGCGTTAGCAGGGAAATCAGATTGCGAGGGGAGGATGGTGATAGTAAATGGGTTAATAAAGAACCTTGAGGTTTATGTGGTGAACACATACGCACCTAACCATGATGCCACAGTGTTTTTTAGGTAATTGCATGCAAGGTTGGGGTTATACAGAAGTGGCACTCTGATACGAGGGGAGACTGTAATTGGAAGGGGGGCCCAGTCTTGGATAGATCCGACTTCAAACATAAGAGACCATCCCCCCCCAGCGAAGGTTCTGAACTCGCAAGTAGAACATTTTAAATTGCGAGACTTGTGGAGAGCGGAGCATGGTGTAACGAGAGGATATTCCCATTACTCGACGCCACACAGGGTCGGACTGGGACAAGAAATAGGCCCGGTCACCCCAAAAAAAGTGGCCCAACCCTCGCCTCAGAAAAGTGGCCCACCCCTCGTTTCAGGACCCTTGACCTCTGATGACATGACGGGAAGTGATGTCATTTGACCCCATCCATAAGTGACATCCCTGGAAGCGATGAAACACGACTTTCACCCCTTTACAACAGGAAGTGTCATCAAATAGCATTGTGACCTAAGTAGACTAAATTACTGTGAATCCAAGCAGACGTCCAAGGCCAAATTATATGTTATTGTATAGCACTTACACTTAAGCTCTTATTTTATTGAACAAATATGCAAACAATATCATCCAACCTGTGTTGGTACTCATTTATCGACCTAAGAAGGAGGAAAGGCTTTTTGAGGAAAAAAAAAATAGAAAATTGTTTTTTCTTCGTCTATTTTTCTTCCCCAAACTGGCCCAGGCATGGCCAGAAATCGGCCCCCACTCTCCAGGGACGATTTTGGCCCAGCTACGGGCCGAAAGGCCGAGGGGCCAATCCGACCCTGACGCCACATAAGGTATACAATAGAATAGATCACATATTCACTGGGGTAAAAAGCGGTCCCGAATTTGCAGAAACTGAAATACCTAGATCGAATACTGTCTGACCACTCCCCGTTGGTAGCAAGATGGAGGGTGTCGACTCCCAGGGCACCAATCCCCACGTGGAGGTTGAGAAGCGAAGCGCTACAGGACATCGCATTTGCTGACCATGAAATGTGAATGAAGTAGGCACAGTCTGGGAAGCATATAAAGTGGTCATCAGGGGTGTGATGATAGCGGAATCAGGAGGAGTACAGAAGGTGCTGGTGAGCGAAAACAGAAAGGGAACTGAAGGAGCGAGAGGGGGAGGCCTTGCTGGGACAGCAGCAGTTGGAGGAGATGATTGCATTGAGACAAACTGGCCTCTTTCAATGGGACAGACTGGGGAAATGAAATTATGCTAAATATGTTCAAAGGAGCCATGCGCTAGGAGACAAACCAGGAAGGATGCTGGCGTGGCTGTGTCTGCGGGAATCCTTGAGCCCCCTATTTGTATGGTTCGAAATGAAGAGATGGAGGAAGTAGGGACGCATGAGGGGATGAACAAAGTGTTTCTGAATATTATAAAGCATTATACGCTGTGCCACAGGACAGGGAAGGGGAGGAGATACAAGATGTACTGGAACAGATAGACTTGCCCAGATTGGAGGACTCCCAGGCGGAGTAAATGGAGGCTCCAGTAACATCAGAGGAAGTGGTGGCCATAATTAGATCCCTGCCCACTGTGAAAGCTCAGGCACAGATGGCCTCCCGAGTGAGTTCTATAATGCGTATGTGGACATTTTGGCGCCACTGCTGACGAAAGTGTATAATGAGTCATTGGGGACCGGAATATTACCAGCAAGCATGAGAGAGGCCCTGATAGTGCCCCTGCTAAAACCAGGCAAAGACGAGGGGGACTGCGGATCATACAGTCCCTACTGAATCAAGACAGTATAATCCTGACCTCAGTCCTGGCAGGCAGACTAGGTAGAACACAAGCTGATCCATCCAGATCAGACGGGATATGTGCCTGGAAGAGGTATCTCGGAGAATCTGAGGAGGCTCCATCATGTTATATATAGCACAATAGACAGTCCCGTACAGGGAGCGATAGCCTCGCTAGATGCCGTTAAGGCGTTTGACTCTGTGCACTGGGACTGGCTGTATGCAACGATGGACAAAATGGGGCTTGGACCGCAGTACATGAGATGGGTGCGCTTGATACACACGCTTCCAATGGCCATGGTTAAGACAGATAAGTGGTACTTGGAGGCCTGGCAGCTGTACAGAGGCACCAGGCAGGGATGCCTGCTGTCCCCGATGCTTTATACATTGGCGGTGGAACCCATGGTGGCATATCTGAGAAAGGAGTATGGGGATAGAGGTGGATGGGGTCAGACATGTGATATCGATGTACGCAGACGATGTGCTACTCTATGTACAAGAAGCGAACTTGCCATATATAATGGAGGTGCAGGATAACTCTAGCAGTCTCACAGGCATTCAGGTGAACAAGATGAAATTGTGCACGTTCCCCTTGGCTGCCACTGCTTCCCTGGAAGCGTTGGAACTGCCGGCATTCCCCCTGCCCTGAAGCAGGACCACGCTTAGATACTTGGGCATAAACATTCACCGGGACCCCGCCCAGGAACATGCGCACAATATGATGCGAGCCAAGGAGGGTTTAGTGGCTTCCATGGGGTTCTGGAGTAAACTGCCATTGTCCGTGATGGGGAGAGTGGCCCTGCTGAAGATGGTGGCTTTTCCGCGCCTTATGCACTGCTTCGGGAATATCCAATACGATATTCTGGGGTGTCTTTTCAGGGAGCTGGAGAAACTATGCAGGGGGTTTTTGTGGCAGGAGGGAAGACATAGGGTGGCCCTCCACACGTTGCAGAGACCTTATGACCAGGGAGGGTTGCGGGTGCCGAATTTTGAGCTGTACTTCCTGGCGTGTCAGTTGCGGCACATGGTAAAATGGATGGCTGACGAAGATACGATTGAGTCCACATTACTGCTACCCGCGCTAAGAGGACGGCACCTGAGAGACCTACTCTGGGCTTCACGGGGAACACAGGGGGGGGGGGAGCAGCAGCTTGGTGAAACTGGGAATTTGAATCTGGCGTAGGGCTTGCAAGGTGACCGGGGTAACGGACCCGCTCTCCCCGCAGATGCCGATAGTGGCAGTGGTGGGCAACAGGTCGGGAGACAGGAGAATAATAGAGGCAGGCTGGGAGTTGTGTGGAGTGGCCACGGTTGGGGACCTGAGGGACGAGGGAATGTGGAAGACCTTTGAGGAATTACGGGAGGAGTCTGGGATGCAGGCTGGTCAGTTCTTGCTGCACTGCACAGTCCTGGGACTGCTCAATAAGAGGTGGCCCGGAGCCAGGGTAGGGGAGATATAAAATATTGATTTAGAGACGATACCCACAGCAGCAGAAGGGGGACACAAGGTGTCCAGGATTTACAATGTATTGTTGAACTGTACTGCTCATGCCGAACTGCATTGTAGAAGCAAATGGGAGGGGGAGTGGAGAGGAATCAAGTGATATCATAAGAAAGTCTCCAAAAACGCCAGGCTGCAGTTGATACAACTATACATAGGGCAAAGAACATATCTTACGCCTGCTGTTATATCCACATTCAAGGGAGCAGGGATAGAGATGTGTCCCAAGTGCAAAGAAGAGGAGGCGGGGCTCATAAATATGTTCTGGGGATGCCCGCTGGTACAGGGTTTTTGGAGGGAGGTAGCATGGAAAGTGGCCCACGGAGGGGTGGACATTGAGGTGGAAACGCCGGAAGCCTGCATGCTGGCGCGGTTCAAAAGAAATGAGAAAGACAAACTGTTGTGTAAACTGCAGGACTTAATATATATCACGGGCAAATGTTGTATAGATATGGGATGGAAAGATATGAGATCGCCGAGCATAGCACGGTGTTGGAGGGATCTGGAGAAGTGGTGCACAGCAGAGACAGGGGTGTGGGAGAAAGCTCTTAGAACGCAAATGGAGGAGCCCAGCATGGCCTTACAGAGGTGGATAGCTCAGACGATCACACTGTTCGCTAGCACGGCAGTCAATGCGAATGAACAGGAACAAGTGGAGGTAGACATTGTTTCTAGGATAGGTAATTAAAGGGAAAGGGCAGGCTAGAAAAGGGCAGGGCAGGGCAGGGCCAGGGCGGGCGGTAGGAGGAGAGGGAAGTTGAAATAGAGCATGTTGTTCAGTGTGGTATTATTGTTGTTTTATGTAAAAACTTAATAAATGAAAATAAAAAATGTGCAGCGACTGCATGTGTTGCTCAAAGTGACACATGCCAATGTGCGCTGCAAAATATATATTAAAGGAACTTTCATATATTTTAAAGGGGAATTTCTAACAACGTATATACAGTGCTGGAACAGAATGAAACATCTTCAGTTATAAAAAAAACATTGAAATTCACTGAAAAAACTTTGTTAAATGTGCATTATGGTTAAGTAGTCCTGCCCAATTTCTATTGTAGATTGGTTGGCGCGGCTTGCGATATGGCTGAAGGCCATTCACTAGGGCTTGCAGTAATTGCCAGGGCCACAAACCATGAACAGTATCCCTGATCTCATTTTCGCAGTAGAGTGGACACTGGGCCAGGCTGCAGGCTAGGTGCAGTGGATATTGAGGGTTGTTTGGTAGGGCCGGGTTCATAGTTGAGCCGAATGTCCTAGGCAAGTCAATCATGACTCGCATCCTCAACATGTGCTGTTCAAAATGACATACATCAGTATGCACTGCAAAAAATATGTTTGTTAAAGTAGAATTACACATATATTAAAAGAGGAATTATTACTGACTTACATCGAATGCTGAAATGTTAAACATTTTCAGTTAGAACATCCCTGAAATTCATTGAAAAATCTTTGTTAAAGAGATGATATGGTTGCAGCATAAAATCTAAAAACCAAAGAAATGTGCCATTTATGGTAAGCTACGCAAATCATTCCTCGGCTACCCGTCATGCACTGCTTAGGTTAACACTCAGTACATCACAGATGACATTGCAAATGGCATCATAGATCACATCACATATCCTAGTAAAATCACAAATGTGTCTCAGTAAAACTGAGGAGTGATCCAAGTCCAAATACAGTCAACGTTTTATAATCTTACTGGTCACTATTTAATTACAGAGATCTTCAGATAGATGCAGGATGTAAACTGTCATGATAATAGGTGACCAAAAAGGGATTAATGTATGAACTCCGTGTGGAGCACACACCAAAAAAAAAAATAGCGCCAAGCACGCTTTATGATAGGATGACATGCACGCTTTTTGAATGTGTGCCATTCCATTCTGAACCAATCCCAATAAAGGGTAAATAACTTAAAAGTGGACCTCCTCCATGGATATAAGAACACTAATCATGGTGGGAGGAAACAATGGGACAATGCTTACTTTAAAGTCCCAACCAAGAGAGTGCTAGCCGTGTCTGGAAAAACACAGGAAATTACATATTTGCACATTATGTGTATTCTTCCGTACTTTTTAAATTTCTTATAACTTTAAGCAGTGGTTTACCTTTGACAATTTGTG